>NC_064262.1:10000000-10314166 GCF_003254725.2 Canis lupus dingo
TGTGTTCGATTCATCATTCCCCTATTACCTATGATGGCAGAAATTTTGCTGAATAAAAAATTATTTGTGGAAAATGTACCAGCTTCAGCCATCAAACTTTTTGACAGAAATATTAAAAATGCAGGCAAAATTTTCCATTAGGACACTGGCTGTCCATATTTCTTGATGAGATCTTATTATTGAACCTGAGGTAAATGCTTGTACTTCAGTAGCTGGCAGCAATTCCCTGCCTTTGTATTTCAAATTTCAGTAAAAAATCTCAAATGTCAAAATGTATGTCACTCTCTAAATAAAATTTTACACCAGAGAATGGGAGAAATGTTGCTGTTGAGTCATTTGATGTCATGCCTGACAGGAATACTGATGACTTGAATGAGCGGGCTGATGAAGACTGAGGGGGAAATGGGAATATTTTGCTAGGCAAGAGACTTGAGATTTGTGTCTAGCAGTGTTGAATTTTTCTCACTTGATTTTGAACCACCTGCAACAAAGTCATAATCTGAATCAGAGTTCCCGTGTACAAATCCTGTTCATTCTGGGTACGGCATCCTGTCGACTAGGAAATGGACTAATGTCTTGTAACCTGGAAGCCTTGAGATTGGTTTTAAGCTTTTTAAAGGTGATAGTTTCATGTGTGTGTGTGTGTGTGTGTGTGTGTGTGTGTGTGTGTGTGTGAGAGAGAGAGAGAGAGAGAGAGAGAGAGATACTCCATGTAGCTAAAATTTTAGACACATAAAAGTTACTGAATACATAAATCTATTATATTGATAAATTGAGTATGCATAGCAATAACCTATAACGAGCACTTCTGTTTTTACAACTGTTCCATAGCATTGCTAATTCTCCATTACCGTGTTTGTAAATAATGTGCTTAGTGGAAAGAGACCAGACTGTGGACCTGGGTTCAGATCCATCCCTTTTCTGCTTTTACTATTTGTATAACCTTAGGGAAAACCTTAATAAAAGGAAAATCTTATGTCTGCTTTTTCTTTTTATAAAATGAATAAGAGTATCTACTTCACAAGAAAGAGAATCCAAGAAAGTATATAGAAATATACTTAGTGTGGTTTCTAAAATATAGCTATTGCTCAATAAATTTCATTGCTCTTTCTTTAATCACTTGGTATTTTCACGGAATAAACTGTTATACATGAGTAAGTATTAAGTAGATGACTCTTCCTATAAGATATTATAAAGTAGATACTGCCAAAAAAGGTTAAATGAAGTGATAGCCATTTGACTGCTAATCAAATACTTTAGGGTATTCTCTTTCGTGGGCACAGGGTAGGGTTTTATTTTGACATATCATTTTAAGTTAGATGTGATCATGTCACTTAATTTGGTCAATTAAATTTGAAAAGTCATGTGAGGGAAGATTGAAGAACCAATGTGTAATTTGACATTTTCTCTTCCCACGTTTTCATTGATTGTGGTAGCAAATACCTAGAGTAACAGCAATGAGAGGGGCCCACTGTCTACCAGCAATGGACATACATCATGAGTGAGAAATAAACTTGTGGTGTAAAGCCACATTTTGGGCTTGTTACCACAGCATCACCTAGCTTATCCTGACTGATAAACCAACAAAGTATTTGGTGAGTTTCATGGACTTGATTCAGTGATAAGAACCTTATAAAATAGTCTTAGAAGAGTAATTGTGCTAGCTTCTACCTCACAAATAGTTTAGAAAGTTTGAAGAACTGTTAAATATTTACTATGACTTAATTAAAGACTACAGCTATTTTGGGAAATTTTCTTTTCACCAGTGACCATGTAAAAGTTGGGACTTGGGGAAGATTGGCTCCTCATATTTTATCAGCCTTATTTGTGGGTATAGATTTACATAATCCTGTGGAGTAGCCACTTGTCTCCAATGACTTTTACACTTAACTAAAACTAGGCATTCGATTTCTTAGTCACATGTCACATTGCAAGAGCTTAATAGTCTCATGTAGCTAGCACATGTATAGAACATTTCCATCATTGCAGAAAGTTCTATTAGGCATCCCTGATACAGACACTTGAAATTCTCTCAATCATATGTAAAGTTCTATAAAATTGAAGCATCTCTTCTAATGAGATTGTCACCCCTTTAGCCCTCCTCCATAGAAAAAAATTGCCACTGCATCTGCATCTTTTTTAAAAAGATTTTGTTTATTTATTCATGAAAGACACACACAGAGACAGAGAGAGAGAGAGAGAGAGAGAGGTAGAGACATAGGCAAAGGGAGAAGCAGACTCCCCACAGGGAGCCTGATGCGGGACTGGATCCCAGGACCTTGGAATCACGACGTGAACTGAAGGCAGTTGCTCAACCACTGAGCCATCCAGGCATCCTGCATCTACATCTTATCTTCCATTTGAACACTGTGAAAAAGCAAAGGAAGGGAAAATTTCCCTAGGCTTTCCAGAGGAAATGTACTTAATACATCCAAGGCTGTAAGTGTATAATAGTATAATAGTAATAGCATAGTAAATATCCATTCCTTGGCTCAAACACTATCCATAGTATTTATTGTATGTTTACAAAGCAGGGCTCCTATGGAGGTAAGGAGGCAATTTGAGCTGTAGTGAAGTAAAGGTGAGACTGGATGATTTGTATGTAACAAATGACCTTTCATATCAGGCAGATGTTGTGCTCTTTAAAGATTTTATTTATTTATTCATGAGAGAGAGAGAGAGACAGAGATACAGGCAGAGGGAGAAGCAGGCTCCATGCAAGGAGCCTGACGTGGGACTCGATCGCAGGTCCCCAGGATCAGGCCCTGGGCTGAGGGCGGTGCTAAACTGCTGAGCCACCCAGGCTGCCCCTGTGCTCGTAATTTACATAGCAAAGTTTATAAGGCCTGTGCATTGCATAATCCTTTTCTGAGACACAAATGAATAGAACAATAACTTTTCTCAGTTAATATTAAACTTAGGGGTTCAATATGGGTGTGTTACTCAGGGTATCCTAAGTGATGCTGCCATAACACACAACCTAAAGGTCTCAGTGCCTGGGACAAAATCCCATTTCAAATTTATACACATCCCCTGGGGGTCCTGGTTTCTGTCCTGAGGAGTTATTGTCCATTTTCCATAATCCAGACTGCCTTCCATTTCAACATAAAGTCTCTTTCCTGATCACTACAGCAAGAAGAGAGTGCTGGAATATCCCACATCATCAAATAAGTGCTCCAGCATGAAAGTGATGCATGTTACTTCTTTCAACCCACTGGCATTAGTCATATATCCCTTCTCCCATGCAGGATGGGAGTCAGGGAAATATAATCCTTCCATGCACCCAGAATGTTCACAGAAGTGAACATTAGAAGCCTTTATCACAGTGGAGGAAGTACATTTTTAAACAAAATCATTAAATGTGTAGGATTCCAGTGAACAAGTGGCTAATGTTTTCTAGAATAGCATTGGAATGCTATAACAGGATCAGATTTCCACAATTCCAAAATATTCTGCAAGCTTAAGAAAAAGTAAGAGTTGAATCGTGTGCTTCTATGAACCGGAATTTTAATTTCTATACCAAACTTCCATCTACTGTCATGTTCCTTGGGGCAGTTAGAAAAAAGTGTCATAGCCTGTGTCTTCATTCACGTTACTTTTCTTCTTGGCATGTATAATGTGATGGCAAGATTAGATTATTCTTTGTCCCTTTCCAATATTCTTCTGGTTTTTGGAGGTTTTTATGGCCACTATTAGCAGTCCTGAAAGAAGGGTTTCTGAGTATACAGAGAAGAATAGATGTGGGTATGGACTTGACCCTTCTCTATTTTCTGCACTACTCCTAAGCACAAACCCTCTTTTTGTACTTTCTTTCATTCCATTTTAAATCTAAGGAATTTAGAATTAGTGCTCTTGGTAATAGCACCTATTTTTTTAAAGGTCAGGTCTACTAAGTTACAATTTACATACAATAAAATTTTCACCTTTGAAGTGTACAGCTCTACATATCTTGACAAATGCATACAGATGGATAACCATCACAATTAAGATGTAGAATATCTCCTAACATTCTCTTACCCCACTGTAATCAGTCTTCATCTCCCATTGCAGTTTCTGGTAACACTGTTGTGATTTCTGTCCTTACAGTTCTGATTTTTCCAGAATGTCATAAAAGTGGAACCATTGAGTATATAGCCTTTTGGGTCTGGCTTCTTTCATTTGGCAAATTGTCTTTGAGAATCATCCATACTATTGCATGTGTCAGTAGTTTTTTATTGCTGCCTAGTACTCCATTGTGCCACAATTTATGTGTCTAGTCACCATGGATAGACATTTTGGTTGTTTCCAGTTTGGGCATCAAAGGTGTTTAAGAGGAGCATTGGGATATTTTATTGTTTGGAGAATGGCTGGTTTAGGGAGAGACAGATAGGAAAAGGACAGTAAGTAGTAGGACAGTGGCTATGGACTTGAGGAGATGTATAATCAGTCTTTATCTTAGGTATGTGAAGGTTTTTACACAAGGGAATTAGAGGCTTATGTGACCATTGGAAGAAAGGGACGGGACAGATTTCTGGATGGAGATCTATTGATCTCAGCTTCCAACTCTAATCCAAGTTATTTTCATGACTTCATTCAAAAGCCACTGTGAATTCCTTGAACCTCTGGGAATCTCCTCCAGGTGTCTCAGTCTATAGAAGTGGTTCTAGATATGTGATCTCCCAATCTTCAGCATTCTATCACCTGGGAAATTGTTAGAGATTTATATTCTCAGTCCCTACCCCAGACCTCCTGATTCAGCAACCTTGGGGATGGGACTCAGCAATCTGTGTTCCAGCAAACCTTTCAGAAGAGTCTGATGCTCACTAAGGGTAGAGAACCATAGGTCTGTAGTCTAAGTACAAGAGGTCCCTAAGAAGCTCACCCAAGAGCCACTTCAAATCTGGTGAGCACCCATGCATCTGCATGCAAATGCTTCTGCCTGCCAAATTACACATCACTGCCTCTCACTGTTTAATTAGGAGCCATAGGGGTAAGGAGGCTATGGGAAATGAAGTTCTCAGCTTCTCTTCTAAAATTCAGAGGAAGCTCCAAGAGACTAGCAATGATCACAAGTTAATAGTGGATGGTCTGGCACAAAATGAGTCAGGTTATACTGGGGGGCAGGTTTTTTTGAGTAACGAATGTTGGTGAATAACAGTGAGAGTTTGCAGATGCTTCTAACTTTAAAATCATGTAATCATCCCACTGGTTTCTTCCTTCCACCCAGTTAGGCAGCACCTCATTGACTTGTTATGCAAAGGCTTCAGGGTTTCTGTGTAGTAGATTTAGTGGCTACTTGTAGATATGTGCTATTTCCAATTTCTGAGGCAATTATGTCAAGTTATATTCCCAAACATAGATGAGGTTGCTATTTCCAATAAACTAAGGTGGTTCCTTCCTGGAATGTAACAAATTCAGTAATAATATATCTGTGTTTCTTTCTGCTTGATATTTTAAGCCAAGGAGAAAGGTAAATAATGTTTAAGGAACTTGTAAGCCAAGTGTGTAACCATTTTGCACAATTCGTGGTTTTATTTAATGAGCTTCAGTACCACAGGATGAGAGTTGTTCCCAAAGGGCCTCAATCAACTAGACCATTGAACAGAAATTCAGAATGTAAATTGAGTTTTAACTAAAATCATACTGCTATTACTTTTTATGGAACCCATAATTTCTGATAGAGAGCAGGCATATAGAAAACTGTCATTATGGAAATGCCTTCCGGGATTTGACCAACTGCATTTGGAGCACGAATAAATACTTTGAGGCTTGATTTGTATGCTACTTCTGGTTGTGTAAGACTAAATGTATGCCTCATGGTTCTTAATACTGCAGCTTTCATGGCTTTGTGGATTCAATGAACTACCTTGTAGATACATTATGTTCTTATTTATTTATTTATTTATTTATTTATTTATTTATTTATAATTTTGAAGCCAGAGTGAAGGGTGTCTTCTTTCATTTACATTATCAGAGTAGATAGAGAACAATGATGAGATATTTGTTTTTGAAAACACGGAGAAAAGGAAGACAAACCATATGATATTTTTTTTTCCTGGTAACTGAATATAAACAATTATTTGAGAATGATTTTCTCTTTTCCTTTGTGCTTTCCCTGGGTTGCTATGGGCTTTAGAATTCACAGTGAGATTGGTGACTGGATCAATACTTACACAACTGATTTCAAATATTGCTTGCATGCCAACAAGTCCAAAATTCCAAAACTCCAGATACATATTTCTCTTTGCTTACTGGACATCTTCATCTAAAGATCTCAGACTCAGGATGTGCTAGACCAAGCTAAGTAGATTGCTTCCTACCATACAGATATTAGTTCTACCTTTGCAGCAACTGTAAATATTTCTGGAGGACAACATTCCTTAATGATACTTCTGTTACAAGGCTTGAGTACAGTTTACACATAACAAATTCTTATTGATTGAAAAATACTGGTGGTAATAGCAAGTGGTTTATAAGCATGGAAGGGAGAAACTAATGAGGATATTCAGAATCTGTAGATTTTTAATGTCTCCTGTAGTGCAACTCTTCTTGCCAGAATCCACTCTGAGCCAACAGCATCTTGGCCATCCTAGTGCCTAACAGGAAAAACAGAAGGCAGCATGGTAACTTGGAAAGAAAACATGTTTTAAGTGGCATTGTGTTCACATTCTGACTCTGCCAATTAGAATTTATTTAATGGCTGACTCAGCTTTGAAATGCAGATCCTGACCTCTATTTTGAGAGAGAGCCTTCATGTTGCTAAAGTATATAAAAAGCTTAAATGATTCCTGGTATTAGTAGATGCTAACGAAATGATGGGTATGCTTATGCTACTTCAAATTTGTGTAGTCTCTTGGGTTAATAAGAGATGCTCTCAGACAATCCAAAGGTTAGAGATGATTGTGCTTTTTCAATTTGTAAATAAGGAAACTGAGGTCTAGAGGCCCTCAGCTAGTAAGTGGGGACCTAGGACTAGGAATTGAATTTTCTTCTGGCACCAAATCCTTTTCTCATTCTCCCAGTTTAAAGGGTCCTTTGCAAAATTCATCCTAATTCTACACCCAAGGCAGAATCAATTCCTGTTTTCTCCTCCTCTACTTCTAAAGCTCCTTCAAAGCACTCTGTACAATGTTTTTCTAATACTGCATGGCCTTGTGATTATATATGGGCCTCAGTTCCTGAAAGAATTTAAGTTCTTCAAAGCAGGGGCATTTCTGATTTATCTGGGTGAGTGCAGTGTCTGGCACATAGTAGGCACTCAATTCAAGTTTGTTGAATTGATGGAGAGAGTCAGAATGCAGCAGCAGAGTAAAAAGGTTCCCTTAATTGAAGAAAAAGGGAACTAAGAGCATTGTTTGGCATATTACTCCAAAGCCAGCATGCTAGCTAACAAGACAGGAAGCATCCATCTGCAAGTAATGTGCGCAACTCACCCCACTGAGAATGTTAATTATGTTTTTAAAGGGAGACAGGGAGCCCTGGTTGCTTTTGGCACAGAGCAGTGGGGAGAGGGATGGCCCAGGGAAGGAATGCTAAATAGTTTCTGCAGTCTGTGTTGCCAGCTCTCTGTGTAGCTCTGGGAAGGGAGAGGATTCGTGATGTTTATTTGTCTGAGATAGAAATTTCATTACTTTGTTCTGATGATGATTCCACAGGTATGCTCCTTGCCCAAGTATCTTTTTTATTTTATTTTTATTTTTCATATTTTAAAGATTTAAATTCAATTAGCCAACATATAGTACATCACTAGTTTCAGATGTAGACTTCAGTAATTAGTCAGTTGCTTATAAAACCTAGTGCTCATCACATCACATTGCCAAGTATCTTTTTTACTTAGAACATCTCCTAAGCCTGGTTCAATTCCTCTCCTAATCCAAAATCCTCCATATTCCATGGAATTTGGCTCTGTCCATGGTCCCTCCCCACTTTCATGTGCTCAAATTGATCCAACATAATTTCAAGGTCAATTTTAAAATGCACTGTCAACATCTTAATGCGCATAGTCTTTGACTCAGTAATTCCACTTTTAGGAATCTCTGTTTTAGAAATTCTCCCACAAGAAAATAAAAAATAGAATGTGTGAATAGGCTTATGTGTAATAATAGAAATCAGAAATATCTGCAATGCTCATCAGTAAAAGATTGTTTAAATAAATCTTGCTATAGCATTTTATGTAACTGTTCAAATGAATAAGGGAGATATCTATGCAAGGATATAGTTGTATTCTATTAAAAAGAAAACTATAGAAAAATGTGTATTATAAGATCTCTTTTTACGTAGAGAAAATCCAGAAGCATATGCAACATTCATTTACTCAAAAAATACTTATCTAGTGTATATGTGCCAAGCAGTGAACGGGAAATAAATCTGCCTTGTGGAACTTACTTTGTCATCCAGGGATATGAATAATAAACATAATAAGTAGGATTACCTTGTAATTAGCTTGTATGGTAAAAGATAGTAAGCCCTAAGGGAAAATAAAGACTGGATAGAGATAACCTTTGAGACCTTAGTGTGGTAGGTCCTGGAGGAAGGGGCAGGGCTTTTCTACTTTATTTCCATATTGATTACATGAGTATGTTATCTTTATTTAGAGGATGTTAAAAAGTGTCCTTTTTCCTCTATCTTCAACTTTTTTTTATTAAGATCTTTCACTTTCATTTTTAAATGCATGTTTCTCTTCCATTTTTTTAAAAATTAATTTTCTGATTTTTAGTTTCTCTTCCATCTTAAGATAGGTATAAAGGGAGGATGTTGATTTCAGTTGCCTTTGGTTACAGATCCATCTTTCCTTTTCCTTCTTGCCAAAATTTTTCAGAGTCCTAGACAATCAACACCTGATGTTTTACCTTCCTTTCTGTCCATTCCCTCAATCTAGGTGGCCTTTTGGCTTTCTTGCTGCTGAAACTGCTCACTTTAGTAAATTCTTAAGGGCATCTCTAGGTAGTCATGCTCCAGGGAATCCCTGAAGTCTCATCACTTCCTTAGGTTTCTTTAGGGTTTGTTTTCAAGCTTTTTCAAAGTTTTACTGCCATATATATGGAGAATTTGGAAAAATACACACATGATCAGGGCAGGTCATAGGCTCAGAAAAGACCTCCGAAGAACTTACGTTCATCCTTGGCTGGTCTTTGGGCTCAAAGTACATGAAGACTAAGGTGAAGTGTGAGTGGTCTGATTAAACATTGAAAGAGTACTTCAACACAAAGTCAAATTACAAAGTCCTGGAGTATATGTTTTTACCTTTTATTTCTTCACCTGTTTTTTCCTCATTTGGTTTCCTGTTATTCTTTTCTTTTTTCACATCAGAATATCTAATGTGTTCATTTTTCAATGGAAAATTATAAAGCATGCAAACATACAAGAAAGCATGATATTTTAAAAAAGGAAAAGAAATGAACAGAAACTGTCTTTGGAGAAGCACAGACATTGTAGTTACTATAAGAAAACTATTTCTATTTTTTTAAATTTTTTAAAAAATATTTTTAAAAAGTTAACATGTACATATAAGGAAACTAAAAAGCACAAGAAGCAAAGAACAAAGTCATCCATAATCATGAGCAGTTTACAGTTTGGCTTCTAGTTCCCATTGTGTGTATCTATATAAGTAGGCATTTTAATGTAACTAAGGTCATACAATTATGCACGATTTACACACCGTGAATATTTACCATGTCAAAGTCCCCAAACTATGAGTATTTTGATAATCAAGAATACACTACAGAAACTCCTTCTGAAAGAAAAAAATGTAATCCTGCCTTTCTTGGCAACAAAAATATAAAAGACAAAAATGGCAACAGGCTTCTAGATAAAGATATTGGCAGAGTTACAATTAAAATACTGCATTCCATTAATTTTGGTTCAATTAAAACTGAGACATAAAGTAACAGAGTACACAACAAATAATGTTTCTAAAAGAATTCATCATCTGATCTATGTTATTCAAATATTAGCAAGGAGGTATGTTTCCATTGAATCACTTAATGTATTCCTATAGTACAGATAAAGAGATGTACACACGTTATCACTAAAATGTAAATATGAAAACATCCGCATACAACTCTCCCTCTATACTTCCTTCTGCTCCTCTGCTGCCAACCTAATAAGTTCTGACACTTCTCAGAGACAATTTAACAATCCCATGTCCAAGATGCTTCTTTCCTATCAATGATAACAAAAAGAAACTTATAAATTGGTTAAGTCACTAGCTGTACATTTTATCATACATTGTCACCTCAGGATATCCAAAAAGCTTAGATGTTACAAAATAATGAGCCCTTTCCATAACAAACACAGGCACTTCATAAAAACATACATGTAGATCTATGGTTATAACCTAAAACTGTCTTCCAGATGTGGAGATACTAGCAAAAAGCCCTTCCCTTCACCCCTCCTCTGCTCCCTCCACCATTTTAACGACTAAGTATAGGACTACATCTAGCTCTAAGAGGTGGATTAACAGACACTCCCAGAACAATCCTTCCTAAAAACTAACAAAAGGGCATTTATAAAGGGATTATTTTACTACCTCTACTTTTAATATACTTTGGGAATTGGGGTTTATCCGTTGACACACAGCAATATTAACTAAAATGCACATACAGAATTTTAGTCTAAAGACTCAAGGGCACAGAACCCTTCTCTCCTCACTTCTTCCCTGCCCCGTCCCTATTCCTGTCCCCAAGTGAAGAGTCAGCATATTCTCCAAGGCATCAGGTTTAACAATTCCATTCCCAAAATACAACCATTCCTATAAATTAACAATACTTAAAGGGTGTTTTTACTTTAACCCTCTACTTGGAACATGTTGTTCACTCTCAAACATCCTGAAGATTAGATGTTTCAAGTAAGGATTTATTTAAAATTTGCCCACTACATACATAGTAGCACTGAAAGAACATTGTGGCCTAGAACCTTTCCTCTTCTCCTCTATATCAGCCTCCTGGAAAGTATAAGCATCTGTAATGCTTAGAGGGGATTTAAAAATTTCGCTTCTTCTAGTTGTCAGAATAGTCTTTCCTATGAATTTAAACACAAAGTGTACACAATACAAAAACAATATATTTGTTTACTAACTACTTTTGTCATACACTGGCAACCTCTTTGTTGTGGTTGTTGTTGTTAAGGCAACCTCTTTAACATCTAGAAAGACTAGATGTTGTAAATTAGGACTCATTTGTCCTTTATATATACTATATAAATAGCTAAGTAAAACAAAATGCAGACATACAGGACAATGGTTAATCCTGCCTAACTATAAACATACTGGTATAAAAGCCCTTTGTGCTTTCTTCTCCTTCCTCCCTGAACCAGCACAAATATCATATAATATGTACTGCTCTGAGAGGTGGTTTGATCACTTTGATCATCCCATTTTCAAAAGACAAGATTTCATATGAATTTTAACAAAATGATTATCTATAAAATGTGTTCTTTTACTACCTATACTTTTAACATACTTTATGCACTTCTAAACCTCTAGAAAGGCTAGATGTTTCAAATAAGGACTTAAGTTTGTCCACTATATACATAGTAGTGTTGAATAAACTACACACATGTAACAATGGGTTTATCTGAAAGTGGCTTCTGCGTAGGAACATTCTAGTCTAGAACCCTTCATTTGTCACAACTTTACTGCCAACCCAGAGGCTGATAGGCACATGCCACTTAGATGTGACTACAATGTCATCTCTAAAAATCCTTTTCAGAAGACAGCCTTTAAGTGAATTTTAACACAAAGTATACAAAATATGTTAGTTTATTAACTCTTTTGTCATACATTGGCAACCTATTTAATATTTAGAGACTAGATATTATAAAATTAGGACCTATTTGTCCAGTATATATACAACATATACAGTCAAGTTAAATGCACATAACATATAGTGCAATGGATAAGCTGAAATTTCCTAGCACACACTAGCAAAGAATCTTTGGCAATTTCTTTCCTCCCACCTCCCTCAAACCACAGAACAAGCATACCGTTCTGAGAGGTGGTTTAGCAATTCCATTTCCAAAGATAATATTTCCCATCAGTTTTTAAAGGCTGTTTACAAGAAGTGTTACTTGTCTTCTACTTTTAAATACATCAAGCATTTCTAAATATCTAGAAAGAGTAGATATTTCATATAAGAACTAACTTGTCCACTATGCCACTATGTACACAGCGCTGTTAAATAGAATTTCACACACCTAACAATGGGTATAATCTGAGGTATCTTCTAAATATGACCATCATTGACCATCATTTTGGCCTAAAGTATTCCCTCCTTCACTTCCTTCTCTCCCCTGCTAGTCCAGTAGACAAGTACAGCCATCTGTAATGCTTAAGAAGGCATTGAACAGATTCATATCCAAAAGTCATTTACAGAAGAAACGCTTTCCTTTGAATTTCAACACAATGTGTACAGAATGTGCTAATTTTACTACTTTGCCATACACTGGCAACCTCTTTAACATCTAGAGACTAGATGTTGCAAAACAAGGACTCATTTGTCCTTTATATACACTATATACACAGCAAAACAAAATGCACAGAACATACAAAAAATGGTTTTATCTGAAAATGTCCAAGTATAACACACTAGCATAGTACCATTTGCAACTCTTTCCCTCCTCCAAACCACCGAACAAATATACATGACAGTATATATGCTAAGAGGTGGTTTAACAATTCCATTCCCAAGAGTTATTTCCTATGAATTTTAGCAAAAAGATATTTATTTATTTATAAAAGATTTTATTTATTTACTCTCTGCATGAGAGATGCAGAGAGAGAGAGAGAGAGAGAGAGAGGCAGAGACACAGGCAGAGGGAGAAGCAGGCTCCATGCAGGAAGCCTGATGTGGGACTTGATTCCGGGACTCCATGATCACACCCTGGGCCGAAGGCAGGCACTAAACCACTGAGCCAGACAGGTGTCCCCAGCAAAAAATAAAAAATAAAAACCTCTGCATTTAACATATGTTAAACATGCAGACTTTAGATGTTTTAAAATAAGGACTTAATGTGTCCACTGTATACATAGCAGTCTTGAATAAACTGCACACATGTAACAGTTATAATTTGAAAGTGTCTTCAAAATGAGAACATTCTAGCCTAAGACTAACCCTTCTCTTCCCTCCTTCCTCTAGCAACTCTGTGAGCTAAAATGCTCCAATTTTCAGAAGACAATCTTTCTAGGAATTTTAACACAAAACATGCAAAACATATTCATTTACTATTTTTTATCATACACTGGCAACCTCTTTAACATCTGGAAAGACTAGATGTTGAAAATTAGGACTCATTTGTCCAGTGTATATGCTATATACACAGCTAAGTAAAACAAAATGCAGGAACATAGAGGACAATGGTTAGTCTTCCCTCGCTATAAACACACTG
Source organism: Canis lupus dingo (assembly GCF_003254725.2). Taxonomy (NCBI): domain Eukaryota; kingdom Metazoa; phylum Chordata; class Mammalia; order Carnivora; family Canidae; genus Canis; species Canis lupus. Next base: position 10,013,363 of record NC_064262.1, read on the forward strand.
GCAGAGTTCTTTGCACCTTCTCCTCCCTCCTCCTTTGAGCCAGTGCACAAACACAATGCATACTATTCAAAGAGGTGGCTTGGCCATTCCCCCCAAATTAAACAGCACTTCATAAGAATGTTCAACGAAGATATTTTCAAAATGGCTTTTTACTACCTCTATTTTTTAAGATGTATCAGGCACTTCAGAACCTCTAGGAAGATTAGATATTTGAAAAGGTACTTAGCATTGTCAACTATATACACAGTAGTTGAGGAATAAAATGCACACACAAAACAATGCTTATAATATGAAAATGTCTTCTAAATATGACCAGTCTGGCACAGAACCTTCTTTTCTTCCTCCTCAGGGTTGTCTACTTCGTGTCCTCTCACCCACTGCACAAACATGGACGTGTGTCACTCCTGATGTTGCTTCTAGAGGTGGTCTAACAATTCCATTTCAAAAAGGCATTTCCAAAAGACATTTCTTTCCTATGATTAAAAAAAAAAAAAAAAACAACCAAAAAACAAATAGGCATTTACAAGACGTATGATTTTCTAACTCTACTTTATCATGTGTTGGCAACCTCTTTACATCTAGAAGGCCTAGATGTGGCAAAGTTTTCTTTTGAAAAGGTTTGGGGGGTAAGCTGAGAGCAGCTTTTTCATATTGTATGCACAGGCCTTCTATAAATGGCCAGTAAATCTTCCCAAAGGGTGGTCTTCCTATTGGCCAAATGCGGTAGGTACTTCTCTGATTTTGATCTTCCAACAGCAATGTCTGGTAGAGTGAAGACTAACCACCCATGGCCTGTTAACCAACCTATCCACCTGTCCCCGACTGGGGCGGGGGGCAGGGGGGCTTCACTCACCTTCCAGGCCTGTTAGGGCCTCTGTCCACTGTTCTCCAAAGAAGGTGAGGTTTTGTCCACTTGGGATGGAGCAGTCATCCCAGGGCCCGGATCTGTGGGGCACCAAGGCCCAAGGGTGGCCGAGCTTATGTCCACGGGGACCCGCCTTCTCGGGCCCTCGGAGGCCCCAGCGGCCGGCCACCGCCACCATTCTCACCTGGTCACATCCGATGTCCAAAGGCACCGCGGCCTGGCTGGCTGAGCTCGGCCCGGAGAGTGGGCAGCTGGTGAGGTCTGGTCTCCGAGAGGCCACAGGCATCAGCGCCGGGTGGGGGTGCAGGTATGGGTGCAGGTGGGGGAGCCTCGAGACTGCTTCAAAGGCTGGGCCTGGCCAGTGGGCAGCCCTGGTGAGGGCGCTGGGTCTCTGCCGGTCCGAGCTCATGACTTTTCCCCGGGCTCCCCCAGTTCACCCACCGCCCTAAGGTCAGAGGGCCTGGAGGGCCCAAGGACAGATGGCCACCCTGTGCTTGTCACCTCCTATAGGAAAGCTTTAGATCAGTTATTCTCAAATACCCAGTATTCTCAAAGAGATAAAGGACACAGTAGACAAAGAAACAAAACAAGGAGAATAATTTCTCAATAAATAATGTCAATGAAGAGCTAGAAAATATTTTTTGAAAACTATAAATTTTGAAGCTGAAAAGTATAATCACTGCAGTATAGAATTAATTAGAGGGGTTCAAATTAGAATTTGAACAATTAGAAAAATGAATCCCTGAATTTGAAGGTATGTCAAATTAAATTATCCAGTTTCAGGAGCAAAAATAAAAATGAATGAAAAAATAGAACTTAAGAGACTGTAGGACAGGAGCAACTGGGTAGCTCAGTCAGTTAAGTACCTGCCTTTGGCTCACGTCATGATCCCAGGATCCTGGGATTGAGCCCATGTCAGGTTCCTTGCTCAGCAGAGAGCCTGCTTCTCCCTCTCCTGCTCCCCCTTCTTTTGTTCTCTCCCTCTGTCAAATAAATAGATAAATATTTTAAAAAAATAAGAGACTGTAGGGCACTGTAAAACTTACTAGCATACACATGCTGGGAATCCCAGAAGGAGAAGAAAGAAAGGAAGGAAAGAATACTTGAAAATATGAAGGTCTGAAACTTCATACTGAAATACATTATAACAGCAATTTCTTAGCAGAAACCATAGAAGCCAGAAAGCAGTTGAGAGGGCATATTTAAATTGCTGAAAGATAAGAACTGTTAACCAAGAATTACATATGTGGAAAAAATGACTTTCAAGAATGAGGGAGAAATTAAAATACTTCCAGATAAGCAAAAGCATACTATTAATGGAATTCATTAATAGTAGACCTGCCCTACAATAAATGCTAAAGAAAATCATTTAGGCTTAAATGAGCACTAGGAATAACTTAAAGCCATATAAAGAAATAAAGAATATCAGTAAAGATAACTACATAAAAAAGTATTTTTGGCTTGTATCTCCTCTTTTTTCTCCCCTATATCACTTAAAAGAGAAATGCATAAAACAAATATTATAAATCTATTTTCATGTGCACCTAATACATAAATATTTAACATGTGACAATAACAATATAAGGGAGGAGGGACAAAGTTAAACTGGAGCAGAAGTTTTGCATATTACTGAACCTAACTTGATTTTAAGTCAAAAAAGTTATATAAATTTAAGATGTTAATTGCAAGTCCTAGGATAACTACGAAGAAAACATCTAAAAAATACGAAAAAGGAAATGAAGAGAGACTCAAAATGGTACACTAAAAAAATCACACACATACACAAAAGCAGTAATGGAGCGATTAAGAAACAAGTGTATAAATGACATAGTGAACAAAAAGCAAGATGGTAGACGATGTTCCATAATTACTTTAAATGTAAATGGATTAAATTCTTCAACTAAAAGGTAGAGATTGGCAGAATAGATTAAAAAACATGATTTATCTATATGTTGTCTACAACAGAATCACTTTAGATCCAAAGGAAAGGAAGAAAATTTAAAGGATGGAAAAATATATGCCATGCAGAGAGTCTATATGATGAAATATTATTCAGCTATGTACAAGAAGGAAGCACTGACATACACTGGATGAATCTTGAACAAATTATGCTAAGTGAAAGAAGCTAGACACAAAAAGCTATATATTGTTTGATTCCTTTTACATGAAATCAAGAATAGGCAAATCCATAGGTAGAAAAATTGGATTTGTGGTTGTGATGGGCTGTGGGTAAAGAGCAATGGGGAGTGGCTTATTAACTGGTGCAGGATTTCCATTTGGGAGTGATAAGAAATTTTGGAACTACATAGTGATGTTGGTTGTATATTATGAATATACTAAGGTCACTGAATTGTACACCTTGAAATTATTACACTGGTAAATTTTTATGTGTATTTTGCCACAATACAAAGAAAAAGAATAAATGGAGACTGACTCCCATGATATTGGAAATAGCAGAAAAGGATTTAAAGTAGCTTTTATAACTATGCCCAATATCTTAATAAAAATACAATAATGAAAGAGTAGTGTTAAAGCCAGATGGCCAGTCAGAAAACTATACCTCAAGACAACTCAATATTGAAAAGGTGAGATGATGATGAGAAATTAAATAATCCTTCATAGGAGTCTAAATAAGAGATAGCATAAGGATGACAGAACTCTGGGGAGGTATAGAAATGATAGCTCTCTTCTTTGCTGCAATCAATAGTCTTGCAACTCTCTCTTTCACCCTTTCACATCTTTTACTTTAGGCTGCTTGAGATTGAAAATTAAAGTGAGATATTGTCAGAGAGGATCTTCTATATTCCTATCTGGGCTTTCAGGGTTGACAGAAACAGGTGTGGTTTGCTAAGATTACTGTGTATGTCATAAATCTTGTCTTTAGATGTTCTTGATACTAATACATTTGGCTTAAAGGAAAATGGAATTTGAGGCTGAAGAATATCTATGTGTCTCTGAGTACCTTTTTGCTCAGGCAACTACCATTTTTTTTTTTTTAAACCAGGTATTTGGTCATAAAAATTTGCCAGTGACTCCATCTGTATTTGTTATTGTGAGGTTAAACATTTAGTCTGCATTAATTCTCAAAAGCTTGCAAAATGCCAATCTGGTTCTTTTATTTTCTGACCGGAAGCCGTATATTAATTTCTGGTCGGTGACAGAAAATATCAAGCAATAAAATGTAGAGCTGCAGTTATCAAAGCAAGAATAATACTTTAAAAATATGCAGTATTGAATTCTATAGTAGACTGAAGTTTATTACTCCCAGGCACGAAATCTCTAAATGAACAAAAAGATGGTTAACTTTCTCTTCAGTACAAAAAAAAAAATAGGGAAATCTCCTTCTTTCTTATATTGTACTTAATAAACTAATAATTTATTCATTTGATTTCTTTTGTTCAAAAAGCTGAAAGATGTCAATTGAAATCTAGCCTTTAAAAATTGTTATTTACTTCATACGTGATGATATCTAAGGTTAAAAAGTAACTAGATCTGGTTGCTGATCTTGTTATTTGACAAATGAATATCAGATTTAAGACAATGAGCACATAAGTATATTTCTTGGAAGATAAGGTTGTAATTTGTGATATATGTTAATTCATGGTTGCTTACTAAGGAAAGATTGTTGTGTTCAGTTAGTGACATATAGTTGCTTCTTTTAAACTTAAAAAAGGTAAGTTAATGCAAAAGAATTTAAGGGCATGTTTTTTACAATCTGGATTTGAAGTGGGAAAAATCAACAAACACATTAATATGCTAAAAACGCAATTTTCTTACTTGCTCACCAAACTGGATACCAGAAGCCACATAGTTTTCTGATAGTTTGTGTATAGCAAAATATAAATTCTGTAAGAGAAAGCCCCTAGTGACTTCATAATGCCACTAATGTCTTTCTTTTATTTCCTTTTCTTATTATTAATAGCTTACCACCATCTCTCATTGCTGGTGTGGCAAATTGTATTATTTTCAATTATTTGTTGTGTTCCATATTTTACTCACTTACCTATAGTTTAATATACTTCCCTATAGCCTAGTATCACCCCATTGTTTGGGAATATGATCTTGTTTAGCCCAAGGAATCTATCTGAACAGATGCTTTAATCGGTTTTGCTTTGCAGCTCTTATTCTTGCTATCTTGAGATCGGCATGTGCCAGAATATATATTTTCCTTCAATCTTGAGTCTGGTATGAAAAGACTTGTGGAGCTGAGCCTAGCAGAGCCACAACCATTTGCAGCCCTTATGTAACATGAGCAAGAAATAACTATGTGTTGTTGTAAACTGCTGAGACATCATAAAGTTTGTGATTTGGCAGAAGATGACTAATACGTCAAAGAATAGCAACAAAATAAAACTTATTCCTTTGTCCCATTTTCTCTTCAGTAGACACATTGTTCATCAAAAACAGTGTATGAGAAACAGACTTTGCCAAAATTGTGAGTTCCTTGACAGCAGAACTGGGAGCCTTCCTGTTGATTTTGGTACCCCAGTCCTTAGCACAGGCTAAGACACAATGAATATTTGATAAATGGATGGTTATCTGTAGGTACACATTCAATCTTCATGGTCCTTTTAATTACGCAAGCTATCACCCTGAGGTCTCTTCACTTGCATTCTCTAAAATCTTTAATTAATCTCTACAATAGAAGTATGGGAAAGAAAATGCTCCAGAGGAATAATAATACTATTAAATATAATAGCATACATAGACACAGTCTTTACTTTGTACTAAACAGTAGACTATTTAATCCATTTTCTTCCTTAAGCCTCACAAATAAGGAAATAAATTTGAGTATTTCTTTTTTTGAACAAAGGAGAAAGTAAATTCCAAAGTCTGTAAGTGATAAGGTGTTAAATTTAGAATTTTGAGCCCAGATATTGAATATAGAATTGAATTCTTATACCATTATGTCATCTTACATATCGTATTTCAAAGATAAATTGAATCTAAAGTTTTCATGATTTTGTTGTTTGGCATCGCCCTCAAAATAGCTTTCTACAAATTGACCAGGGAACAAGTTTCAATCATGTCAGATTCCCTAGGTTGGCGGTGTCTTGGGTCACTTGAGACAGAGAACATCAGAAATCTATTGTTTTGTCTCTTCTCTTGGGTTCACCCTGATTAGCAGGTGATCTTTGAGGAAAGCTTTTATTCTTGACAGTTTTTTTTTTCTGCAAAGTGCAAAAGGATTAATAAGACAATTGCCTGCATAGTGTTTGGAGCTCTGGGGAGCCAAGCAAGAGGTGATTTAAGTGCATAGAATTAAACCCTTACATAAGTCAGCACTGAGTTTTTAAAAAGAAACAAGCCCTCTTCAAAGAGTAACACTAATGTGGTGATAAAAATCAACAAGTGCCAAGCAGTTCAGTGAAGTTTAAATGTCTTCCACTGATGCTTGGCTGTGGAAGTCTGCCAAAAGAGAATTGTAGAGCTGAAGTCTGAGCCAGAAAGAATCTTCGAGGCCATAGAGTCTAAATTATTTGTTTTAAAAAAATGATAAAACATTCCCAATGTACAAAACCAGTCATTTTAAGCATCTTGCCCAAGGTCACACAGCTGGTTAGAATTAATGCAGCAGAGAAATATTGATGTATGATAGATACCAAAACATGTATCATCAGATAAGATTGCCAAGGAGAAGGATGAAGGGATGGATGGGTTGCTTAGTGGATGGGAATAACTTCAATGAAAAGGAAGAATTTGATCTAATTCTGAAGGACTGGCAGGATTTACATTAAATAAAGGAGATGTATTTCATGTCATTAAAACTATGTGATCTCAACTTTAGAGGCTGGAATATTCATGGTAAGAAATCATAGCACCTGATACTATAATTTGTTATAGACTCAGTAGAAGTTGTAACACCTATAATTTATGATGGTTTCTTTGCCTCCTATTCCAGTTCTCTCTTCTTTATTTCTGCAAACACATACCCTTTGGCATTGGACTAAATCTTAGGTTCTTGGAAAAGGACATCAAATAAGAAATTAATAAGTTGTTTCCTACACCAAGGAGATAAAAAACTATCACTAGGTTATCGACCCATCAACATAAAATTCCATGTTACTGAGTAGAGGATGAGAACATAAGAGATGAAGAATGAATGCCATAGTTGTTTAGGGAAGGCAGAGAGATTGATTCTGGCAGGAGAGATAATAATAGTTACCCAAACCAGCATTTATATTGGGTTTACCATGAGGTAGGCCATGTATAAGGGCTTTATATTCATTAATTTATTTAATCCTCACTACTATACCATGTGGTAATTTCTGTCAACAGGAATCTCTCTCTCCCCATCTCGTGACCTGTTTTTCTCTGTCTTGCCTGGATTATTAGTATAATCTCCTAAGTGGTAGGATAGTTGCAGTGTGGTACAGAGCCTGATGGGAGCATGAGGCAAAAGGAAAACATCAGTATAATACTGATCCTGTCTTTATTTAAAAATTTGATAAAATTTTTTGCATTATTTAAAATTTTCTCTAGGTTTTTTTTTTTTTTTTTTTTTTTTACGGAGGTAAACTTGGTACTTAAATTTTTATGTTTCAGGTGTACCACATTATAATTTAACATCTGAATGTAATACCAAGTGGTCACCACTAAAGATTAGTTAGAATCCACTAGCATACAGTTGACCTGCTTTAATCATTTTGCTTAGCTGTCACTTCCCTGCTCCACTGGAAACCAGCAATCTAGTCTCTGTATCTGTGTTCATTTTTGTTTTGTTTGTTACAGTTTTTTATTTCACTTGTGTAAAATCATATGTATTTGTCTTTTTCCGTCTGACTTATTTCACTTATTATAATACCTTGAAATTCTGTCTATGTTGCTGCAAATAGCAAGATTTCATTCTTCCTTAAGACTAATGTTTCATTGTGTGTGTGTGTGTGTGTGTGTGTGTGTGACATCTTCCTCTATTCACTGAAGAATGTTTAGTGTGTTCCCATTTCTTGGCTATTGTAAACAATTTTGCAAGGGACACAGGAGTGCATACATATTTTTCTATTAGTGTTTTTGTATTCTTTGGACAAATACCCAGAAGAGGAGTAACTGCAACATGTGGTAATTCTCATTTTAGTTTTTGGAGGTACCGTCATACTATTTTCTACAGTGACTACACCAATTTATATTCCTATCAGAGTATGAGGGTTTCCTATTTCTCTACATCCTCTCCAACATTTGTAATGTTTTTTTCTTTTTGATCTTGACTGGTGGCGGGTGATATCTCATTGTGGTTTTGATTTGAATTTTCCAAATAATTAATAATGTTGAACATCTTCTAATGTATTTGTTGGCCATCTGTAGTCTTCTTTGGAAAAATATTCAGATTCTATGCCCATTTTTTAAATTGGGTTGTGTATTTGTTGTTGAGTTGCTTGAGTCCTTTATGTATTGTGGATATTAATTCCTTGTCACATATATGATTTGCAAAAGATTGATTCTGACAGGAAAGATAGTAATAGGAATATTTTTAACAAATATTCCATTAAGTAGATTGCCTTTTCATTGTGATGAAGGTTTCTTTTGCTGTGCAGAAGCTTTTTAGTTTGATGTAGTCTCACTGGTTTATTTTTACTTTTATTTCCCTTGCCACTGAGTCAGATCTAAGGAACTATTGCTCGACTGAGCAACTGAGTAAGCAGGAGTTTATTGCCTATATTTTCTTTTAGGAATCTTATGTTTGCAGGTCTTACATTTAAGTCTTTAACTCATTTTGAGTTAGTTTTTGCACATGGTGTAAGATAGTAGTCTTTCTTTTGCATGTGGCTGCCAATTTTCCCAACACCATTTATTGAAGAGATTTCCTTTCTCCATTATATGTTCTTGGCTCCTTTGTCATAAATTAGTTGTCCATATATGTAAAGGTTTAATTTTGTTAAATTAGTAACAACTAATTTAACTAAAATTAATTGAATTTTATTAATCATTATTGTTCTATTTTTTTGTGTGTCTGTTTTTATGTCAATACCCCACTGATAACTATAACTTTGGAGCATAGTTTGAAGTCAGGGAGTGTGATACTTCTAGCTTTTGTTGTTCCTCAAGATACTTTGGCAGCTCAATGTATTTTGTGGTTCTGTACAAATTCTAGACTTTTTGTTCTCTTCCTATGAAAAATGCCATTGGAATTTTGATTTGAATTACATTCAATACGTAGGTTGCTTTGAGTAGTGTGGGCATTTTAATCTATGAGCATAGAATATCTTTCTATATATTTGTGTCTTTAGTTTCTTTCATCAATATCTTATAGTTTTCAGTGTATAGGTCTCTGACATCCTTGGTTATGTTTATTCATGGATATTTCTTCATTTTTGATGCAATTGCAAGTGGAATTATTTCCTTAATTTCTCTTTCTGATGATTCGTTATTAGTGTATATAAATGCCACAGATTTCTGTACATTGATTTTTATATCTTGTTACTTTCTGGAATTCATTCATTAATTCTAAAAACAGTTTGCTGTTTTTTTTTACAGTGATAGTTTTACTTCCTTCCTTTCCAATTTGAATTCATTTTTTAAAAAATGCAGAATTGCTGTGACTAGAAGTTATAGTATGATATTGAATAAAAGTGATGAAAGTGGGCATCCTTGTGTTGTTGATCATACCATGGAATTTAATGTTAGCTGAGGGTTTATTATTTGTGGCCTTTATTAGGCTTATGTATAGTCTCTCCATACCATTTTATTGAGAGTTTTTTTATTATACATAGATATTTAATTTTGCCATATTTTTTCTGCATCTATTGAAGTGATCATATGATTTTTTTCTTCTTCATTTTGTTAATTTCCTGCATCATATTGATGTATTTGTGAATGTTGAACTATCCTTGCATGCCTGGAATAAATTTCACTTGATCATAGTGTATAATCATTTTAATGTATTGTTAAATGTGATTTGCTAATATTTTTTGTGAATTTTTGCATAAATGTTCATCATTGATATATATTGGCCTATATTTTTCTTTTTTTTTCTTTTTTTTTTTTTTTTGGTGGTGTTCTTTGGTATTAGCATCCAGGTAATGCTGACCTCATCAAATGAGTCCGAGTGTTCTCTTTTGTTCAGCATTTGGAAAGAGGTTGAGACTGATAGGTATTAAATCTTTGAGTGTTTGGTAGAGTTTGCCTGTGAAGTCTGGACCTTTGTTTGTTTGAAGGTTTTTTAATACTGATTCAATCTTTTTACTAGTATTTGATCTATTAAAATTTTCTATTTCTTCATGATTCAGTCTTGGCAGATTTTATGTTTCTAGGAATTTATTCATTTCTTTTAGGTTGTCCAGTATGTTGGCTTATAATTGTTAATAGTCTCTTATGATCCTTTTTATTTCTGTTGTGTCACTTGTAACTCCTATCTTTCATTTCTGATTTTGTTTATTAGAGCCCCTCTTTATTTCTCTTAGTCTAGCTAAAGGTTTGTCAATTTTGTTTATCTTTTCAAAGAACCAGTTCTTGGGATGCCTGGGTGGCTCAGCGGTTGAGCCTTTGGCTCTGGGCCTGATCCAGGGTGGGGATTGAGTTCTGAATGGGGCTTCCTGCCAAGAGCCTTCTTCTCCCTCTGTCTGTCTCTGTCTCTCTCTGTGTGTCTCTCATGAATAAATAAATAAAACTTTTTTTTTTTTTTAAAGAACCAGTTCTTAGTTGCATTGATCTTTTCTATTGTTTTTTTTTTTTTAGTCTTTGTTTCCAATTTGGTCTTCATTATTTCCTTCCTTCTACTGACTTTGGGCTTCCTTTATTTTTTCTAGTTTCTTTAGGTGTAAAGTTAGATTATTTGATATTTTTCTTGTTCCTTGAGGTAGGCCTGTATCACTATGATCTCCCCTCTTAGAACCACTTTTGCTGTATCAAAGATTTTTTGGTATGTCACATTTCTGTATTTATTTTTCTCAAGGAATTTTAAAAAATATTTTATTTGTTTGATAGAGAACATGCATGAGAGAGAGAGAGAGAGAGGGAGAGAGAGAACAAGCAGAGAGAGGGGCAGAAGGACAAGCAGACTCCTTATTGAGCAGGGATCCCAATATGGGGCAGTATCATGACCTGAGCCAAAGGCAGATGCTTAACCAACTAAGCTATCCAGGTGCTCCTCAATGCATTTTAAAAAAAATTCTCCTTTGCTTTCTTTGATGACCCATGGTTGTTGGATAGTATGTTTAATCTCCAGACTTTTGTTGTGATTTTTCTAGTTTTCCTCTTGTAATTGATTTCCAGTTTCATACCATTGTAGTTGGAGAAAAAGCTTAATATGATTTCAATCTTCTTGAATTATTTGAGACTTGTTTGTGGCCTCTCTCCTGGAGAATGTTCCAATTGCACTTGATAAAATGTGTATTCTGTTGCTTTTAGATGGAATGTTCTGCATATATCTATTAAGTCCATCTGGTCTAATATGTTTTAGGATGATACTTCCCTAATAATTTTCTGTTAGGATGATCTGTCACTGATGTAAGTAGAGTGTTAAATTTTCCTACTGTTGTATAGCTGACAATTTCTCCCTTTAGGGTTGTTAGGATTTGCTTTATATATCTTGATACTCCTATGTTGGGTGCACATATATTTATAAATATGTCTTCTTTTTGAATTGACCCCTTTATCATTATGTAATACTCTTCTTTGTCTATTATTACAGCCTCAGTCTCAAAGTCTATTTTGTCTGCTATGAGTATAGCTATACCAGTATTCTTTTTGTTTCCATTTACATAGAACATCTTTCTCCACCTCTTCATTTTCAGTCTCACTTGTGAAGCGAGTCTCTTTTAGGCAGCATATAAATGGGTCTTTTTTTTTTAATCCATTCTGCCACTAAACTGGCAGTTTAGTCTGTGTATACTTTAAGTAAATGCTGAAAGGTATGTGTTTAATGCTATTTTGTTAATTGTTTTCTGGCTGTTTTTGTAGTTCCTCTTTGTTTCTTTATTCTTTTTCTGATTACCCTTGTGGTTCAATGGGTTTCTTTACTGTTAAATGTACATTTCTTTTTCATTTTCTTTTGCAAATTTACTATAGATTTTTGCTTTGAGGTTAATATGAAGTTCTCCTATAACTTCCTATGTATATAATGTTCTCTTCTGAGTTGATAGCAACTTAATTTTGAACACATCCTAAAACTTTATTTTTTTTTCCTTCCCCTGCCATGTTTTTAAAAAAGATTTTATTTAGGGATGCCTGGGTGGCTCAGTGGTTGGGCGTCTGCCTTTGGCTCAGGGCCTGATCCCAGATTCCTGGGATCAAGTCCCACATCGGACTCCTTGCATGGAGTCTGCTTCTCCTCTCTCTGCCTGTGTCTCTGCCTCTCTCTCTCTCTCTATGATATTCATGAGAGACACAGAGAGAGAGAGGCAGAGACACAGGCAGAGAGAGGAGAAGCAGGCTCCCTGAGGAGAACCTCACACCCTCACCACATTTTATGTTCTTGATGACATTTTATATCTTTTTATTTTATGCATCTCTTAACTAATTATTTCAGTTTCAGTTAATTTTACTATTTTTGTCTTTTAACTTTTATACTTGCTTTATAAGTTATTTACTTTGACTATATATTTACCTTTTTTTTTTTTTATTTTTTTTTTTATTTTTTATTTTTAAAGATTTTATTTATTTATTCATGATAGTCACAGAGAGAGAGAGAGAGAGAGAGAGAGGCAGAGACACAGGCAGAGGGAGAAGCAGGCTCCATGCACCGGGAGCCCGACGTGGGATCCGATCCCGGGTCTCCAGGATCGCGCCCTGGGCCAAAGGCAGGCGCCAAACCGCTGCGCCACCCAGGGATCCCTATATTTACCTTTTTTAGTGATATTTTTACTTTCATTAACTTTCTTGTTATTAATTTTTTTGCCATTTTTAAAAATTTGGGGATATTCCTTTAACCTTTATCGTAAGGCCCATTTAGTACCGATGAATTCCTTTAGCTTTTGCTTATATGGAAAACTTTTAACCTCTCCTTCAATTCTGAATAATAATGTTAGTGGGTAAAGAATTCTTGGTTAGAGGTTTTTTTTTTTTTTTTTTTCTCCTATCAGGACTTTGAGTATAGTGTGACCTCTCTTCTGTCTTGGAAAGTTTCTGTTGAAAAATCTGATGGCCTTATGGGATTTCCCTTGTATGCAATAAGTTGTTTTTCTCTTGATACTTTTAAGATGTTTTCTTTAATTTTTGCCATTTTAAATATAATATGTCTTGATGTGTTTCTCTTTGGGTTTATCTTTTTTGGAACTCTGGACTTCATAGATCTTTAGGTCTATGTTTCCTTCTCTAGATAAGGAGAAGTTTTCAGCTTTTATTTCCTTTTTTTTTTTTGGTAAAGGTAATATTTCTTTTTTTAAAGATTTTATTTATTTATTCATGAGACACACAGAGAGAGAGGCAGAGACACAGGCAGAGAGAGGAGAGAGAGGCTCCTCAGGGAGTCTGATGCAGGACTCCATCCCGGGACCCCAGGATCACACCCTGAGCCAAAGGCAGACACTCAACTACTGAGCTACCCAGACACCCCTCAGCTTTTATTTCTTCAAACAAATTTTATGTTTCTTTCTCTCTTTCTTTTCCTTCTGGGGCCTCTAACATATGACTGTTATTCCAGTTGATTATGTCCCTCATGTCCTTTAAATTTACTTTTTAATTTTTTTTCTTTTTTTGCTGCTTTGTCTGGGTGAATTCTATTTCTTTATCTTCCAGCTTGCTGATCTTGTCTTCAGGCTCATCCAGTCTGATGTTGAGCCCCTGTAGTTTATTTTTTGGTTCCATTATTCTATATATTCCTCAGCAGTAACACTTGTGTTTAGAACTTTCTTCTTCTTCTTCTTCTTCTTCTTCTTCTTCTTCTTCTTCTTCTTCTTCTTCTTCTATCTTTTTTTCTTCTTCTTTTTAAGATTTTGTTTTTTTATTAATGAGACACACACATATACACACACATACACACACACACACAGAGGCAGAGGGAGAAGCAGACTCAATACAGGGAGCACGACATGGGACTCGACCCCAGGTCTCCAGGATCACACCCTGGGCTGAAGTTGGCACTAAACCGCTGAGCTACCAGGGCTGCCCTGTTTAGAACTTTCTTATATTTTCTGTTTCCTTGTTGAGGATCTCATGGTGTTAATCTATTTTTCTTCTGAGTCTGGTGATCACCTTTATGACTTTGAATTCTATCAGGTATTTTGCTTACTTTCATTTCATTAATATCTTTTTCTAATATTTTGTCTTGTACTTTCATTTGGAGCATATTCCTCTGTCCCTTCATTTTGCCTGATTCTGTTTGTTAGTATGTATTAGGCAAATCAGTTACATCATGTTTTTTTTTTTTTTGTTCACATCTTAGAGTTTTAAAGGAGCTGCTTTGTGTAGGAGATTTCACATAGCACCCCAAAACATGATCCCCTCTGACTACCAGAGCGTAAGGGTTGTCCTATATATGGGATGCACTTGCTTGTCTGCTATGGTAAGATTAGCTGCTGTGGCGTGGGAGTGGGTGGGACTATCACCCAGCCTAGCTGTGTTGTGCAACAATGTTGGGGTGGATGTTAGTGTGGGCAGTTGCCTGGCCTGGCAGCAGTGTGTGGTTTTGCTGCATGGGTGGGTAATGTTCTCAGCTGGTTTTGCCCCCTGGCTCTAGCAGGTTAGATGAATTGTTTCAAAATGAGTACCAACCATAGCAAGGTAGGATGAGGTTGCAAATATGGCACTTACGAGTAACTCTGTCCCTGGACAAAGTCCCAATGATTTTGTGCCTTCCTTGTAGGTGCTTTAAGATTAGTGAGTCTTCTTCATATATAGGCTGGGTGCTTTTAAATTGGTGTTTTTGCATTGTGTGCAGGGGCGAGTGTCTAAGGATAGCCATTTAAGAATGGGTACCCCATTTGCTACAATTCTACAGTTTTCCTGGATATAATCAGGATGTTTTCATCCAGATGTAAAACTAACCTGGATGTTAGTTTTCAAAGCCCATTGTTTAGGGGACTCATCTGTCTTATGTAAGATCTAAGGATTGGGGTATTTAATATAGGACACAAATTCTTCATTTCTCAGGGAAAAGTTCTATGTTTTTGATATCCTCCCAACTATGGATCTCTATACATGGTGTGGGTTTTTGAATGAGATAATCTTCACCTACCAATCTTGCTTTTATTTTTGGTCTTTGTTGTGAAGGCTCTGTTCATGCAGTTTTGTTTTTTGTTTTTCAGAGATAATTATTCCATATGTTGTTGTACATTTATTGTATTCATGGGATGGGGGAAGTGAGTTCAGGATCACCCTATGTCACCATCTTGAGCCCAGCTGAATCTATTTTTTATCTTTATTTTTTTTTTAATTTTATTTATTTATTTATTTATTTATTTATTTATTTATTTATTTATTATAGTCAGAGAGAGAGAGAGAGAGAGAGAGAGGCAGAGACACAGGCAGAGGGAGAAGCAGGCTCCATGCACCGGGAGCCCGACGTGCGATTCTATCCTGGGTCTCCAGGATCGCGCCCCGGGCCAAAGGCAGGCGCCAAAGCACTGTGCCACCCAGGGATCCCTATATTTTTTATCTTTAAAAATAATTAAAATATTAGTTTTGTTTCTGCTTTTTGAAATATATAAACACTGTGAAAAGATTCTCCCTATTTAGTTAATTAACACATCTATCTTACATACTTATCTTTTGGTGAGGGAAACCTTAAGTTTTACTCTCTGCAAATTTCACTTATGTAATACAGTTAGCAATTATAGTCATCATGTTTTACATTAGATCCGCAGATCTTATTCTTGTTCTACCTGAAAGATTTTGCCTTTTATTTTACCTTTTACCTCTTTCTGTTTCCTCCAGCTCCTAGCACCTGGCAACTACTTTAATATTCTCTTATGAGTTTCACTTTTTTGTGCAGTGATGGTAGGGGGAGTTCCACATGTAAGTGATACCATACAGTATTTGTCTTTCTCTGTCTGACTTATCTCACTTAGCATAATGCCTTCAAGCTCCATCCATGTTGTTGCAGATGGCAGAATTTGCTTCTTTCTTATGGCTGAATATTATTCCATTGTATGTATACATCATATCTTCCTTATCCATTTATTTCTTTTTTTTTTTTCCATTTATTTCTTGATGGACACTGAGGTTGTTTCCCTATCTTGGCAATTGTGAACAATGCTCAGTGAATATGGAGGTGCAGGTAGCTCTTCAATATTACGTTTTAATTTCCTTTGGATAGGTGTTCAGAAGTGGGATTGGGTAGTTCCATTTTTAATGTTTTGATTTTTCATAGTGGCTGCACTAATTTGCATTCCAATTTTATTTGTTTTGGTTTTTTTTGGTAAGCCTTAGATTTTGCACCTCAGGTAAATGTCTCTCTCACCTCACCTTATTCTCAGCCCTGATGAAGGACTCCCACCAATTCCAAAATAGTTAGTTTAACAATTGTTCTACCCGATAGGGTTGTATTGTCTGGCATTAGTCCCATGCCATCTCTGAACCAATCATTGATGCTTAAGAGGAATGGAGTGCTTTCATTGGGCTCTGATGGTGGGTGGGATCAATCCCATTCCAACTTCTAAGGATGTGAGAGAAGGCTTCCCAGAAGTGAAGTCTGAAATGAAGAGTCTTAGTTGATTTCATTGGGGGTTACATCAGGAGAGAGGGATAAGGAAGTGGGAAGTTGATAAACAAGAATGTGGTTTCAGGTGAAGACCAGGTTCAGCATGATCCCACTCAGTGAGACCAGGAGCTCACCTTTTATAACCCCATGCTGGTCATTCATTGGGTGAGGCCTGGTGGTGGTAGAGGGAGGCAGCTCTGCTGGACTGAGGACAGTTCTTTAGGGAATGAGGCAGCTGTACATTGTTACTGGCCAACACATACAGCAGCTAGGGATGGCCACATGTACCAGTGAACAGGTCAGGCCATCAGGGCAGGGCTCCATCAGTCTCTAGTAAGAGGCATGGTCTTGAAAGATAAAATTTCAGAAAGGAAAATGGGTGCTGCTCTAGCACTTAGCAGATGTCCTTTGTATTTAGCTCTTCAGCAAAAGAAATTAAGTTGATCATCACTTAATGACATCTCTTTCGATGAGAAGAAGTTATAACATGCAATTTCATATATTTGATCCGGAATATTGAAAAGTAGAAACAGATGCTCAAGCTGCCTTCTTGGTGCCTGTCTTTTAAGTAAAAGCTTTGAGCAGAAAGTCAACAAGCAGTGATGTTCACCTCCTTGTCTTTGCCCAAATCACCTACGTCACAGAATGCCAGTGAATCATGCTGACAGTCCACGTGCAGGCCTGGGAATAGCTTGACAAGGTAGAATTATGAACAAAATGGACTTCTTCCTTAAAAATTCCATTAGGGGAAGTGTCATGGCATTTAGAGTTCCATATACTAGGGAAACTGCCCTGGTGGAGTGAACTGCAATTGCGAGAGGAAAGAAGAGACCGCTGTCAGCTGCAGGCCATGCCAGGGAGTCTGCATAAATGGTCTTCTGTCAGCAAGGGGGGGAGCCCTGTCACCCTTTCATTAGCAGTAATTGAATGTCTACAGAGGCAGTAATTACAAATACCAGCCAGGCTTCACAGGCTCATCTGTCTTTGTTTATCATCACAGTAAGGGTATTGATCATTACTAGGGCCCTCCTTTCCTTTGGATAGGGACAGGGAAATTGGATTAATAAGGCCTGGCATGTATCATGTAACATGTGCTTGCATGGAAAAGGCAGATCAGAAGTGCTGAGAAGTGGTGAGCACTTCATTTCCTGGGAGTCCTGCTAACGTTCTTTAGTGCTTCCTTTGTAGGGGCTTATACTTGGATTCACCATCATCTAAGTATCCTGGCTTTTGATGGAGTCACAGAACTCCAGAGATTCAAAGTTAACTGAGTAGCTCCCATCTTAATTCACCTTTCTGCAGGTAGCACCTAAATAAATAGAGAAGAAGGGAGGAAAGGAGGGAGAGAGAAAGAGAATGTATATTTAAATATATATTTAAATGTATATACACACATATATGTATATATATATTTTAGAGAAAGATAATGTACATGGGGTAAGGGCAGAGGAAGAGGGAGAGAAATCCTCATGTAGACTTCCTGCTGATTTGGGGCTTGATCCCAGGACCCTGAGATCATGACCTGGGCTAAAACTAAGAGTTGATACTTAATCTACTGAGCCACCTAGGCACCTCTGGAGAATCAATTTTTAGCAAATTGCCAAGTGATGCTGTGGCTACTGGTCCAGGACCACACTTTGAGAACCACTGGATTAGAGCATCCCTATTTTGCAAACCTTAATGAAGAAACAGATGTAGGAAGTGATCATCAGTGCTTTTAAAATCACACAAAAAAGAGACAGCTAACTGAATTCTATATGCCTCCTGATGGAAGTACAAAAAAACCACCAATAAGAAATGTCAAAATACTAATCACAAATCAATCAAGCCAGGTCTAACTACCAATTTACAGGAGTTACAAGGGACAGAGAAAACAAGCCAGACATTGTTGCCACAGGGGCAAAAGAATTGTTCACAAGTGTTGTTTCCCATTTCTTACTTCCTCTTTTTTTCCACCCACTCCAGTTTGGTTTCTCTTCTTTCCATTCTTCTTAAACTCTCTTTGACAAAGAAATGAAATCTCCATATTTGCAGATTGATTAGTCTGTTCTCATATTACTTGACCTCAGAAGGACTGGGCACTGACCATTCCTTCCTCATTGATTCACTTTGGCGTATTAGTCAAGATTGAGTCACTGCCATAGGAAATGATCACAAATCTCAGTGACTTAACAAAATAAAATTTTATTTTTTGCTCACTACACTATCCATTGTTATAATAATGGGGAAAGTGATAGGCAGGATTGTGCGGGGGATTTTTATGGTCCAGGCATGGTATAACATATATCACTTCCATGCAGATGCCATTTGCTATTCCTTGGTTCTTCCTGGATGCAAGGGGCGCTAAGAAATGTAATTACAGGCTGGGCATTTGTTTCCCACCAATAACTGCATTATGAAGGATGAGTGTGAGTTTGGTGAGCAACTTGTCGTGACACGGGGTGGAGAGGCAGGCTTCAGTCAGATCATGTGTGCAAGTCTGCAAAGCAGTACTCAGCATACTTCCTCCTCAAATCCCATCTCTGCTTTGGCCAATGGGGGTCATTTGCCCAGGTCACCCTGATTTCTTCTAATCAGGGTCTTATCTTCTTATAAAGGCATCTGACAAAGATTTATTGGGGGCCCCCAGAGCAATTTTGCACCTAGAACTTCCATAGAAAATGGACCATTTAATTCAAGATAACCTCTTACAAGACCCCATTAGAATCTTAATTAACCTAATATAGAGGAACTGCATTTCTTAGTTGGAGGCACATTTTTAATGATTTCATATTTAATATATTGTCTGTGCTCCTTGGGGTCTATATACTCTGGGATACTTTGAGTCATACAGGGAATATCATTACCCAGCATTGCACCATGATTCTACAATTCTTTCTATATGAAATTTAGAAAAAAAAACCAATATTATAAGTACAACATTTGTAGACAATTAATGGCTTTATTCCATGTGGATGCTTAAGTCTTTTAATTTTAAAATCATAAGAGCTCTCTCACCATACTTCTCTTTTATCTGGAGGCAGATTTGTTATGTGGTAGGTCTCTTGATAATGTCTCCATTTCCTCACAGGTGCTGGCTCAGGGCCAAACATGTTCTGAGGTTCCCACGGGACAGGGAGCACTAGACATAGCCAGGCAATGCCCTTTGCTTAAAGAGCCCCCCAGATGGGTTGCAAAATGAAGAGTTATCATGCTCTTCTTGGCTAGAGTATGATAATTCAGCCCTTGGAGAATGTCTCCTTACAGATGGCCCAAGTCTCCTCTCTTGTGAATATGCTTTACTCTAAAAGATTTAATTGGTAGGTGAGTGCCATCATCATAAGATCTGCATCTGTTCGTGATAATTGAAATTCTCAGAGCACTCTTCTGCCTCTCAATTCTTGAAATAGCATTACCCTAAATCATTCACAACCCTTGCACTAAAGTTCATGAGAAAATGCAAGTGGCAAGGAGTAGTGTGTAGCCCATATGTAATGACTAGATTGAGAGTCTAACTATGAAGGGCCGTCCCAGTGACTGAGTTCCTCATAGGGTTGGCTGAGGCATTGGTTGAGACTGCATTGCACCCTAGCTCTTCCCTTTGCCCAGTTGTGCTTTTTATCCATCTCTTCCTCAGGTGTTCTCAAGAGCACTCTTCTACAGTCCTCTTGTATGCTTGTCTAGGTCAAGATCTGCTTCCTTCGTCTGACTGAGGAGTTCACAATCTATGGGACCAATGAGGAAGAAGCAACATGCAAATCTTCTGCTCTTGTTCTTCCTTTCTCTAAGATAAGAAAGAATGATCCTTGTCCCAAATGGGAGAAAAGATGGGTAATTTCTACTTTGTATACATGAGATATGATAGAATGTTCAAAGACCATTTATTCTTTTCCCATATCTCTTTCACAACATCTTTCCCTGTACACTTGTATAGTGCCTTGATTTTAATTTCAAATGGTGGATGGGGCTTTCAGCAACTCTCAGGTAGACATTACATATTCTACCGTGGATCTAAAAGGCCAACTCCCAAGTAATAGGTTTTGGAGGATCAATAATGAAGTTGTTCCCAGACTTGCTGAAGCAGGTTTTACATTTATAATGCAAAAAACAAAAGGCTCAAAGAAAGAAGTGAGTTCATCTAAAGAGAGCTAGATTACATCATTAAACCTTTAATTAACCTGATGGTTTTGACTTAAGAAAATCAATGGAGCATTCTCACTTCTAGGAAAGAAAAACTTTAATATTTTATGTGCCAACATTTATCTTTTTTTTTTTCTAGTATAGCATGCACTTTCTCTGGTGGATGTCTGTTGGGCTTGTTTTCCTCTCAAGATTTAAAACTAGAAAATTTTTTTGTTGTTTACTGGAAATTGGTAACTATATTTAGAATAAGATTTTGAAAGACTTTAAAACTTAAAACTTGGCAGAAAGTAGGATATCTAGTGTTTTGATTCAAGAGTCTTGGCTGTATGGGGAGGGGGTTAGGAGGGCATGAAAGCATTTTTACGTGGATATAATTAGGTTTGATTTTATTCCTTTGGAAGACTTTTGAATTTTTCTGATGAATATTTTAGTAGTTCACTGGATAGCAAAGTACTGTGCTAGGTACTTTGAAAAGATGCAAAAGAAATACTCATCTGTACTTCTAATTTAATTGACTTAAATCTACCTAATACTCAGCTGTGGCTATACTATCCGGTTCAGTGTTCATGAGCACAGACAATTCTGTTAGTATATACAAGTTGCTAGTAAACAGTATGATATAAACCTGCTAGTACCAGGGATACTTTAGAATTCTCCTTCCATCCTCTGTCACTGGTAGGGATATGATAGTTCTCTAAAGGGCCTGCCTACGTGCATGTAGATTTTCCTTTCGTTCCTTCAGTTTAGCTTTATGATGCTAGTCTTTAGTGTGCATAACAAAAAATCTGGTTAGGATTGAGTAAATCAGTTTTGGTTTTAGGAAATATAAACTATTCTTGATTTATTTGTCAGAAATTCAGGGAATTAGGTAAATTCAGGGTATTTACAGTCTCACTGGAAGTCCCAGAGGATAAGATTTAAGTCTGGGCCTGAAGGTATAGTTCCTGGAACTATATTTACATAAATACATAAGTAATTTGAAGGACAGAGAAGACATCAAATGAATTAGAAAAACTTTCCTTCTTTAATGGGAAAGGGAAAGGAAAAAGATAACTGGTAACACTTATATGGTAACAATTGATTCCAAAACATATTAAAGCAGAAAAATGAATAGTCCAATTGAGTGTACTTTCCACCATTTTTATATAACCGAATTGTGGCAACAGGAGTTGGGTGACCCTTTTGGCCTGGGGATATGATAACTTGACCATCATTTTGACAAAGTTGGGAGAAAGCAGTAGAATAATAGTTGGGGCACCTGGGTAGCTCAGTTGGCTAAGCGTCTCTTTTTTTTCGATTATTATTATTATTTTTTATTGGAGTTAAATTTGCCAACATAAGAATAACACCCAGTGCTCATTCCATCAAGTGCCCCCCTCAGTGCCCATCACCCAGTCACCCCAACCCCCTGCCCACCTCCCCTTCCACCACCCCTTGTTCGTTTCCCAGAGTTAGGAGTCTCTCATGTTCTGTCTCCCTCTCTGATATTTCCCATTCATTTTCTCTCCTTTCTCCTTTATTCCATTTCACTATTTTTTATATTCCCCAGATGAATGAGACCATATAATGTTTGTCCTTCTCTGATTGACTTATTTCACTCAGCATAATACCCTCCAGTTCCATCCACGTCAAAGCAAATGGTGGATATTTGTCGCTTCTAATGGCTGAGTAATATTCCATTGTATACATAAACCACATCTTCTTTATCCATTCATCTTTCGATGGAAACCGAGGCTCCTTCCACAGTTTGGCTATTGTGGACATTGCTGCTAGAAACATCGGGACGCAGGTGTCCCGGCATTTCACTGCATCTGTATCTTTGGGGTAAATCCCCAACAGTGCAATTGCTGGGTCGTAGGGCAGTTCTATTTTTAACTCTTTGAGGAACCTCCAGAGTTTTCCAGAGTGGCTGCACCAGTTCACATTCCCACCAGCAGTGAAAGAGGGTTCCCCTTTCTCCACATCCTCTCCAACATTTGTTGTTTCCTGCCTTGTTAATTTTCCCCATTCTCACTGGTGTGAGGTGGTATCTCATTGTGGTTTTGATTTGTATTTCCCTGATGGCAAATGATGCAGAGCATTTTCTCATGTGCTTGTTGGCCAAGCATCTGACTCTTGATTTCAGTTCAGTTTATGATGTTAGGTTCGTGAGATTGAACCTGTGTAAGGCTCCACACTCAAAGAGGAGTCTGTTCTGCCCCAGAGATTCTCTCCCCACTCCCTTTGTCAACCCCCACCCAACTCACGACTCAAGCATGCTCTCTCTCTCGCTCAAAAAAAATTAAAAAAAAAAAAAAAGAAAAGCAATAGTTCATCATTTTCATGGAAGGAAGGATTTTTTTTTTTTTAAATAACATTTTGGAGAGAAAAGAACAAGGCTGGTAATGGTGTAGAAGGGAAGGTAATGAAAATAAACAGTGCTAAAAAGTATTCTGATATTTGAGAAATGGAGGTAAAGACTTTGAAGTTATTTTGAAAATATACTTTGTTGAACATTTTTCAAACCTTGATATTACTGAGTTGGGGCACATGGGTTATGGCTTTGATATAGTTACAAAAATAGGAGCATGAATAGTCATCCTTAAGGATTTTTAGGTCTGCTCAGTACCTCAATAGACCCTTTCCTTTTTTTTTTTTTTTAAAGATTTTATTTATTCATCCATGAAAGATAGACAGAGAGAGAGAGAGAGAGAGAGGGAGAGGGAGAGGGAGAGGGAGAAGCAGGCTCCCTGCTGCAGGCAGCCTGTCGTGGGACTCCATCCTGAGTCTCCAGGATCACACCCTAGGCTGATGGCGGCGCTAAATCGCTGAGCCACCCAGGCTGCCCCCTTTCCTTTTTTTTAATAGATAATTCACATTCTTGTGAAATTGCACATAACACAGAGTAACCTGAGCATGTGATTATTGAGTGAAGTGAATTGGAGGAAGGAAGCTCTAAAAAGCCATCTTTAGGGGGAAGTTTCTTCTCCCTGACTTCTTGATGTCATCTCATCGATTTCAAACTCAGCTATATTATTTTCAGCTAATATATTCCAGATACTGTAATAGATGCTGGGGAGACAAAATAAAAAGACAACTGTACACGTTCACAGTAGCTAATAGTTTGTTGGAAGAGCTAGTAAATCTTTCATTTCCATAGTATTTGCTTGGTGTTCAAACACCAGGCCTTGTGACTGTAAGTATAAACAAGATAAGCATGTTTTCTGTCCTCATGGAAATCAGAGTCTAGTGGAAGAGTCAGACCATGGACCAGATGATTACCACTAAATATGTTATGTGCTACTAGAGTAAGTGTAGGTGTAATGAAAACATACAACAGGGCAATTCACCTGGTCAATAACGTCATTGGGCATAATATATTAAGTTATAATTAATGGACCAAATTTCATACAATATAATTACCTAAAGCCCATACTTTATGCAGGTTTCCTTAGTCTCTACCTAATGTCCATTTTCTGTTCCAGAATCCTATCTTGTATACAACATTACATTTAGGCATCATGTCTTCTTTAGCTTCTCTTTCCTGTGACAGTTTCTCAGACTTTTCTTATTTTTGAAGACCTTGACAATTCTGAGCTATATATTAGTCAAGAATTTTGAAGAATATCCCTCCATTGAAATTTTTCTGATGCTTTTCTCATGATATGACTGAAGTTTTGGGTTTTGGGGAAGAAGACCATAGAGGTAAAGTGCCACTTTCTTCTTATGTTATCTATTAATCTGGAAATATTTATGACTTGTTATTGACTTTGATCATGACTGATGTGGTGTTTGTCAGATTCTAACACTGTAAAGTTGTTCCTATTTTCCCTATTTCCATACTATAGTCTCTTTAAAGCAGGTACTATGTGTACCTCACATGGTGTGGGGCATTATGCTCTACCTTTTTGACAGTAGAGTATATTATTGATTTAGAGTTCTACATGGAGGATTTGTTTCTTCTCCCCCATTTACTATTTATGTATTCAGCCACTGACTTCCATTAGTATGGACTCATGGATATTTATTTTCTACGTGAGGTTATAACCCAATACCACATAATTCTGCAGCCAAAATTTCTTTCTTTATTTTTTTTTTCAAACTTGCTTTATTCTGAGCTCTGTCATTTGGTTCCTGGATGCTTTTGATTTTCCAACATCAGTATGGGTGTTTTATTAAGCAAACGCTTACTTTATTTCCACTAGAAGATGTTGCTCCAAGCTCAGCTTATCTCCTACCCCAGTCCTAGAGTGAGCCAGTGAGTTGTTGTTCCTTTTATTGGAGAATGGTATAAAAAACCAGGACCCGAATGCTAGGAGTACACCTTACTATGGGTGTTGTTGCACTTAGCTCTTTTCAGCAGACAGGAAGGACTTACATGTATGTATGCCAACCTGTGTATATACACATATCTATAAATATTTTTTTGTAACTATATCTATGTTAGGGTGGAAAAGAGTTCATATTGATGTCTCTGACTCTAATTCATTATCACATAGATCATTCTGGCCTTGTCCCCACATTTATCTGCAAACTCCCTCTGTAGTAGTGGAAAACTTGCCCCTACCATCTGTCATTCTTTCACTCAATAGTTTAATTCTAGTATACATGTAAGGAAATATCAGAATTGTTAACCTGTACTCATGGGACAAAACTTTATCAGTGGGAACACAGGGCTTATGTACAATTTATTCCTCCTTTAATCCTACAGACTCTACTCATTGCTAAAATTCCTTAGATGAGCACCTTTTCCCCCAACCCCTAGGTTGTTTTGTATATTTATAATGCAGTTAGATTGTATGTCATATTCTGTACTCCATCCTGGAATCTCCAACCTCTAAAATGATTTTTAAAATATTTCTGTACAGTAAGGTTCACTACAGTTCTATGCTGTATAGTTTATGCTCTGTAGTTCTGTGGTTTTGACCTTAGATGCATAGTGTCATTACCCACCATTATGGTATCATACAGAACAGTTGACCACCTTAGATCTCTTGTGTTTCATCTAATCCAGCTTACCTCCTCACATTCTGGACCCGGGGCAACCAGTGATTTTTTTTTTTAATTTCTGCTAGATTTTGCCCCCTCCAAAATGTCATATAATTGTCATCATATACTACAGAGCATTTTTATTTATTTTTTATTTTTTATTTTTTGGCTTACATAGCATTTTTAAAGTAGCTTTTTTCACTTTTCAAAATGCCTTAAGATTCATATATGTCTTTCCATACTTAAATAGCTCATTTATTTTTGTTGTTGAGTAATATGCTGTTACCTGGGTATACCACAGTTTGTTTACTGATCCACCTATTAAAGGACATTTTGGTTACTTTCGATTATTGACAATTATGGATATTTATACTATGAAGATTCATAGGCAGGTTTTTATGTAGAGATAAGTTTTCAAATCAGTTGAGTAAATACCTAGGAGTGTGATCACTGCACTGTGTGGTAAAAATACATTTAGTGTCATAGGAAACTGGCAAACTATCTCCCAAAGTGGCTGTACTATTTTGCATTCCTCTCAGCAATGAAAATGAATGAAAGTTCCTGTTGCTCTACATCCTTGTCAACATGGTTTTGTCCATTTAAAAAAAATTAGGGGCGGCCCCAGTGGCGCAGCGGCTTAGCGCTGCCTGCAGCCTGAGGTGTGATCCTGGAGACCTGGGATCGAGTCCCATGTTCAGCTCCCTGCATGGAGCCTGCTTCTCTCTCGCCTGTGTCTCTGCCTCTCTTTCTCTCCGTGTCTCTCATGAATAAATAAATAAAATCTTTAAAAATAAAAAGATAAAAAAATTAGTTATTCTAATAGGTGTGTAGTGGTAACTCCTCATTGTTCAACTCAGAGTTTCCTAATGACAAATACTACTGAGCATATTTTCATATTCCCACTTGCCATTGTATATCTACTTTGGTGGGGTGTGTAGTAAGATCTTTCAATTGTCTGATTGATTCCTCAGTCTCTGTAAATTCCCCTTTGCTTGTTACTGTGCCTCTTGTGTAATTTTATTCCTGGAAAAAACAAAATTCTTGGAGATGTTCAAGAGTGTTAAACACTTAATTGGAATGATTGAGTTGAAAGAACCTCTTTGAAATCTGATGATCTAAAAAGAAGAATATTTGCAGAAATTTAAATTTTGGATCCAAAGATAAAAAGGTCATAGATCTAAGGTAGGTAAGTCATAGAAAGATATTTTGGTAATCTCAACACCTTCATTCCCCAGGCTTTATTATTTTTGTGTCCCATGGCATTTGTGTTCTTATTAGCCTTTTGAGGATCACTTGGCCCTATATTATGATGGTGAAGAGAATTATTCTGGGAGCATATAACCCTGATTCAAAACTTAAGCACTACTAAGATTTGAACCATCTCCCATGAGATGTCCAGTATTAAGACAATTATTTCAAATGACTTATGTATTCCATCATTCCTTTCATATTTGGAGCAATTCTAGTGTTCAGCACATTTTCACTTAGTTCCAGTTTGATGGATTGACTTACTTAAAACCTGGCAGGACTATTCAAACTTCCTTGCAGTGTTAAGGCTGTGGCTCTTCATCTAAAATACAGGCTGGGTGGCAAAGGAAACTCTTGGCATACTGCTTCATTGAGACTTGTAAACAATAATTAAATGGACTTATGCATCCTGATCCTGCTGTTTCATTTATTTTTTTCAAAACACATGAAGGAGTTTTAGTTCTGGATAATAAACAACAAGAATCATAGCACTCTGCATTTAAACCAAATGAGCTCAATGAGGGTATACAATTCTTGCAATTACAATTTTACTGTTTTGCATATATTCACAATAGAAGAAGAAAACAAAAAAGCATAAGTTTCTTGGTATGTTGAGAGATGGGAACTCATAAAAAGCTTTGTGAGACCTCTGGTGGTCACCTCATTTGGAATCCAGTCCGTCCCAGCTTATGACTAATTCTAACATCTTGGGCAAAGCTCTTGTGACTTTTGCAATTAGTCCTCTTGTTTAAAATGAATAAGTGGAGGCAGATGACATCTGATTTATCTTCAGATGTAGTATGTGGTAATAGATCCTAACACAGGCTGCAGTTTTTGTGCAAAGGAGAGAAAGCAGAGGAGCAGGTGGTGGTACCACATAGAATTAACTACCTTATGAAACTTGCATTGACTCTAGGTGGCCACCAGGGGACATCCAAGACACCACAAGAGCTCAAGAGATGTTTGTAAATCAAATTTCTGTAAATTGAACCTTTGCTTTGTATTGACAACATTTCAGAGATGTGTTCCCACAGGAAAACAGTGGCTCCTAGAGCAATAAAAATTATGCTCAAGGATATAAACAGTTTTAACAGCAGTATTTAAAGGAAACACACAGAGTAATATATCTTTGATATTATTGTGTCTTGCATTAAATTGGATTTGTGGTAAGGCAGCAATTTTATAAGTTTGTAGAAAGAATTCACTTCTTTTGGTTATGAATATTTTAACACTGCCTTGTTTTTTAATGCAGACATAGAATTGTTACCTCTTAATAATAAATACATGGTCATTATATCATGTTTACCTACCCCATTTCTTTATTGCTTTAGTACTCATGATGGGCAAAGAAGGACCATTATATAACCACAAAATAATGGGACTGGAAAAACTTTTAGATCATAGATTTTAGTCTTCTTCCTGTACTGATGAGGAAACCAAAGTGAGATAGATAAATTTATTTGTACAAAGCCATACAAATAATTAGATTAAATTGAAACTACTCTATGTAGTTATTCCTGAGGTCAATAGTGAGGAACACCAACCATCTCAGAATTAATCTGAAAGAATATAGGCACAGGGTATAGAATTAGCCATTTGAGGGAGTAGACCAAAAAATGATATGTAAATGACTAGGAAGTTAGCAAAAATCCAATCCAGGTGGCCTGCATGTCTCAGGAGATAGAACAGAACAATGATTGTAATATAGTAAATGAAAATATAAGCAAATACATAGGAACAGATAAAGATTGTAAGAAGAGAATGGTATTGGTAGAGCTAGTATAGAAATCCCAGAGCTACTTGTTGGCAGTGTGTGTTCAGTACCTTCTAGTGGCAAAAATCAACTCTTACTGCAGCTCAGGTATAGTCCATGAGCTCTTATTGTGGCCTTAATGAAATTGTCCTAAAAATGTCCAGCCCTTTGTTGTGAATTCATACTCCCTAATTTCTCCATCTGTGGCTCCACTGCTGAAGGATCTGGATCAACATTGGTTCCATTTTCCATTTATAGTGTTGCCAAAAGCAAATGTGACTATACCAAACTCTTAAACAAGACATGAATTATTGAACCAAAGTGATCTTTATCTTTGCAGGACTACTCTCTCAATGAGCAGAAACAGAGTCCAGTTTTTAGTCATTTCAGAGACCAAGGTCCAGCCTAAAATTGGCCTTATTTGAAATATTTGTCAGTTGATTCATTATATAATCTCCAGAAAGACAGGTTGTAGGTTGATGCTCTGATGATGAAGTGGCATGAGAATTTATCATCCTTGGCTGCCATGAGGTTGACAGATGCTTTGTTTAGTCCAGAATTATACTTTCTGAAAGTCTTTTAAAATGGCCAGGTATTTACACATTGGCCAGTCCATTTATAAAAAGAGGTATACCTCCAGTTGCTACTGAATAAATGGGTGGAATGATGATGAAATGAGCCACTGAGAAGTCTTTAGGCAGCAGAAAACTCGGGTATTTTGAGCATTACTAAACATCTCAGCTCCTGTAGAAGGTTAGAAATTAAGATGAATGAAGGAAAAGAAAATTTATGTATATTTATTTTTTAAAGACTGTATTTATTTATTTTTGAGAGACACAGAGAGAGGCAGAGACATAGGCAGAGGGAGAAGTAGGATCCTGTGAGAAGCCTGATGCAGGACTTAATCCCAGGACCCTGGGATCACAACCTAGCCAAAGGCCAATGCTCAACCACTGGGTCACCCAGGTGCCCCAATTTATGTGTATTTAAAAAGGAAATAACACATTTCCTATTTTCTGTTTTTACTACATTTCCAGTGTCTCCTTGGTTTGGGCCACAGTGATTTTCATGATTGCTGGGGCAGTTTGGGCTTGCCATCCAAGGCATTTAGAATTGGAATTGCCAAGATTTCTGGGCACTTGGCATTGAAAATAAAACTTTCAGTCTGTGACATAGCAACGTTTTAGTGTCTCAGGCTTCTGAATTGAGAAGGAACCTAGATGGGGGACTAAGATTTCTAGGGATTAGAACAGGATACACCTTCCTGGAAACTAGCAAACTGACTTGTGGTCTATGTGAATCAGGCTTTTATATTGGTTTGGCAAGAGTCAACTTTTCCATGTCAGGCAACTCTGGGCTTTTGGCTTAGGCTCTGGGATTATGATCCATCCATTCAGGGAAGCCTCTTAGAATAGGGCTTCTATGCCTCTTCAGAAAATCCCTCTGCACTTCTTGTTGATTTTTTTATCTCCTCCACCTAGATCCCCCGACTTCTCCATCTAAGCATGACTTTGCCAACAATGATTCCAACTCTCTTGAACAGGTCTAACTCTGATGGCAAACATTCTATTTGTTTACTTAATCTGTCTACCTACAAGATATTTTTTCTAAGACTTCATATATGTATTTATATGTTTAATCTTGTAGTTTATCTTCAGTAATTATTTATTTTAAAGATTTTATTTATTTATTTGACAGAGAGAGAGCACAAGTAGGCAGAGGAGCAGCAGTGGGGAGACGGAGGAGCAGACTCTCTGCTGAGCAGAGACTGATGTGGAGCTCCATCCCAGGACCCTGGGATCATGACCTGAGCTGAAGGTAGATCTTAACCAACTGAGCCATCCAGGTACCCCCTTAAGTAATTATTAATTGGACAAAATGAATTAAAATCAAGCAAAGGAAAAAATCAGAGAAAAATTAAATAGTTGGTGAATATAAACCTACCATATGAGTCAAAATGTTAATGTTTTGAGGAAGTAAAAAAAAAAGGTTAAAAGGAAAATGGAGGAGAAAGACGAGAATAGGAGGGCAAGGAGGAGGAGAAACTTGAAGAGAAGACTAGTAAAATTTAGAAATAGGCCCACATGCTATCCTTGGCTTCTACTTAGAAGAGAAATCACTAAATTTGCACAACATGATATAAAACTGCAATTCATTTATTGCCAAACACTTAAAATTGAGCCTTTTTGTGGTGATAGATTCTTTAATGGTGTTTGCTTTGCTTATCACAGAAACAAAAAATAGGAAACAGTTCCATTTGAAGTAATTATGACAGGATAATCAGGCCGACATCAGAAATCAAAATAAGTTATAGTTTCAGGTGGAACTGATAATCATCCAGCCTGACTTGACAAAGTCTGGTGAAGTTTTTCATGGCAACATCCATTCTGATTGGTTGTGATAACTGTCAGATTGGGTGCTATTTCATGTTTTCAGTCTCATCCCTAGTTTTGAGTAAAATATACTTCATTGGCATTTTTTTGTTAGAGAGGGAAGCTATCATTTATTGATGACCAATGGAGTGCCTCATTTCATCCTTAAAACGAACCTACAAAGTGGAGGGTGTTAGCCTCAGAATTTCATGAGCACTTGAGAGTTCTGTAAAGTCAAATGTTGCCCAAGGTCACCCCTTGAAGAGGCTAAATCAGGAGCTGAAACTGTCCTGGTCAGCTTGTGCTTGCTTTTTTTATTCCTCTCTGTAAATAGTCACCTCCTACATCTTCCCCTACTCTCAGAAAGGCCCAGAGTTTTGAACTCCTGTGAAAGTGCACACCTTTGCTTAACATCTTTAAGTCATGTTGCCCCAGACAAGGTATAAGCCAAACAGGCATTAAGCAAAATTATAGGCCAAAATTTTTATGAGTAAAATCATTATATTGTTTGTCTTTTGGGGATTTTTGATTCTATATGTTATTATCTCTCTAGTCAGAAGAGAAAAAACAGGAAAACAAAACAAAACAAAACTCAAACCCTCCAAAACCAAGTAATGTGACCACTGCTTTTTAAATTTCCTTTCTTTTGGTCTTTGCTCAAGTGCTTTTCTAAATAATTTCATGTCTCATTCCTTGAATCATGATTTAATTTTGTGACACTAACTGTAATTTTGTAGTTTACTTAGTCTTTTACATTATTTATATTTTAAACTTCTCATCGTTGGCCTTCCGGTAATTTTATAGGACCATGTACCATACAAGGATCTTATAATAGTGACCTTCCTATTTCTCCCACCCAGCCTTTGTGCTGTTGTCTTGATACACTTATTTGTATGTGTGTTATAAATGTGGCAAAAAACAATGCAATGAAGTTTGCTTTAGGCAGTGAATTTTCTTTAAGAGCCATTTAAAGTAAAAAAATATAAATATGTTTACCTTTATTTGGGAGCATTTCCAGATTTTCTTCATTTCTTTATGCAAATGTAGATTTCTGTCTGGGATCTTATTCCTTCTGCTCAAAGAACATCCTTTGCAATTTCTTAGCTAACATGTATGCTGGCAATAAAAATATGTTTGTTATTCTGAGAAGTCCTTTATTTTGACCTTATCTTTTAATAAAATTTTAATTTGGGAATAATTTTAGATAGACAAAATGTAAAGGTAGTAAAGAAAGATATCATACACTCTATGTCCACTTTCCTTTATTATTAACATCTAACATTAATAATAATAATAACAATTATTATTATTAATATCTTACATTTAGGTACAATATGGATATCTTATTATTATTATTTGGATATAAATTACATGTAAAAGATAAAATGGGAAATTATAAAAATTATATTGTAATTTCTCCATGGCACATTTATTTAAATTAATGGACTTATATTAATTATATTATTATTATTATGGACTATTTTTTTTAGTTTTTACTTAATGTCCCTTTTTTAGACTCCTGTCCAGAATACCATGTTATATTTGGTTGACCTATATCACCTTAGGCTCATCTTGTTTGTGACAGTTTTTCAGATTTCTTGTAATTTTCAAGACATGGATGGTTGTGGGAAGTACTGGCCAGTTACTTTGCAGAATGTCCCACAATTGAGATTTCTCTGATTCTTTTTCTCATGGTTAGACTGGGGTTATGGATTTTTTGGAGGAACAGCACAGAGGTAAATTGCCATTCTCATCATACCACTCCAAGCGTATTTGCTATTAATAGGACTTATCACTGTTGAGACTGACCTTGTCATGGCTGAGGTTGTATTTTCCAGATTTCAACACTAAGAGTTTCTCCTATTTTACCCATTTCCATACTGTATTTGTTTTTTAAAGAAGTCATCATGTGTACCCCACACTTAAGGTGTGGAGAATTATGTTTCATTCCTTTAGGGTAGGATATCTGTAAATGATTTAGAGTTCTGCACAGAGATTTGTCTCCTCTCCCCATATATTATTTGATTATTTGTGTATTTAACTATTGATTTCTACCAGTAGGAACTTGTGGGTTAATATTTTGCATACCCACACTCAGCTTTTAGCTATTTCTACACGCTGTGGCATAGATGGCGTTTCCAGGTTCTTGGCTCCTAACATAGGGCTGCTGTTGCTCCTTCCTCAGTTTTAGCCTCATGGAGGAGGGTGGTAAGAAGTGTGCTCTGTTGTTCTGGCCCTGCCTCAGGTTTATATGACCCCATGCATCTGATGCTTTCTTGGCTTTCCTTCCTTCCTCTCCCTGAGAACCCAACTCTGACTTGGATCTATAGTTGGTCTTAGTGGTAGTTTCCTGCCTCATCTTCAGTCATAGTAATCTCTGCTTGGTGTAGGATTTTTGACCAGTGATGTTTCCAGTTTTTCTCTAGGGGTAGAGGCTTCATCCACCCATCCTCCATTTGCAATGGTTCTTTGCTGTGCCTTGGCAGTGACAAAGTTTATTTTCCTGCTCCCAGCAGCTTAAGGTTTTTGGTTTGTTGGAAAGAGATATCTGAGGAAGTGGGAAGGGCATTGTTCCTCTCTCCCAGCAGCTACTGATCACCCCGTGCACTGAGATTCTGTACCAAGGAAGAGTTTCTCCGGGTTTTTTTTTTTTTTTTTTTTTGTCTTCACTATTTCTTATGAGTCCTCAATAAAGAGCTGTGAGAAATGTAGATTCCCCTTGTGTCTGGAGGTATCACAGAATGACATTTATAGCCTATAATTAGCCTTTAATGAATGAATTAAAATTTTAGCTGACTTATTACCTACTTGTATGGTGGCTCCCTCTTCAACCTATGCTCTGCCACAGGTGAGATAGTTTATGTGTTCCATTTCTTTGGGGAAAGGCCTATGTCTCTGCTTACTAATTGGCCTGAATTTTACCCCTGAAGATGGAGACAAAGTATGAAGGCATACATGTCTTGCTTTTTTTTTTTGAAAGAGAGAGAGGTTGAACACATATGCAGGGTTGAGGGAGGGGCAGAGGGAGAGCAAGAGAGAATATTAAGCAGACTCCCAGTTCATGACTCAGGGCTTGATCCTGTGACACCAGTATCATAACCTGAGCTGAAACCGAGAGTTGGATGCTTAATCGACTGAACCATCTAGCCATCCCCATGTCTGACTTTTTATTTTCAAGCTCATTCTTTGTATTGAATCTAATTATCAAAGTGATATTTCCCTATAATATTATCATTTGCCTGAAGTATTTTCCAGACTCATCACTTTTTTGGACTAGTTCTGTGGAGGGATTTCTTGATTATTAATAGATTAAGCTTCATGAAGACAAGTCCTGTACTTGTACAGACTCACATACCAATAAAGAAGGAAATGCCCATAGACCATGCAGTACATGGTAAGGCATCTCCCCCTGAGAGAGGGAAATGGTACAGAGTAGAGTGAACATTGTGTCAGAAATCTAGAATTAAGGTATCTGTTTCTATTAATTACCAAAAAAAAATTACCTGCTAAGTGCAAAAGAAGTATTATTTCTTCTATAATATTCTATTTTCATGAAAAAATCAGTTCTTAAATGACCAAGAATGAGATGAGTACTTGTATATGTGACTTTAGCAGTTTTATATATAGACCATATAGGTGTAGGAAGAATGTATATGCATATGATAACTGATCTCAGGGAGACAATGTAGGCAGGACAGGGATAGTTAAAGATCAGATCATGATTTCTCCTAGTTTCACAGGTAGATGGTGACTCTTGATGTGTTATCACTTCAAACTTCTTTCCCCCATTGTTATCCATCTTTTTTTTTTTTTTTTCCATTGTTATCCATCTTGATTGCTGAAATTCACCAGCAATCACCAGGGAAGGCACTATCTGCTCTCTCAAAATTAAGGCTCAAAGTGTCAGTAGATATGATGTAAATATCATGGAATGTAGGGCCAGTAGGCTTGGATCTGATTCCTAACTCTCATAAATCAAATTATGGGTATGAAAAAGCATTTTTCAACTTGAATGTTCTGTAAAAATGTTCATTTTTATTATGGCATCACATTTTGCTCCCCTGGACTTGGTGGGCCAGGGTAATAGACACATTCAATTTTGAGAGCAGATTCTCTCTTCATGTTCAAATGTGCTCATTGCCACATTAAGCATATATATAAATAGGTATATAAATTTGATCAGTAGCTTAGTTTGTTAATCTCTGTCTTGAGATATTTGCCTAAGAAGATTTTCTTTGCTTGCCAACTGAGAAATGGTAAATTAGAAAGCTGTAGGATTACAGACTTAAAACAGTACTCAGTAGAAGAAATATGAAATTAACAGGGATACCATAGAGGTGTAGCAAAAGCTAGAATATTGGAAAGCAGGGGAATTATAGTTTGAGAAGAAAACATATTTGTAGGTTTTCAGAGGACTTGCTAGTCACAAATTTACCTTCTGGCTGAACAATTTTAGAGTATGAAGATTAATTTTCTCGGCTATATTTAAGCAACTCTCTGATTTTGATCTTCAACCCAGCTCCTTTCTGGTTGACACTAAAATTTCTAGCATGCAAACAGTACATGAGAACGGTGGCCACAAATCAAAGACTATGCTTCAGGTGCCAATGATGGAATGAAACTTCTTTACACCTTGAATTGACTGTTCTCTTTGGTCATAATCTTCATGGATTCATGTTGCTTTTTTTGTATATTTCTGTCTATTCTTCCTTTTGATCAGGAGAATTTTTAAATTGAGGATATCTGTGTGTGTGCATGAGTGTGCATGTATAATATGCATGAATATTTACATTGAGAGACGAAACTGGCATCAGTCATATATTGAAATTCCTTTTTTAAAGTCTTATCTCTGGCTCCAAAGAACTCTGCTTATGCCTCAATATGTTGTCTTTGAAGTTTATCTGTTTTCCTTCTAGAAAGTTGCGTGTAAGGTTAGAGAAGACCTCATTTTCTCATTATACCATTAGACCTGCAAAATTGTTTTGTAGTAGTAAGTATTAATTAAATAGTGAGGCCATTCAAACTGAAAAACTTTGTCCATTATAATTACAGAAAAGTAGAATTAAACAAATTGTTTAGTGCAAACGAGGGTATATCATTACCCCTCAACAAAAATTCGTTGATTTTGAACTATAATAAACAACTTATAACCTCTGTCATGGTTTCATGATTATAAGAGAACAGTTTT
Source organism: Canis lupus dingo (assembly GCF_003254725.2). Lineage (NCBI taxonomy): Eukaryota > Metazoa > Chordata > Mammalia > Carnivora > Canidae > Canis > Canis lupus. The sequence goes on from NC_064262.1 coordinate 10,049,453, forward strand.
CTTTGGGAGAGAGTAAACAGTCATCCTGAATGTCTATATTAGTCAAGTTTCTTTCAGATGATAAAGATAGAAATTCATCTTTACTTAGCTTAAGCACAAAAGGGGATGTATTAGTTCAAGTACTAAGGAGTCGAAGGGCATAACTAGTTGTATGCATTTAATGTCAATAATTTTTTGTCATTCTTGCTCTCTGTGTGTCTCTCTCTCATCTCTTGTCTCTTTATCTTTGGATGTGGTCCTACTTCTCTAATGTCATAGGATATTTTCATGTGGTGGGAAAGATAACTGTAATGTGATATCAAATCACAAGTTATAACTTAATAACACTTTTTGAGATTCCAAAAAGAGTTATAGTCTATCCTGATAACTTTTTTTTTTCTCCTGAGGATTTAATGGAACACTTATCTGGCCACACTCACTCAAATCTGTATTTATTGGAATAGTAAAGTGAACCAACTTTTTTGAAGCCCTTATGTGCTATATTTATCTCATGTAATCATCACTACAACACTCTGAAACAGGTGTGTCTATTTTCCTCCATCTGATAGATGAGGAAACTGAAATTTAGGCATATTGAGTAATTTCCCCGAGATTATACAGCTAGGTTCAAAGTGCTGAGTCTGGATTTAAATGACCCAGGTTTGAATCTCAAATACAAAATAAGCACAAAGACATAATTCAGAAAATCTAATGAATATCACTGAGATATATGTTTGAAAATTTTTGCAAATGGTAAATTGCTCTATAAATGTGAATTGTATATCAGTGTGTAGTCCATTGCCAGATACAGTGCTAGAGCAGTGGTCACTGGGTTATGACTTTGTCCCCAGGAAAATTTGACTAAGTCTGGAAACATTTTTAATTGCCTCAGTTGGAAAGGGGGTTCCTATTGGCATTTAGTGAGTAGGAGCTGGGGATGCTGCTATACATCCTACAATGCACAGAAGAGCTATCTAGAAAAAAGAATTATCCAGTCAATAATGTTGAGGTTATAAAAGCCTGTCTAGATGAATAGAGATAATATGTGAAACTTGGCTCTTAGAAGCTCACGGTTTAGTTGGGGAGGCAGACATGTAGGCAGATATTAAAAATAAAATGCAGTGGTTCAGTAGAATTGGAGATATTCAGATCAAGGAAAGAGCAGGGACAAAGTTACCATCATGAGCTATTTAAGGGCTGAAAGAAGGTAACCCTAAATAGCAGACAGATTTCAGTTCTAGAGAAGGTGAGCAGATATGCTCTTTGGGGATATGCAATGTGTATGTCTCTTCACAGTTATCTTTATGTCTTGAACAGTGCCTCACAATGAAGTAAGTCTTAAGTAATGCTTGTTGAATGGAAAACTAGATAAATTGATGAAACTAAATATTGAGGGGAGGCTAAAATACTTAGGATCTTGTCCCATTTAGAGATTCTTTGATTTTATGACAGTCATTCTGCAGGAGTGGGAGGACAAAACCATTCTTGGTGGCTGGAATATTCAGGTAAGGATTTGAGGAAGTGGAAAAGATGGAGCCTTTCTTCTACATCAGATAACATCATGAACAAAGGTGTAGGCCTTAAAATTCTAGAGGTGCAGTATTCTATCAAAGTGGATTCTAAAGAGAGTTTTTGGAAAAACAAATAAAAGAGGATGAGATTTGCATAATCCACTTGGAATGGGTATGATAAGAGCAGCTGTTTCTCTCCTGCCAATTTGTTTTCTGTGGAAACAGAAGTATAGCTGGAATGAACAATAAGGAGTAAAAAAAAAATGTATATGTATGTGTTCGGGGAATTACTTTTTGTTATTATCTCTATGAATTAGTCATTGTCACCAGATGTGGTAAATGGAAACTGTAGAACAGTTTCAGCATTCACCTTTTATCTTTTCTCAAGTAATTATTATCAAACACAAAAATAGAATGGTAGATTTAATGAGTTTTCATGGGAAAAAAGTCACATGGCCATAGTTATAAAATCCACTTACTGAAATTATAGTATCCGTATTTTTAGCAAGTGCATTTGGAAATGGTATAATATCTTTGTTCTACACAATAGTCTTAGTTGTTTTCCATTATGCAACGTGGCACTTTATGATACCTATTGCTTACCCACTCAACATTCCCAAAGCCCTTGGGTTTTCATTAACTTGTATCTTTGATTTTGTTGTGAATGTGTAGGGTTCTACAGTAATACATTCACAATGTGCAAGGAAGAATTGCTGATTGCCACGCTGAACAGTAACCTAGGGGTATGCCAAACTTTGATGTGAGCTGGTGTTTTCTGTATTGTCCAAATTTTTTAAAATTAAAAAAAAATTATTCATGATAGAGAGAGAGAGAGAGAGAGGGAGGGAGAGAGAATGGGAGGCAGAGACACAGGCAGAGAGCAGAGGGAGAAGCAGGCTCCATGCCGGGAGCTGACATGGGACTGGATCCTGGGACTCCAGGATCACGCCCTGGGCCAAAGGCAGGCACTGAACCGCTGAGCCACCCAGGGATCCCCTTGTATTGTCCAAATTTTTGTAGTATCTAAATGATCATAGGCTGTTCTTGTCTTGCTCAATGTACAGTAGAAGAATTTACTTTGTGAAAAGATTGGAGATGAATGAAGATTAAAATGCTCAAATGCTGACATGTTCAAAGAGTAGTGTTATGTGTGATTAGCAATTTCAATACCGAAGAAGGTATCACTACCTGCATTTTACTATTTATTCCACATATTACTAAAACAGTAATGTTAATACTAGTATTTTGTCTTAAATGCTTTAGAATTCACAAATTTAACAAACGAAACTAAATATTGAGTGAATTTCAAACTAGGAATTTATGAACACTTCAAAACACATGTAAAATGTAATTTTTTGAAAATACAAATGTTAAACAAACATACATATTTCTAATTTTAAATTTTAGCTGTACTAGTGCTCAGCATCTTTGATCTTCAGTCCTCAGTAGTTTTGGTTTCTCTTTCTTGGTTGACCTCAAGGGTCATCTCTGCCCTTAGTCCATATCTTACCACATAGTCTTGGTGACTATATATGTTTTTCTAAGTGACTCCCAGAAGCTTTATTTTAAATAATAATGATAATTAGTAGAGTTTTTATTATGTAGGAGTTGAAGAGAGGATGGAAGGAGACAGGAAAGCTCAATGAAATAAAATGGCTGGGAGAGTTGTGGTGAGAGCTTTGGGGATGGGAGCAAGAAGGCAGGGAGAGGGCAGGAGATATGTATTGAAGAGAGAAATGAGAAATGGAGGACATTACTGTGTCATATCTGAAATAGTGAAATTACAGTAATGAAAATCCTGGCATTGATATGCTAAAATAACATGGGTTGGCTTTTGGTTCAAACAAGATGTCACAGACCCATTATTTCTGTTCTTCTCTGTTAAGCACAACTACAAAGCCTAGAAATAGTATAAGACACAACCAGAGGATAACTCTGCTAGGAGGTAAGAAGAAGATGACCTAGTTTTGGATCCTAGGTCTAAAAGAATGACATAATGGTAGGAGGTTTTGTGTCCTCTCACCCATCAGAAGGTCACACACCTGTTATTTCCTGACTCCTGATGTAGCAACATAAGAGAGTCCAGGAAAGCCTGAATTGAACAGAAGTCCCTTTCACAACATCGGGTAAGCCTGATGCCCCTGGGAAAAAGGATAGATTGAGAACTCTGCCAGAAACAAGGGGCCACTTCTTCCACACCAAGATTAGAACTCCACTTTTTTACCAGGAGATACAGAGGAAAGGTGGATGAACTAGCAAGAGAAACCCAGGTATAGCAAGTTTCCAGGAAACTTCTTTGTACCTGCAGGCTCTTTCTTCCCTGACCTCCAAATCCCAGATGAGCCAGCAGAACCAGAAAAAGGGACCTGGTTACGGCAATTGGCTTAGGCCAGGCTATCTCTTTGTCCCTAAAGACCTAGGACTCACTTCTTTGCTCAGAGTCACTAGGAGGCTGAGGGACACTGGTAAGGGAATCTCACCATACTACACTCTCTCCTGACAAGAAACAGTTGATGACCCAGGTTCTTTTTACCCACTAAGTACCACAGAGGACCAGAGGGAGCCCCATGGTCACCAGATAATCATGGTGGAGAAACCAGTGTGATGAGGTGGATAGGAAGATGGTGACAGAGGTTGAGATCAGAATTGTAAAAGGACTGATTATGAAGATGCTTGAATGCTCTGTGAAGAAAGTTGAACCCTATCTGATAGACAGTAACTAGCCAATAGAGGTCTTAGTGGAGGGGAGGAGGTAGAGGGATAGAGGAGGACTCTTTTTTGTGTAGCTAAGTAGCTTGATGGTGTAAGAAGGACACCAAACATGGGTTTCAAAGCCACTTTGGCCATCCAGCTACATGATACTGGGCAAATCATTTAATCAGTTTTATGCTTTGTTTCTTCATTTGTAAATTGGGTAAGAACATATCCTCAGACTATTGTGTGAAGATCAAAGACTATCATGTGTACAAAACTGTTTTGTGAACCATAGTTTGCATTTCCCAAATAATAGATGAACGTTGTCTCACTTGTGCATGTTTCCATGGTTCAATTAAGATTCGATTATATATGTCAGACTTGACATCGTATATAACATTGTCATGAATAAATGATGATTATCTAATACATTAAGTGGACTTACTTAATTTTTAAAGAAGTGTACAACTCCAATACACAGCCAATTTCGTTCTTCTCTTGTGATACTGGCATATGCAAGGGAACATTTGAGTTTAAAGAAAATTAAAAGAATTCATCACATTTCTCCCTTTTGGCTGGAAGTTTCTCTGCTCAGATTTTTCACTTTACTGCAGTGAAGTTTCATAAGGGTTTCCCCATCACAGCAAATGTATGTTGCTTATTTCCACGCATAACAGATTATGCTTTCATTAACACTCCAGCTGCTGCATTTCTCTTCTAGCTTTTTAACATCCATAAATTCACATCTTTACATGTTCTTGTTACACAGATAATGTTCTACAAAGGCACAGAAATACAATCTGTTTTAAAATTCCAGAGTAATTTTAATGTGGACAAAGACATTTCTAAGATAATTATATTGAGAAGTTTGCTGCCTATATATTATTGTCTACAGAGTTACTGTTTTTATTTTTATTTTTTAAAGATTTTTATTTATTTATTCAGGAGAGACACAGAGAGATAGAGAGGCAGAGGGAGAAGCAGGCTCCATGCAGGGAGCCTGATGCGGGACTCAATCCCAGGACCTTGGGATCACACCCTGAGCCAAAGGCAGATGCTTTAACTGCTGAGCCACTCAGGCGTCCCGAGTTACTGTTTTTAATGCAGAGTGTCACTGTCCTGTCTTACCCTCTTCGTTCATCAACTTCACCCCCATATCCACTTTCTGTAAATTTTGGTCCTTTCTATTTATGTTCACATACTTGGTAATCCCAACTACTCCTTCACATGGAAGGACCTTAATTCTACTCATTCAAATCTGGCCTTTCTCCCAGATGATAATGGGAGCTTTTCAACTTCTAGACATTTCTTGGCAACCCCAACATGGCTACTTCACATTTACATAAAACATACCATAGGATCCCATATTATATACAACACTCTCTTCTTTTCCTATCTTCCAATCAACTCCACTCCTTTAAGTGAACATGATACAGAATTTCTGCTCGTCCAAATCTGAGACATTAGAATTATCTTGGACTTGTCTTCTTACTTTTTCTGCCTGTCATCATCATTTTCCAATCAGTCATTAAAGTCCTCTCAGTCCACCCTTCAGGCAATTTCCCCAGCTCTTCATTTTCCTTGATCATCATTGTTATATAATAGTTACCACTTCTATTACTGTATACCTGAATTGTGACACTAGCTTCCTCTGTCTTCCAATCTCTAATCTACGTCCTACCAAAATGTTTCCACTGCCTGCCACTTTGATGCTCAAAAACTTCAATAGGTCTCTACCGCCTGGAACATAAATTAAAAACTTTCTGACTGGCTGGGATAAATTGGACTACTCTTTCCCATTTTTCACAATAGGTTTGTAAATCCCAGCCTTTGCCAGGTAGTTTTGCAGTATCTCTTTGTGTAAGTAGAGTATACTTGCTACCCTGTTGAAGTTGATTGTGTGACTTGCTTTGACTGAGTAAAGATGAGTAAGCATGATGCAAACAGAACTTTGCTTGCATGGATTTCCCTCTCTGTGAGCTATGATGAGAAAAGCATGCCTGAGGCAGGCACTATCCCTGTAAGCTAGGCCCCAGTGTGCAGACACATGAGTGAACTGGAGCCCAACCTATAATCTGAGGTAGAGCTGCCCTGTCTGTGCCAAAGACTCAAGAGTGAGAAAAAGATGAATTTGTCACAAAGTCCCTGTGTTAGGGGGTTGTGTGTTACACAGCATTATTGCAGTAAGAGTAAAGTAATACATTGACTTTCTCAAATGCTCCTTCCCATATTTTAAATACTCTCATATGTAAAGACTTAAGTCTGGTAAAAGGGTCTCTATGACATGTCTCCTTAACTTTTTTTTGACTATTTTCCTTACCATTTTCCTCTGCTTGTCCTTCAAGGGCCAATAAGTTTTCCTCTCCATTCAATTCTTCTCTAATAATCACAACCTACTGGGAAGTTTCCCTTCTTAAGACTTCTCAGTGTCCACATTTCTTGTTTCATACCTTAAACTTTGGTATTTAATTATCTAGAAGCATATATATGATTTTCTTACCATCCTGTTCTATACTTTTATGAACATCCAGTGTTTATTCCTCACCACATGTAGTATTAAGGAATCTTGTTATCTGTCTGTTTCCATGTAAACTTCAAGATCCTGAGGGCAGAAGCTGTATCTGACATTATGTCATCTGTCCAGAGGCAAATGCAGGACCTGACACATAGTAACTAGTGTGGGAACCTCTCCAGTCTGTCTCCAGGTAAGGAAACTAGGGAGTCTCATTCCTTCTAGATTGGATCTTGGAGCTATGCTTTAGGAATCAGCAAAGACTCAAGCATCATCCAGTTTTCCTTTACTCTTCAACCCTGTTCTTCTCTGAATTCTTTATTATTTGGTATATTACAAATTATCCCCAAATGTAGCCCTAAGACAACATGTATTGTTTTACACAGTTTCTGAGATCAGGAATCTAGGAATGACTTACATAGGTAGTTTTGGCTTAGGGTCTGTCATGAAGTTGTAGTCAAGGTGTCAACTGGACTGAGGCTGGAGGATTCACTTCCAACCTTATTCCTGTGACTGTTGTTAGGAGATCTCAGTTCCTTGCCATGTGGGTCTTTACATAGGGCTACTTACAACAAGAAAATTTGCTTCCCTCAAAGTAAGTGATTCAAGGGAAAGTACCACTGAAATGGAAGCCATAGTACCATTTTCATGACCTCATCTTGGGGAAGTCAGACATTGTGACTTCTGCTTTATTCTACGTTCCATTACAGGTGAGTCACTTAGCCTAGCCCACCCTCCAAGGGAGTGGCAGTAGTCTCTACCTCTTCATGGGAGAATTTTCAGTTTATAGACCTATTTTTTAAGTCACTGCACCCTCCCCTGGACAGGCTGTGGAGGTGAATGCCATTTTTATTTCTTTACCTCCCTGGTTGCTCAGGCAAATAATCTGTGCATTTTTTTCTTCCTGGCTTTAGGATGTTGCTATCTAAACATGGAAATGATGTGAATAAGATGTAAAGGGAAGGAGCAAATTCCATAGGTCTCCAAGCATTCCCAAAGCCACTGGCCAAGATCTATAGTCTATGACTTTCTTTCTTAAATGGATGTCTCCTCAATCTTGGCCTCTCTTCTTTCATTCCTGAGAGTAAGCCGGGGGAGCTTTGGTGCTCCCTTTGGACCCACCTTTGCCCAGGTCATGATGTTGCTTCCTAAAGGAAGATTCCTCTCTTCTTCCTGAGGTCCTAGATGCAGAGAGTGCTGAATGCAGAGTGGCTAGAGGCCCTGAAATAGATCCTTTGTCTCAGCTGAGTTGTCTTCACCATGGGGCATCATCCAGGTGATCATCATCTTCAGGTCCGGGTAGCATCCTCTTCATGAGTCCTTGACACCACAGTAGGCATGGAAATTTTTCTTAGGTTCCTTTCCCTGATAGACAACATGGTATACTGGAAATACATGAGCTTTGGAAGATTTCGAATCAGGCAGATGCTGGTTCAAAATCTAGCTCTAACACTGTCTGGGTTTCTGTATTTGGATAAGTTATTTAGCCTCTCTGAGCCCCTAGTTTTTCCATTTCTTTATCTTCATTTTAGAGGATAAAGTGAGGGTTGAACGAAACAGTATGTGGAGGTAAACAGCACAGTACCTGGCACATAATAAGCATCAACCAATGTTCACTCAGTAAGTGAATGAATGTGCTTCAGAGCTGCCTACAATAATTAAGGAAGACTGATTCTGAACATCCCTCTCTTGCTTGTAGAAACTGACAAAGAACTGGATTGTGTATTTCTGGGGCAGGATCTTGCTTGTCTATTTGTATTACATGATTTGCTGAGTGTCTTGAATACATTCTCTTGGAAGATTTTTCTATCTGCTTTGCTTTTTGTGACACAAAAGGATTGTAATTCATTTTGTATTTGAAAGCTGACAACACAATGTGAGGACAGCCGGAAAGAGCTTTTTTTTTTTTTTTTAAAGAATTCATATTTTAAGGAAGCTTCTAAGAACTGAGAGCTTGGTTTCTATGAAGAAGTATATTTTTCTAATGACTCCTCTATCTTAGCTATTTTGTGTCAAGATTGTCTTAGGAATGGGAAAAGGGGAAGTATGGGATAAAAGAGGTGAGACTGAACAGAGAGAATGAAATGCCACTTCTGATATTTACCTTCCTGCTTAGGGACCTTTCCCTATGTATATTTTTTTTCTTCTGTACTCTCAATGCAGAGAACTGCTCCTGCCTGATGGATGACACAATGCAATTTGCTTCTCTTACTTTCTTTCCCCCCAGAGATGCATGGTTTTGCCTTTAATATATTCAAGGGCAGCCTTTGCTGTGTCTGGATTGGCATTTGTAATTATACACTGTGAAAATATAACGTGGAGAGAGAGTTAACTCTTCTCCTAGATTTTAAAAAAGTTTAATGTGTTAATGCGTTCAAATACCCCCACCTGCGGAGCTGGAGATCCGGTGCCATTTGACTTATTTCTTCTGCATGATAATCACATTCTGTTTAAAAATCACATTCTCTTTAACAAATGAGTGTGTGCTGCTTTGTCCTGTGCTGTGCAGAAATTTTACAATGCTTAACCACCATTCCTCTTTAGTTATTTTCCAAGACATTTGATGTTCTCAACAGCATTAATTGCACTGAGGTCTAGTAGGTTGTAATTAATAAGATCAGACCTTACTTGTGAAGCGGAGCCAGTGAATGGTGGACATCTCACAGTACAGAGGCACAGGTGATCACCAGAGGAACTCAAATAAAGGATCAAAAGCTCTTTATACAATAAGCAATATGATAATTTGATGACTGTGTGGATGGGTGATTTTACCTTCCTAAATATGTATTCCACCATTGTCTTCCTTAAGTTTGAAAAAAATATGAGAATAGCTCAATTGCAATAACTAGAATTACTTCAATTTGGCAGACCACCCATGTGAAGTATCAAAAGACTTTTCTCCATTGCAAAAATGAGGATTTTTGCATATTGATGTGTACTTGATACTATCATTGATCTAAATGGACTAGATTAAAACTTTAGCATAAGAAGCTTAAGTGATTCAAAAGGTGGGACTCTCTGGGAACTAAAGGTTGTAAACTATAGTGAACATTTATTATTTTTTTGTTCTTTTTCCCATTTTGTAAAAAAACTTCCCCTTCTTTTTGCTGGGGAGCCACTTCTCACTCCCTTTTAACTCTTATGATTTAATTTCTACCAGTCCAGTCCAGGGCTGGGCTCAGATTGGTTTAAGCCAATTATCATTTCCCTTTTTCCTGAGCGTAGCGTGATTGACTTGGAATGGGCAGGAGGCCCACGTCTGGTCAGTGAGCATCATATCCCAGGTTCATGTTTGACCATTGTAGGGAGAGCAGTGCTTCTCCCAATGGTTAGAAAACTGAGAAGAGTTAAGATTTAGAGTTTGGCAACCGCCTTGAGACCAGGAGGAGAGATCCTGTGTAAGAAAGAAATCACAGGAGGAGGGGAACAGAGATGTCTCAGAGATAAAGAGAACAGAATTCTTGAGAAACTATTTGGGCCTCTGTCTTAAACTGACTTTAAGTATAATGCTAGCCCTAGAACTTCCTGGTTCAGAAGTCAAGAATTTTCTCTTTTCCTCACAGAGGATTTGATTTTCTGTTACTGGCAAATCAGAAGACTTCTAATCGAGTCAGACACAAGGAGGATTAGTGCTCACTCTCTGCATTGATGGGATCTATATATGAATGGGCAGGCATTATCTGGCACGTCTTGTTTGGTTCAGACTACCTGGCATTTCCAAGTCTCAGATGTATTTTCTAGTTGTTCTTTTTCTGTTTTTGTAAAAGTAAATTCTGGTCACTGATTACCAATATTCTGCATCTCTTTAAATTTCCACTCTTTAAATCTTATCCAAGCCTCAAGTAAGAGGGGAAATTTCATTAAAACAGTTTCCTACAGTATTGTCTTTTTATCTTCTCCTTTCCATATCCAAGTTGCCCTGCCAAATTTAATAATCGGCTTTGTGACTATATTATAAATCTCCTTTAATGTTCCTCTTTATTGTAATAAATTTTAATCTCTTAACTTCAGGATTCTTTCCTCTCCTGGGCTATTGAGATTTCCCAGGTATTTAAAATGATTCACCTGCTTGAGTAGTTTATTATCTACCACTCTCTATCCCCTCCGCCTCTCACAAAGAATCATGGCTTTTTGTAGAAATTACCACATTCACATTCAGGCTCTTTTTATGTTATCATGGTTTAAATTCTCTGCAAGTTGTTTCCAGAGTTTGTACAATGTTGTAACATTGGCATATAAATGTAAACAACTTAAGGCTACCCCCTAAAACACATGTACGTGCGTGTGCAAGCACATGCACACATGCCTCTGTCATTCCAGTTTTCCAATGGAAAAGAGAGTTCCTTAGGTATCCAATCACTGCCTTAACCTCTCTTCTGTGTGGGAGCCCAAATGGTTCTTTCATTATTTATCTTTGAATTTTCAATCTGTACCTGAGTCAGGTAGGACCTAGTAGTATTTTTTTCTCCATCCCTTTGCCTCTATACAAATAAGGACTTAAATAAATCCAAGAAGCCTATTCTTACTTTCTTTAAAGAGCCTCCAAAAAAGGAAATTCAAAATCTTTTTTGGGGATCTATTTCATTGTCTTATTACTCTTTCATTTTCCGCTATCTCCACGACTCCCTTCCATTATTAAGAGCAGTTTCTTCTCTTGATGTCTGCATCTTCTACCTGTCTGTCCATTTCTCAGTTCTGTTGGATCCACTTCTTTGATCTAGTTTTGAAACGCAGGAACATCCCCAGTATATGAGCTAATCTCAGTTGTAGAGGACTACAGTCAAACTTCCAGCTTTCAATTGAGTGTACCCACTAGTGTATTTAATGGGTACCTCAAATTCAGTATGTGCAAAGAAGACCTCATGGTGTTTCTACTCTCCTTGCCCTTCAGAGATAACTGTATTTTGTTTTGTTGTCCTCCCATGTTTCTTTTTCCATTTAGTAGCCCTATCTTCAACCTAATCACTAGCTAGAAAACTAGGTGATATCTTTGACTTCTCTACTTTTTATACTGCCTTCTGTAATATCTGATCTGTACCATATTAAATTCTTTCCCCCAAATGTCCTTCTTATCTGTTCTCACTTTTATCTTTTCCTGGGACAGGTTCTCCAATGGCTACTTAACTGGTCCCATTGTTTTGTTCCTCCTAGTATCTTCCATATTATTATCAATTTGATCTGTCTAAAATATAGAGCATATAATGTAGGTTCTCTGCTCAAAAGTCATCAGTAATTGCTTATTGCCATAAGCTAAAATCAAACTTCTTGGCATGACTACAGACATTAAAAGCTCAGATTTGACATTCTCCTTTAGTCACTAATTGCCTGACTTGGGAAAATCTCATAGTTTCTCTATGCCTCACTTTCTCTACTGTAGGGATAACAAACACCTTCCAGAATGATCATAAGAATTAAACTATATGATACTTGTAATGCAGTTAATGCAGCACCTAAAGCCTAGACAGCACTCAGAAAATGATCATTGCTAACATTAGGATTGCTGTTGTTATTGTGTACCAGTATAACAGTTGTTACCAGCTTGGCCACCTTTACCTCTTAAGAGCTGTGTGACTATAGCAACCTCTCTGTCCTTGTTTCCTTATCTGCAAAATGAGGAAAATAATCATAACTTCATAAAGTTTGAGGGTGTTAAATTGGCTAATATAGAGTAGTGTCTGACCCACCGTAAAGCATTGTAAAAATGTCAGATCTTATTCTTGTTATTCTCAAGGATATCATGAAGTCATTTCTCAAAGTTATGGAGTCATACTTCTGTACCTTTGTCTCTACTGTTATGTGAGAAATATATGTCTCTGTTTTCTATCATGAATTCTTAGTTTTCTTTGTGCCCTGGGTCCATTTGGCATCTGGTGAAGTCTGTTAAGATGTTGTCAGAACATTTTTAAATGCACAATATAAAATCCATAAATTTACACAAAAATGAATTATATTTAAAAATAATCAACAAAAGTTTAAAAACTGAATTTGTGTTAGAGTAATGTATGTGCTTTTCTAATGGACTCATAAATAAGATGTAACAATTGGCCTAATAATTACTGTAATTTCAAAGAAGCAATGAACATAAATAATATTTCAATTATCTATAATATAGAACATGCCATGAGAGTACCTGTGATTTCTACTTGACAGAATCACAGGTTCTACCAAAACTATTATGTGTATGGCTTATATTAGTAAATGAAGGAAATGTTAAATGTCAGAGATTGGTGAAAATCAAGATGTGATTTTTTTTCCCATTCAAATTCATAGAGTCACTCAAAGGCTCATAGAGTTCAAGAAGTTCTTATCTAGATCCTATACATATTTTAAAGCTGAGTTCAAACATGCTTTCTCAAAGTCCTACTTAATCCCAGCCAGTTGTACCTTCTTTATCCACTCATGGCACTATGTTCTTTTCTTTTTTTAAAGCTCCATATTTTTTTTTCCTCTGGCATGTTATTAACTCTATGCACATGTTCCTCCCCATCAAGGATGTCAGACCCATGGTCAGTCTTCATGCTGATACACAGTACCTGTGACTGAAGAGGCCATGGTTGGGTAGAAATGTGAGCATGAAGTGGGCAGCCATTACTTATCTCTATTTCCCTAACTGCCCATCGCAACATAAAGTACAGCATTTCTGAGAATGTAGCTCATTTCATTATAGTGTTATTTACTGTGCTGGTTCTGCTGCTTGGGCTGACAAATTGCCCCTCCAAAAGGCAGGTTCTAATCCCATATGCAGTCCCTGCTCAGTGGCAATTTATATGACAAGCTCTCTGAGTTTAGGCAAATATCCTGATATTTTAGCTCAGTTATTCTGACAACAACAATTTCTGCCTTATGGAGTGCATATGTCACCAGAGAAAATCAGCTTCCTAGGCTTCCTGCCTGTTGCAGGAACATAAATTTTCATGGTGAACTTGAAATGCAAATTATGTGCCTTGATACTCTTTGCAAATCTTTGCTTGCACCTAGCAGCCATCTTTGCAGAACTTTGGGTAAAAGAGAGAGAGAGAGAGAGAGAGAGAGAGAGAGAGAGAGAGGAAGGAAGAGATAGAGGATGTAAGGAGGGAGGAAAGCTATGCTTTATTTTCTTTGTTGCCTGGTGTCCACCACTGAGCATACATTTTGAGTTTCATGTATTATGATTTTAGGAAAAGTAAGTAGATAATTAGTTTGAGAATTAACAAAAATTAATATCTTATAGTAAAAACTTGTTTTAGCGTTTTTTCCTAGTACTAATTTAGAGCAGGGTTTCTCAACTTTAATACTATTGACATTTTAGACTGAATAATTCTTATTTGTGGGGGGAGCCTGTTTGGTCTATTGCAGGCTATTTAACAGCATCTTTGGGTTATAGACAGTACAGGCTAGTAGTGTGCCTCCCCAAGTTGTAACAATCAAAAATGTCTCCAAATATTGCCATATGTCCCTGGGGTGGGGCGGGGGGAATAGCCCACCCTACCTCCTGCTCCAAACCAATAGAGAAACATTGATTTAGAGGATAATGGTTTCCTATTGTGTGTCAGACTCTGCTTTTTGTTTTACATATGTCTTCTAACTTAGTCTTCATGTAGTCCCATAAAGTAAGTGCTATCATTATCCCCATGCTTTAGATGAGAGAGAAGATTCAACGAGGTAAAGCATAGTGAAAAATAAGGGAAACTAATGGGAAGAGATGGAAAACTAATGCAAAGAGTCAGTCAGTCAGTACATGAAGTAGTCTAAGAGTAGGGATAGGAAATCTGTGGTACCATTGTATTACCTGTATGCCTAACAGATATGTCATAGCTACTTCTAGCAGTCTATCTTGAAGAGCTAAAATGATTATTAAAGTGGGCATTACTAATAGAGTAAAATTGACAAGGGAGTTAAGATTTCATTTACCACTCTGGTTGGACTAAGTCTTCTCCAAAAATGGATTTTTTTGTGTGACTGTGCTTTCATAGGTCACTTACAGATAAGTGACCACTGTGTAAGTACACTATCTGTATTACCAACACATAGGGAGGGTCTTTAGCATGCACCCTTAGTAAATGTTGGTACAATAAATATGTAGTACCTGAAATTTTACCACTGGTAAGTCCTGCATGAAGATATAATATTGCCATCTTTCTTTATTCTCATTTAAATGCATATACTTAAAAATATGTAGTATCTAGAAGTAATGACTGAATAATAACAGACTTATGCAACACTAAAAGTACAATTGTGGAGATCAATATATTCATGTGGTAGATGAGGAAATTGAGGCACAGAGGGAAGAAAAAAATTTTCCAATACAAATTATGGACTAAGTCTGTATAGAAAAGTAATCCATGGAAACTAAGTTTCAGTTTTCCTTTTTACTATATCATCCATGACTTAACACTTTACAATGAGCACCCTATAGGGCATTTTCTGTTGGAAAGGAAGGTCCTTGGTTAATTTAAAAAAATGTAGAAGGAAGTGGAGACATAGTAGTGGGAAGGAGGCTAATTCAGTAGGACAGAAGCAAAAGATTACAGGGAAGATCAGGGAAAACCATGGAAATACTTCATCAAAAGCTCATTGGCTGGGTTGAATTCAATAACAAATGTTTTTGAAATTATTCTTTTATATCTTCATTTAGTTTTCATTTGGAATGTTCTAGAGCCAGATTTTTCAAACGTAAAAGTCAAAGACACAGACCGGTCAGAGACAGATAAGGATTTTGAAGCTTCAGCAGCATAGGACAAAGAGAGGTAGGCTGAAAATGAACTAGGGATTTGTATTTAGAATGGCAGTCAGCTCCAGATCCTCTGTATTCATTCCCTTTATGTTGAAGCTCTAAGCACCCCCGCCCTGCCATGTGGTTGTATCTGCAAATAGGGTCTTTGGGAGGTAATTAGGATGAGATGATATTATAAGAATGAGGTCCTTGTGACAGTATTAGTGATTTTAAAGAAGAGATAGCAGAGAGTTCTCTCTCTCTGAGAAAGCTACCTCACATCTCTATCTCATGAGGACACCGTGAGAAGGTAGCCATTGCAAGGAAGAAATACCCCACCAGAACTGGACCATACCTCATGAGGACACAGTGAGAAGGTAGCCATCGCAAGGAAGAAATACCCCACCAGAGCCCTGATTTCAGAGTTTCAGCCTCCAAAACTCTGAGAAAATAAATTTATGTTGTTGAAGTCACCCAGTCTATGGTATTTTGTTATGACAGCCCAAGCTGGTAAAGATAATGTTTCACCAAATAGAGAATATCAATAAAAAATATAAATTATTTAAAACAAAGAACCAAATAGAAAATTGCAGTTGAACAGTATAATAACTGAAATGAAAAATTTACCAGAGGGATTATACAGCAGATTTCATTAGGAACAAGAAAGAATCAATGAACTTAAAGATGGATTAATTGAGATGATTCAGTCTGAAAAACAGATAAAAGAATAAAGAAAAATAAAGAAAGCCTAAGAGACTTGTGGGAGACCAAAGCACATCAGCATACTCTTATTGGAAGTTCTAGAAAGAGAGGAGAGAAAGTAAAAACATATTTGAAGAAATAATGGATAAAGTTTGATACAAAACATTAATCTACACATCGGATAAACTCAATGATTCCAAGTAGGGTAAACTCTAAGAGATAATACCTAGAGACATTATAG
This sequence comes from Canis lupus dingo, assembly GCF_003254725.2. Lineage (NCBI taxonomy): Eukaryota > Metazoa > Chordata > Mammalia > Carnivora > Canidae > Canis > Canis lupus. The sequence goes on from NC_064262.1 coordinate 10,065,784, forward strand.
CAAAACAGCTGAAAGCAGAGACAATCTTGAAAGCAGCAAGAAAGAACAAAATTATCATGTACACGGTGTCCTCCATTAGAACAAAAGTTGACTTCATATTAAAAACATGGATCCCATAAAACATATTCAACATGTTGAAAGAATAAGATTGTTATTTGAGAATTCTATATCCAGCGAAACTGTATTTCAGAAATGGAGAAGTGAAGACATTGTCAGTAAGTAGAAACTGAGACTATTTTTTGTTGGCAGACCTACCCTGTGAGAAATAACAAAGTCCTTCAGGCTAAAATGAAATGATACTACAGAGTAACCTAAATCTATTAGAAGGAATAAAGAAGACTAGCAGGTTCTCTTTTATTTGTAAGTAAATATAAAGGCAGTATAAATGTATGCTTGGTTTATAACTCCTTTTTCTTTCATTTGATTTAAAGACATCTACAAAAAGCAATAGTTATTAATTTGTGTTGATGGACATTCAGTTTATAAAGATGTGATTTGTTTGACAATCAGTATAAGAAGAGGTAAGGAAATACAGATCTATAGGAACAAAGTTTTCATATGCTATTGAAATTAAGTTGGTATTAGTCTGAACTACAATGTTATGAACTAAAATGTTAATTGTAATCTGTAAGGTGATCATTAATAAAAAATAATAAAAGAGATGGCAAAATAATTAAAACAGTACACTAAAAAATCTGTTTAACATAAAAGGAAGCAAAAGTGAAGGAAAAGAGGAACAAGAAACCATAAGATATATACAGAAAATAAATAGCAAAATGGCAGGTGCAAATTCTACTTTATCAGTAATAACATTAGTTATAAGTGGATTGCATACTCCAAAAAAGGCAGAGATTGGCTGAATGAGTTTAAAAAAAAACTATCCAGAGTACCATCACCAAGATAGCAGCATAGGTCATTCCTCACTTTACTCCCCCTCACAAGAAAAACAACTGACAAGTATTTATAAACAAGACACCATAGAGAGACTTCTAGAACATGGGATGAGGCTGAAACATTTTCCTGTACCAAAGAGACCAAGATGGACTACATTAGAAGGGGAGGAGGAACAGCTAAATGCTGACCACATGGCTCTTCCTCTACGTCAGTTCTGAACAATGCAAAAGGAATTCCTTTTCCTCTAGTTGGAAAAGATTGCCCAGGGGAACAATCAAAACCCCAAGCATTGTGAGTTACTCTGTAAGAGCTTCTACTCTGGACTCACCTCACAGGCAATTATAAATATGTGCCCAACATTGATGCACCTAATAGGTAAAACAAAAACTAACAGAACTAAAATGGGAAGTAAATAGCAATATAATAGTAGTTAGGAATTTCAATATCCTACTCTCATCAATGAATACATCAGATAAATAATCAAAATAAGGAAATAGTGGGTTTGAACAACACTAAAAACCAAATGGACCTAATAGACATATACAGAACACTCTATCCAACAAGAGTAGGATACATGTTCTTCTCAAATATTCACGGACCATTTTCTAGGATATAGACCATATGTTCAGCCACAAAGCAAATCTTAGCAAATTCAAGAAGATTGAAATTATATTAAGTATCTCCTCTGACTCCAATGACATAAAACTAGAAAGCAATAGTAAGAGGAAAACTGGAGAATCCACAAATACGTGAAAATTAAACAAACTCTCTTGAATGATCAATGGATCAAAGAAGATATTAAAAGGGAAATAGAAAAAGTTTCTTGACAAACAATAATGGAAGCACACCATATCAGAACTTGAATGATGCAGCAATGGCAGTTGTAAGAGGAAATTTCATAGCAATAAATACTTACATTAAGAATCAAGAAAGAAAGGAGGAAAGACAATCAAGAAAGATCCAAATAAATAACCCAATCCTATACCTTAAGACATTAGAAAAAGAAAAAAAAACTGGGCCCAAAGTTAGCAGATGGAAAGAAATAATAAAGATTAGAACAGAAGTAAATGAAATATTGAATAAAAAAACAATAGAAAAAATGAAATGAACTAAAAACTGGTTATTTGAAAAGATAAACAAAATTGACAAACCTTTGGAAAACATAGAATAAAAACTTCCTGGCATGGGTCTTGGCAATGATATTTTTGGAAATTACACCTAAAGCACAAGCAACAAAATACAAGTGGGATACATCAAACTAAAAAGCTTTCTGTGCAGCAAAGAAAACCATCAACAAAGTGAAAAGACAACCTATGGAATGGGAAAAAAATATTTTCAAACCATATATTGGATAAGGTTTATATCCAAAATATATAAAGAACTCCTATAACTCAATAGCAAATAAAAAACTCCAAATAATCCAATTAAAAGTGGGCAAAGGACCTGCTAGACATTTTTCCAAAGAGAGAATGTATGACTAATGTACATGAAAAGGTATTAAACATTGCTAGTCATTAGGGAGATAAAAATTAAAACCACAGTGATAGATCACCTCATACCTGCTAGAATAAAAAAAAATTAAAAAAACTGGCATGGATGTGGAGAAAAGGGGGAGCCCTTGGGCACTGTTGGTAGGATTGTAAATTGGTGCAGCCACTATGCTCCACTAAAAACAGTATGGAGATTGCTCAAAAAATTAAAAATAGAACTACCATATAATCCAGGAATTTGAATTCTGGGAAAATAGCCAACAGAAAAAAAAAAAAAAAAAAAACACTGACTAGAAAAGATTGCTATACTCTCATGTTCATAACACCATTATTAATAATACCAAGACATAGAAACAACTGAGTATCCATTAATGGATTAATAAATGAAATTTGTGCTATATATGTACAACTGAAATTTTATTCAGCCATAAGAGATGTGGAAATCCTATTTGCAACAACATGGCTAGAACTTGATGGTATTATGCCAAGTAAAATTTGTCAGAGATATAAAGACACTACTATATAATCTCACTTATTTGTGGAATCAATAATAAAAAGCTACCAAATTTATAGCAAAAGAAGTCAGATTTGTGGTTACCAAAGGCAGGGGGTGGAGGAGCGGGGGAATTGGATGAAGGTGGTCAAAAGATTCAAACTATCAGATAAATAAATATTAAGATGTAATGTACAACATGATGACTATAGTTAACACTGCCATAGGATAAATAGGTAAATTGTTAAGGGAGTAAATCCCGAGTTCTCATCCATGAATAAATTTTTTGGTATCTTTTAAATTTTATTTTAATTCTGACATACTTAACATGCAGTGTTATATTAATTTCAGGTATACAATATAGTGATTCAACTACTCTGTACATTATCTAGTGCTCATCACAACAAGTTTACTCCTTAATTCTGTCATCTATATCACCCATCCCCCCCACTTCCCCTCTGGTAACCATCAATTTGTTCTCTTTAGTTAAAAGTCTGTTTCTTGGTTTATGTCTCTTTTTTCCTTTACTCATTTGTTTTGTTTCTTAAATTGCACATATGAATTAAATCGTATAGTATTTGTCATTCTCTGACTGACTTATTTTGCTTTGCATTGTAATCTCTAGCTCCACTTGTATCATTGTAAATGACAAGATTTCATTCTTTTTGATGGCCGAATAATATTCTGTTATATATATGTATATATACATACATATACATACATATATATACACACACAGCACATCTTTTTTATCCATTCATCTATCGATGGACACGGGCTACTTCCTTTTTTTCTTTTTAAAAATTGTATCTCTATGGTGATGGATGTTAAATAAACTTTTTGTGGTAATCATTTTATAATATATAGTAATCAAACTATCATGGTGTATATGTTAAGCTTACACAACGATGTATGTCAATTATTTCACTAAGACTGGAAAAAATAATTCCACTGAACTCTGTCTAAAAAGATATGGTTTATATTCAAAGACACAAATAGATTGAAAGTAAAAAAATAGAAAAATATATACCATAAAAAAATAACCCCATAATCTAGAGTGGCTCTACTAATAGTAGACAAAATAGACTTTATGATAAAGCTTGTTATTAGACATATAGAAGGATATTTTATAATTATAAAAGGTTAATTTCACCAAGATGGTATAATAATTATAAACGCTTATAAACTAAACAATATAGTCCTGAATACATGAAGCAAAAACTGATAGAATTGAAAGAGAGTCAACCAATTAAACTTTAATAGTTGGAAACATCAATGTTCTATTTTATAGAATAGCTAAAACACCTGGATAGAGGATGAACAAGGAAAAAGAAGACTTTATCAACACTAAACAAACTATACCTAATACATCTATAGGGTTCTCATTCAGTAACTGAATTCTCAGTGCATTGGGAACATTCTCCAGAATGGATCATATATTAGGCCATAAAACAAGTCTCAATACATTTGAAAGAATTGAAATCACACAAAGTATGTTGTTCCCTGATGACAATGTAATGAAATAGAAAATTAGCAACACGAGGATATTTGGAAATTTCCAAATATGTGGAAATTAAACATTATCTTCCTGAAAAACCTAAATAACCAGTGAGTTGAAGATAAAAATCACAATGGAAATTAAAAAATACTTTGAAATGAATGAAAAGAAAAAAATGTATGCTTTATTAATATAGAAATGAAAATCCTTTACAAAATATCAGTGAACCAAATCCAACAACATATAAAGAGGATTATATACTAGGATCAAGTGGGATTTATCCCACAGCTATACAAGGCTTGCCTAACATACAAAAGTCAATCAATATAATATGCAACATTAATAGAACAAATGGGAAGAATACATTTGATTATACTAATAGATGCAGCAAAAGCATTTTGCAAAGTCCAAAATCCTTTCATGATGCAAACAGTCTCAACAAACCATGAATAGAAAGGAACTTCCTCAACCTGATAAGGAACTTCCTCAATCCATCAAAGCCCCATAGTAAATTAGCATCATACTTTAAGTGTGAGAAACTGAAATATCCCCCCAAGATCAGAAAAACAGCAAGGAAGTCCACTCTCATCAATGTTAGACAAATAAAAGAAAAAGAAACAAAGGGATACCATATGATTCATGGGGGGAAAGTATAGTCTTTTCAAGAAACAGTGCTAGGACAACTGGATGTCCACATGCAAAAGAATGAAGTTAGATTCCTACCTCATGCCATTAATAAAAATCAACCCAAAATGGATCAAAGACCTAAAGGTAAGAGCTAAAATGAAAAAAACACTTAAAAGAAAAGAAGTATAAATCAATATTTCTGACCACTGATTAGGCAGTGGTTTGGCAAATATGATACTAAAAGTACAGACAACAAAAAGGAAAAAAATGGATAAATCAGACTTCATTAAAGTTTATATGTTTATTCTTCAAAGGATACTATGAAGAAAGCATAAAGACATCCCACAGAAAGGGAGAAAATATTTGCAAATTATATATCTGTTAAGGAACTACATACAGAATATATAGAGAGCTTTTACAACTCAAAAATTAGAAGACAAAAGCCTAATTAAAAATCGGGGAAAAGATTTGAATAGGCATTTCTCCAAAATAGTCAATTAGCACATGAAAATGCTCAATATCACTAATTATTAGTGTATTCCAAATAAAAATCTCAATTGGATACCACTTCACATGCATTAAGATGGCTATGATAAAAAAGACAGACAGTAATAGCAAACATTAAGATGTAGAGAAATTGGGGCCATCCTGTTTTGGAGATGGAGATTGGTACAGGCACTTTAGAAATCAGTTTGGCAGTTCCATTGAGCTATCATTTGACCCAGAAATTGTACTCCTTGATATATCTCCAAGAGAAATGAAATTATGTTCACAGGAAACTTGCACATGGAATTTCAAAGCAACATTTTTCATAATGATCCAAACATGGAAATGACCCCAGTGCCTAATAATTAATAGATAATGAAAGTGTGGTGTGCCATTAAGAAGTATAAAAATAATGAAGTACCAATATAAGCTACAGCCTCCATGAACTTTACAGCCTCATTCTAAGGGACAATAGCTAACTAAAAAAGGCCACATATTATATGATTTCATCTATATGAAGTATCAAGAATGGACAAATCCAAGAAAATATTAAGTTCAACAGTGGATGCCAGGATTTCAGAGGAAGGAAAGATGGAGAGTGACTGCTAATGGGTATGGGATTTCTTTTGGGGGTGATTATAAGGTTCTGGAGTTAGTGGTGATGATTATACAATGTCATGAAGAGTATTAAATGAATAGTACACTTTAAAGGTGTGGATTTTGTGGTATGTGAATTATGTCTCAAAAAGTATGATAAAAACTCATATTCAAGTTATTTCACCCTTAAAAAAGAGTAGATGTGATTGTGTCAAATAAGTAAGAGCAGGAAGAGCATCCTCAGATTTTTATAAAGGAACTGTTTGGGCACTGGGAAGTCATAAAATGTGCCACTCACATACACTTCAAGCTACAAGCATACTACAATTGATGCCAGACAGAGGACAATACAATGGATTCCAAAACAAGATATTCCCTGTACTCCTGGTGATTCAGTTCTAAAAGATTTAGTAACTAGCATCATAGTGATGACCATTGATTTTATAATAGACATAATCACTCCAGAAAAATCTAGAGCTGTGCTGTCCAATATAGTAGTCACAAATCACATGTGTCCATTCAAATTCAAATTCAAATTCAAATTCAAATTAAATGCAATTACAACTCAATTCCCTAGTTGTACCAGCACATTTCAGATGCTCAGGAGCATAGTTGGCTACCATACTGGACAACACAGAGCAGTCCCATCATTGTAGAAAGTTCTGCTGGACATGATTGGTTTTGAGAGACATGAATAGAGAACAGAAGGAAGGGAAGGGGAACAGTAAAGGCGTCTAATAAAAAACCTTCCAAAATTTAAAAATCCTGGGAATTCCAAAACCTTCTAAAAGTTATTCAACAATCAGAGCACTGAGCACCTGTCTACTATGGGTCATTCTAATCAATAGCAATTGATTAATTGATCCATTGATTTATTCAGTATTGTGGAATAGCAACTAATACAGAAATCTATGCTTGGGACATGGTATAAAATAACCAAACTGTCATAGTGTCTCTTCTCAAGCAGCTTACATTCCAGTGGAAGAGATAGCCCTTAATCAGCTTTGGCATAAAGAAATATAAAATGACAAATGTGATAATCACTCTGATGGAGAGGTATCTGGACCAGTGAGAACATATGGGTGGTTTGCTTGACCTACTGTGGAACATCTTTTCTAAGGATGGGGACACCTGAGATGGGATTTAAATGAATAGATTAAGAAAAAAGAAGAACAATTCAGCCCAAAGACAGCATGCACAAAGGCCCTGGAGCATAGGGAGTTTGACAGGAAGAAGGAACTGACAGGTCCACTGGGGACCATCACAGAAAGCGAAGGGAAGCTGGGTATGAGCTGAGGCTAAAAAAAGTGGAGTCACTATTCTCTGTACCTGAAGCACCAGCATCAGCTGCAAACTTGACTCTAAGTCTCTACCCCAGGCCTACTGTGTTAAAATCCCTATTTAACAAGATCCTCAGGTGATTAGTAGGCATATTATTTGAGACATAGTCTATTTCAAGAGTCCACAAACTGTGGAATGCAGGCCAGATCCTCCCTCTGCCTGTGTTTATGTAGAGAGTTTTATTGGACCACCATTTTGCCTGTTCATTTATGAAGTATCTCTGGCTGCTTTCTTGCTGCAGTGGTGTAATGCAAAGGTTGCCACCTCTGAGGCATTGGTTGGCTGGCAATGCTGAAAATGTTTACTATCTCGCTTTTTACACAGAAGTTTCTGATCCCTTGTTTATACTGTGCCATACCTCAAAGATAGCATTAAAGATTTGGCACTTATTCTGAAAGCAGAGGAAACCTGTGAAGACTTCCCTTTGGAAGGATTGCTCTGGCTGCACAGAGGTAAAAGGCAAACAGACAGCAGAGGGGTGCTCATTCTCAGTCTGAACTTGGATGATCCTCCACAGTTTCTTCCCTGTTGTCCTGGGCTTCCATCTTCAAGGAGAGTCTTTGACAAAAGTCCTTATGACTACTCCCTGAAGAAGACCTATTGGGGCCATCTCAGCTCCCAGGAGCACAATCAAAGGATAAGGAGGCTCCTAGGAACTTTGGCTCATTCTGAACTGAACTGAACTATTGGGGTGTCCTGGATCAGCTCCAATAGCAGTTCCCCAGGTTCCTCCCTCACCTGATGGCACAGATGGAGAGCATGTACTACACACTCCAGAAGATCTGACAGGGTCTTCAGGAACATCATAAGCAGGCAGAACACTTCCTGCAGACCATGGAGACCTGGAGCCAAACTCTGGCTTCCCTGCCCAGGGAGTACCAGATGAGCTCAGTCTCCTCTGGTGAGCAGCCTCACCAGAATTGCTAGGGGCCACACTGCCCCAGGCTTCCCTGTACCCCGTGGTCAAGACCCCACAGCCCTCCAGTCTCCAGGGGCCACACTTTAGAGCTGTCATGGCTACAAGGTCATCAGACTGGCCCAAGGAGCCCTCTAGAGCAGATGCTGCTCTAGTCCACTAGCTGGACATGCAGCCTTCCAGAGCCTCTGAGCCCCAGGATGTTGTGACTGAGCTACTCTGGCAGAATTTGTTGAGACCCACATTAAGGTGGGTTAGCTATAGAACAAGAAGACACAACAGGCACCAGGCCTGGAATGCCAGGACCATATTACTTGGGACTGGAGCCATGTACCAAAGACACTTTTCTTCTCAGCCTACTTGTGCTTCCAATCCCAGTGCCCCTTGAGGGTCCTAAAGAAGGGAGCACAGAGCCAGGCACCAAAGCAGAGGGGGTGCTATCCCATGTGGCCCAGTAGTCTGCTTGGAGAATCTATCTATTTCTGAAGCCCATATGCTGGGACCCTGAGGACTTTGGGGACATGTGGAAAAGACCAGGCGTTGTGTTGGCAATCCAAGAAGTTGACCATCCCACATAAAATGGAGAAGATGGAGATGCTAAAACATGGGGAATCAGTGCTGGCCAGGGCTGTCAGCAGCTTCATGTGACATGGATTCATCTATGGGGAGAGTGGTGTCAAAGTATGGAGCCTGGTCAACCAGGTCGTAGAGGAAAGGTTTCCTGAGAGCCACCTGTGTGTACAGACCCACCAGGTGTACTTGCACACCTGCCTACTGTCCTCAAACAGCATTACCATGCTGATGAGTGGCCATAACCTGGCTGGTATGTGTATGTGGGGCTTGACAGTGCCCTCCTTGCATATGAAAGATGAGTTGCCCTGTGTACGTCTCACCTGCCAGGCCCTGGCCTCCTGCCCTGAAGACAACTTGGCCTTCATTGGCTTCACTTGATGGCACAGTCAGGATCAAGGACCCTGGGCCACCCAAATGGAGGGAAGAGCATTGCTAATAAAGACCAGAACATCTGGACTGGGGGTATGGGGAGTGGGGATGGATCTGGACACCTGCCTATGGTGCTGGGACCTGAGGACCACTGGGGAGCCCAAGAAATACCAATTTGAGTCTTAGATAATGAGCCTATTCCCTAGTCCTCAGGAGGACTGGGTGCTGGTGGGCATAGCCAATGGCCAACCGGCTGCAGTCCATCTAAGTGGGCCAGAAGCATGTGGTGGGGTATAAAGAGGAAACCATCTTGGGTCTCAAGTTCTCCCCTCTTGCTTACTGGTGGGTGAGCATTGAGATGGATGACCTAGTCAGCATCTACAGCATGCCTGCAGTGACCACAGAGTTCTAGGTACTGGAGACTTCTTCCATCCTATGCTGTGATGTGTCCCTCAGTAATTGCCTGGTTGTCACAGGGTCCAATGACCACATCTCAGTGTACCAGATCACCTACTGAGGGGCTTAGCACTATGGTTCTGACTTGGGATCCTTTTTTGGTCTTTTTCCTCCAACAAAGCAGCGGCATTGTGGTGGGTGGGCTGGGTTTCTTTCCCATTGCACATTTGGGCCAAAGATCTTTGTAATATATGTGTAATAAAGCAATTGGAAAAAGTGGAAAACAAACAAACAAAAAACAAAAAAACAAAAAAACAAAATAGGCACACAGAACTTGCTCCAGAGGAACTTAGGGTGAGAACCCACTTTGTCTCCCAAATTGGTTGTTGACTCTTTTCAGGAGGAAGAAGAGTATATTACTGCCTAGTTGTTTGTTGTTGTTAACTCCTTCAGTGCCTGGCAGAGTGCTGTTTAGCCAGAGATTGGTTCTATTTAATGATTTGGTAAATAGCTTGACCTTATTACAGTTAATACACTCTTAGAAACTTCTTTTGTGGACACTTCAAAAGTCAAAATGCCATGATTCCTGATATGCCTTTAACAGTTTCCTTGACAGCTCAGCTATATATTTGACATAGAACCTAGGCCAATATAGTAGATGGCAAGCTCTTGACTACCTTGTACGTTTGAGGAGAGTAGAGGAGACAAGAATCAGATTCCAGTTTCCAGTATAGATAGGACTGCAGGAAGAAGCCTCTCTGAGCTTCAGATTTTCCCTCCATGATATGAGGAAGTGGGGACTATTTATATTTAAGGTTTCCCAAAGCTTGAGCATCTTTTTGTCCTTAGAGCTGCATAAGGTCACAAAAAGAGGACACGAGACAAGTCTTTGGCTTATTGAGCTCTTCACACATCATACACAAAGCACAGCTGATGAGAATACAGAAAAAAAAAAAGACAACTCTGCAGTCACAAAAGAGATCTTCGAATTATGTATTATTTTAGATTTTAAATACTTCTGCTTCCTTTCATTTGTACAGATAATTGAACATTACTGGTTTATTCATAATGAAACCAACCTTTTCTGCCAATTAGGCATGATTGTGTCAACTCTGGCCTTACTCACTGGTTAGCTTGCTTTTCTTGTCATGAGCTGGCAGTATTTGAATAAGTTGAATATTCAGTGAAAAAAAGTTGAATGTTTATAAACTCACCATGACAAATGGACATGCCATCACATCCACAATGTAACCAGAAGAAAGTGTTTTGAGAAAGTGTTGGGTAATGGTTTCTGGAAGAGGTTATAACTTGATGTATAAAAGGAAGGAAAAGCTTTAAGGATAATAAATTACTTTGAGCACAGATAGGTTTTTAGCAGTGTTGCCATCTCCTGGGCAATATGCCTGCTACAGAAGTGGTGTTTCAATGCATAAAAAAGCAGTTTGCAAGTTAACCAGACTGTCTAATGGCTAGTACTAAAGTAGGGAGGAATAATGTGAAGTCAACTTTATAATATTTTGTGGATGTAATTTCTTGGCATTATCTTCCATTGATTTTCATTGATGATATTCAATTAAAACATTATTTCATCAAGTCATACTTTATCAGGTGATGTGGAAAATACAGAAGCAGTGCTGGCTTCATGGGCGTGGAACTTGTGCACCTATGAACTACCTCACACTTAAAGCACTTGGTGTTGGGTTTAATGCTCTAATATTACCATCTGGACATTCTTAGTACATTTTGGACAAAGGATCCCACACTTTTGTTTTCACAGGGCTTGCAAATTATGCTGCTTGTTCTGTACAGAAGATGGTGGAATCTGTTACTTCCCTTAAGTTGGTTACAATACTGTGTCTTAGTATCGTGTTAGGGCAGTAATATAAGAAGTTGGTTCATTTATCTGAGTCTTGGTTTCTTTGCTTTGTATATAAAAATACTGCTGGGAATGTGACTTGGGAAAGAAATGGAAGACTTAAATTATTTTTTTTTAATTTTTATTTATTCATGATAGTCACAAAGAGAGAGAGAGAGAGGCAGAGACACAGGCAGAGGGAGAAGCAGGCTCCATGCACCGGGAGCCCGACGTGGGATTCGATCCCGGGTCTCCAGGATCGTGCCCTGGGCCAAAGGCAGGCGCCAAACCGCTGTGCCACCCAGGGATCCCGGAAGACTTAAATTATTAAAGTGGTTTTCTCAAAGTAAGCAGTCAAGTCAGGAGATTCAGACTTCCTCTCCTGAGTTTCAGTCCACTGAGAAGGGACTTCATGAGCAAAACCTCCTGCTGAGTTCAGAATAGGATTCAGCCACGGACTAGTGGTCTCACATCTCCAGTTGCTAAGGAACTCAAGAACATCTGGATGTATTGAAAAAGTACCGCAGGGGAAGGAGATCTGGGCAAGGTTATGACAGAAAGATTCATCAAAAATGAGAACCAGGATGAACAGGCAAAACAAAGGTCAGGTCCACAATACCATATTAAAATCTCCTGGGACTATATATGCTTTGGAATTCAGAATTTTTCTTCCTTTGAAAGGTATCATGATGCATTTTTCATTGATTATGTAAAACCTCTCCAGCATGTCTGGGTAGAGCCTTATAATCAAGTGTGTTAATCTTTTTTTTGCAGTGAAATGTAGAATTGTTCATACCAAGTAAGAAAATTTAGACTATGAGGAGTTTTATGTCAGTTCAAATCAGGCTTTGCTGCCAAATGTAATCAGGTCAAGTTTTACCACAAATGGATTGCAAACTCTTGGTTTTCAGAGAGTTTGGATTTTAGAATTGTGGATAAGTAATCATAGTCCTTTGTTAAACAAGATATAGGGAAATGGGTCATTAGAATTTAGGAGAGAAGAGATAGGTCTAGCATTTCTCAAGTGAAGCCAAGTTAGGTCTAGTGTCTTCCTCCAGTGGCTTGTCAGAGAACCCCATATTTCCTTCCCATGACAGCCAGAACACAAACATTATGCTGAAGTAAATGAAGACCTAAAATACAAAGCTATGGGCATCAATTCTTAGCTTTTCTCCTTTTTCCTGTTGCTCATGCTTGGCAGCTTCTAGAATACATGATCTCTCTGGTCATATTTTTGCAGTGGAAAATAGCATTTTCAGAACTGGCTGTCCCTAGGATTCATCTGTCATTTTTCCTCTGTGTTTCTTCTATGGCAGTTGGCATAAGTGCTCACTCTTCATTGCTGAGATGGGTCTAAAAATCCTTGGCCAAATAGCCAGCCTCTTCCTTAGCACCCTTATGGTCTCCAGACCAAATAAAGTGAATGAAATGGACTGATATTTATGTGGCATTTTCCCCAGAAAAAATAGAAATAAGCCCCATCCAGGTTTAATATTGGTTTCTTCATTTATTTTCTGCTTTGCTTGGACCATAAAATCAACCCAGTAGAAGCTGTCAAAGACCAAGTAAAGCTAATCCTATCTTTTTTTTTTTTTTCCTGCTAGGCATTCAAAGTATAATCCCTGGACCAGTAGCAACAGCATCACCTGGAAAGCTGTTAAAAATTAAAATTCTCAGGCCCCATCCCAGATCTACTGAATCAAACTCTGAGGATGAGGCCTGAAAATCTATAATTCTGATGTTAGCTAAAGTTTGAGAACCCTATACTAGGTAAATGACTTTCTCTTTCATGTTTACAGAACTCCAATTTTGTTTAAGAAGTGTTAACAGTTAAAAATTATTACCACCTCAGATCCCCTAGAGCTGAGATTTCATGGGATTCACTTCTTATCAGTGATATATAACTGGATGGTTGCAACATTTACACAGGGTTGGCTCATTAAAACAACTTTGTGTGTGTGTGTGTGTGTGTGTGTGTAATATATAAATATAGACCCTAATGTAAACAAAGATCATATAATGTGTGTGTGTATATATATGTACATATGTGTATGTATATGCACACATATGTACATATATATACACACTTAGGTTCTTGCTACATAGATATTATCTCTATATATCTATTCTATATGTCAAATATATAGAGTGGTTATATATTTAAAGATATCTATATCTATATCTATAAATATACACACACACACATATATGTATCTTTAAAGAAGACTTAAAATACAATATAGAAAGAAAAAAGAAGCATAGGGAGGTTTGAGCTATCTAGGTACAGATTCTCATTCTCAGAGGAGGTACTTTCTCACCAGATCATAAACTACCCAGATACTTGTGAAATAGCTTATTCTTGGGAAGCTGATGTACAGGTTTCCTGAGCAGTTTTTTTATACCCCACTGGTCAAGTAGGCTATAAAACCAGGTAAACCAACTGCAGCCTATCAATCTATACATTTTCAATAAACAGTGTAAAGAAGCTGGTATAGCATGCCTCCTGGGGAATTTTGGACTTTAAGCATAATATTGTAAACCGCTAGCTAGTGTGTTTAATCCCTTTCTTGTCTGAGGGTCTGTACCATGGCTTCTGGCATGGTTCTAGCTATCTGTAAGATAAGAATAGAATTATCACAGATCAACTACAAATTAACTCTCTCTCTGCACAGTGGACTTTCTGGAATAGTATTTTCCTGTTATAAGGAGATGAATCCAGCTGGCATACCTCATGTTCCCTTCTCCTTTATTCTTCCTGGAATGCAAGCACAATGTCTGGAATAGAAAGCCATTCTGAGACTGATGGAGTCCACACAAAGGAAGAGAAAAATCTGGATCCCCATGACATCTCTGAGACTCGTTCTAGACTTTTTATTAGCTGAGAAAGATGGACCCTTGTTCATTTAAACCACTGTGTCTTGAGGTGTTGTTATTGTGGATAAAAGCTATTCTCAAGGAAATAGAAGGATAGAGGTAACATGTACCATTGATCTTTCTTGTTGTATGAACATGGCTACTCTTGTTCTCCCAACAACCCTATTATGTAACGAGTATATATTTCCATTTAGTAGATATGGAAATATGGATTCTAAGAGATAAATTGCCCAAAGCCTCATAGAAGGTCAATTCAAAGTCAGAGTTAACTCTCATAACTCTCTTCTATATTGGGTAAAGCAGTGACAAATATAAGTTTTGAGGGAACTGAAAGTCATAAAATTTCAAGGGCCCGCTTGGAGGAGCTTTCTGGTAAAATGGATACTCATCATTATAGAAAGTCAACCTTTGGTTTCAACCTCTATTGTTAAGAATACTCATTTTATAGCATCATGTATAATTCCTACATGAAAATTTGATATACCAGTGATCAAGATTTCAGACATTTTTGGAAATCTCAAACCTATTTTTATTTTTCATGGCCACTCTTGGCTTTAATGCAGGCAAACAGATGGTTTCTATATCACCATCTCTTTATACGTTGGCTAAATTTCCTTAGTTTTGTGGATATTAGCAGGTGTTGGACTTCAGCTAGTGATAAGAGGATGTGTTGCTGAGATGACATACTTTTGCAGTATGACAATGATTAGTAACACTTTTAAGTCACCAGGCCTAGATAAACCTTAGCTCATTGATTTCCCAGCTCTATGAACTTATAGCTCAGGCTTCTTATTTGAGAAAAATTGTATACAAATTCATGAAAATAGCCCATGTCAAGAACTTGCTTACCAGGTACTTGGCACATAGTTAGTACTCAGTGAAGATTAGTGGTACTTATTATCACCACCAATGCTCTTGTTTATTACTGTGTGATGCTAGGCCTAAATCCTTAGGCCTTGGTTTTCTCATCTGTGTAATTGGATAGGTTAAATTGCTCTTCTGGTATCTGGCTTATAAATGGAAAATTCCATATTCTGCACATGCCTGCATTATATGTAATCCTAAAGTCACAGGCTATATTTGGTTTGTTAATATTTATTTACTTAATCTATAACATAATGCAAGGCACACAGCAGCCATTCAGTAAATATTTGTTGAATGAATAATGTTTGCAAATATTTAGCTTCTTAAGAATTAGATTCTATGGTTTATCCATGCAAAAAACTGCACAGCTAAAGTTGTAAGCAAACATTTCTGTGATGAATATGGCCCTGGTAAAAGAGAATGCTTAGTCCTGTTATGCTAGAGACTGGAAAGGTGGTATGGGTTTACTTTTTTTGTGTTCACTGGCAGCATGATCTAAACCCTACCAATTTTCATCAGGAATCTAAGTTTGAAGTCTTGGGATTAAGGGGAAAAACAGTATCAGTAGCTATTATGCTTTCTCTTTACCTTTCTATGTGATAACACATAGTCTCATGAGTTTGTGACAATGTCAAACCTATTTTCATTTACTCATGGTCACTATCGGTTTTAATTTTAAGTTTTTCTTAAAATTTGGCTGTAAATATGAGATTTCACCAATCTCTGTCACCCTACAAGTGGTCAAGATTAATCCAGCTGATCTAGTTGGGTAGACTGACACTTTCTTCCTCCTATGTTGTAGGTGATGTGGCCTTTACTAAAGATGATGACTTCTAAGAGAAAAGAGACCAATTCTTTACTTGAGGATGGCAAGTAGTGAAGTTACTTTTAAAACCTTACAGCAGATTCTCAAATCCTCTTGCCATATCTGGAATATTCCATCAGTTGTTTATAGAGAGTTCTGAGGCAGAAGGCAAAGACAAATAAATGGTTTGTCCCCAGATGACATCCATGATCACTAGACCACAATGACTATGAAAGAGTGCCTAAATTGCCAGTCATATAATGTGTGGAAGGCTTTTTATCTCTGAGAAGCAGAGAGCCAAAACTCATCAGTAAAATTCTACAGTCAATTTTATTTTCCCTCTGGGAAAAATAATTGACATCATTGTCATAACCTTCAGAGAAGCCTTGTTGTATCAAGGACAAACAGCCAGATATTGTGAAGCAGGTCACAAAAGTAACACCATCCACCTACAGAGATCAAGCAGGATGCAGGTCTCCCCATTTCATCTCTTGAAAGAGGACCATGAAAGTAATGAGGCGGAAACAGACCCATATGACATCCTCCTCCCCTACTCACCACCACCTGCCCTTGTCTGGATCTCCACCAGAAACAAATTCCCATTTGTCTTCACAATTATTTAATTAACATTTTAAACATGAATTTGATCATGTACTTTCCTGCTTAAAACCTTCAGTAATTTCCTACTCCCTTAACATCCTTAATATAAAATATAAACTTCTTCCCTTGGCCTTCATGCATCAATAAGCCACAGAGGCTAATTCTTAAGAAGCTCCATATTTGCAAGCATTCACTCATTCAACAAATATTTGTTGAGAGGCTGCTGTATGCCAAGCATTATGTTATGGACTGGGTGAATAAATATGAACAGCACTATGTTGATGTTTAAAGAGTCACAAATTAATCTTTATTTCCCTGCCAAATTGAGAGTTAGCCATTGAGAAGTATGAAAGTACTTTGGATGTGTGGTTATAGTGTGATTCTTTACTGTGAACCCTAGATTACTATAAAATTTTCTACCTGAAGACATGCTGCACCAACACAGCCCACTTCCTCCTCCCACTTAGGAGGCTGCCCTGTATATGGCATAGTTTGGAGGAGTAGACTTGAATTTGTCATCCTAAGAGAAAGGGGGAGATCAGTCCAGAAAAAGCCTTGTACTTTAATTCAAATTTCCCACTGAGGAGGAGTGTGGGATGGTGAGAAGCTGGACGTCCACATGGATGTACATCAGCGATGGGAGATCTGTCTTCCTCAACAGTATAGGGTCATAAAAACACAAAACACATGAGTTCAATCTTTGAATAAAACCACGGTGGTCCAAAATGGCCTTGTTTTTCCAACAAAGACACATTTTAAGTCATGTGATCTTTATCTCACTGAATATCCTTCTTATTGGAGTAAATACCCATCCTATCACTTGGGAATAGCCTGTTTTCTTTCAGCTGATGTATTTTGCTTTTTCCCTTCCAATAATAGAAAATAATGCTTTGGCTGTTAGATTGAACTGCATGAAATTGATGTCATTCGACCATTTTTGACACTCTCAAAAATGGAAATTTCATCTAATTCAATCTAATAAACATATCCATGTTGCAGAATATAAGAAATGGAATGAGAATGAGTGCTTGAATGCTGATAAATTAATCAATGCTAATAGATTATAGATACAAATAATAGATAAAGTAGGCTATGGAAAATCCATGGAATGGAATTAAACCTGAAGAATCTGTTTTGGGTCTTTTAAATGCTCTGCTTGATTAGGGATTTTTTTTTTTTTTTTTCAAGTAACAGAGGGCAGTAGGAGAAGAAAGGGAGTGTGTCACTAGAAGATGGGGCTTTCAAGAAGACTAGAGTCTTGTGGGAACAGGAGAGAGGTTGTATTTGCCTGTGGAAACCCATTAGTATTTGGATCTAAGCCTCAACCTGCTTTGTTCACAAGCATAGGGAGGAAAGAAAGGGAAGAAGGAAAGAATTGAAGACAGTGGTCATCACTGTAGTGCCCTGGAGGTTTCCAAGACTCTTTCAGGGAGTCTGAGGTAAAAAATGTATTCATAGTAATACTGAGATGCCATATGTTTTTTCCTTTTTTTTCCATATGTTTTTTTCCACTGACATTTGCATTGCTATTACAAAAATAATGTTGCTTTAGTACAAATCAAGGCAATGGGATCAAATCATAAGTGGAGTCATATTCTTCAAACTATGCATTTACAGTATTGAAAAATGCTAGTTTCAAAAAATGCTAGTTTCATTTAGAACTATCCTTGATGAGGCAGTGATATTATTTTTATTAAGTATTCTGTGTAAAGAAATAAGAAACAGGGGATCCCTGGGTGGCGCAGCGGTTTGGCGCCTGCCTTTGGCCCAGGGCGCGATCCTGGAGACCCGGGATCGAATCCCACATCAGGCTCCCGGTGCATGGAGCCTGCTTCTCCCTCTGCCTATGTCTCTGCCTCTCTCTCTCTCTGTGACTATCATAAATAAATAAAAATTAAAAAAAAAATTTAAAAAAAAAAATTAAAAAAAAAAAAAAAAAAAAAAAAAAGAAATAAGAAACACACGTGAAATATTTCTGTTGCAAGCCAGGTATAGTATAATGGTTATCTTGAGGAAACATACTTTTGCAGTTGTTTAAGCTGTGAGCTGAACTCTTTGCTTTTTTCACTGCATGCCATTTTTACTTGAAAGACTGAAAAACTGTTGGTATTTGGTCTTGGGCATTTGGCAGACATTTTCTCTAAAATGAACGAAGTGAGCTTGTCATTTCAAGAAAAACAACTGACAGCATTAGTTGCCAAAGGCAAATTTGAGGGTCCATGCAACCATTTGTAGAATTTTTTGGAAAATTTACATTTGCCAGCCTGAGCTTGATAGCTTTTCAAGGCTTAATGCCATTTTTGTTTTTCATTTTCATAGAAATGTGTTATGAATGTAATTAGTTTATTGTTATTTAAAATAAATTAATAAATATATTTATATTTTTCCATTTTAATTTCAAATATGGTCAATATTAAAAGATACAGGTCTCATAAACAAACACTTTGTGAAGTCTTCAATAGATTTTAAGTACATAAAGTATTGAGACCAAAAGAGGTTGAAATGATTTGTGAGGGCTATTTTTCCTTTAAATAATTTTTTCCTTTCAATAAACTCTGAGACTCATGCTTTTTGCTCACCAACTTTCCCCCATTATTTCTGAACTTCTCTCTCAGTGACCTATTGCTCTGTGTGTGTGTGTGTGTGTGTGTGTGTGTCTGTGTGTCTGTGTATCTCTGTTTCTTTCCATTATGAGCATTTAGGTCTGGAAAATATCTTTTCATGGTTAGATTAATGGCAATGCTTCTCAAGAAAAACCAGTGTCCCTTGTCCTAGGAGATTTTCTGTATTCCCTGTCTTACAGCTCCTAAAATAGGTTCCTACTCTTTTGCTGGTTTAATCTTATGCTTTCAGAGATTCAGCACGTAAGACTATGAAATGGAAAAATAGTATTATAAACTTATATGCAACAAAGAAGCCAGAAAGAATAAATGAAAAAAAAAGCATTGTCAATGAAAATAGAAACCACATACACAGAATAACAAATGCAAATGCTAGAGATCATTCTATTTTTGTAAAGTCTTGGATGTGTCCATTTTCTCTAAAATATCTATTCTGTGTTCTGCTGGTTACTGATGATGCCGTGATTACTGCTGACAAGTGTGGCAGTACACAGACTTAATGACAGGATGATTACTTGTATGGAAGAGACACCTAAACCCACGCCCCTGAGGAAATTCACACGCACAGGCCCACACACTGAGATACTCAGCAAGTTACTACTGATGACTATGAAATCATACCTTCTAAATTATATTATTAATAATGCTGCCAAATCGGCCAAATTGTAGAATGTATGATACAGAGAGGACTCTGGGGACTGTTGTTTTCATAGGAAGTGAGGCTCAGATCACATAGAAACTTGGAAAATATTCTGCTTGAAGGAGATTATCATTATAGTTTTCTCATGGGTAGCATTCTGCTGTCAGTTTTTATCCACCAATTCCTCTGTTACCTGGGTAATTCTCTCTTATGTAAAATGGAAGGATTGGGCTAGAGCAGTTGTTTTCAATCACTAAAATCTTAACCTAAAACCTCAATGTATTGAACAGAGGAAAGAGCTGCCTGGCTTAAAGAAAAGATGAGGAAACTTAAAATTTCCCCTTTGGCTCCTCACCAAGCTGCTTTGCTCAGTTTGTGAGGTTCTGCAGTGAACCTTGGAACTCTGGGATACACCATTTGAGACCCATTGGACTAAGAACTCTATAGCTCTGTGTGCATTTGGAGGCCTTGTCAGAATCTGGGTAATTTATTTTAATTAGAGACCCAGCTGGCATCAAGTTCAGAAATAGGTTCTCCTCTGGGTGCAGTTGGCAAGGATGATGGAGAAAATGGCAATTCCCTCCTACAGTCAAATTCATGAGCTAAGAGCCACTGTGCACTTGCTGAGCACCACCTATGATTTTATCCAGATCCTGGGCGTTACGAGGTGAACAAAATAGAGACAAACCAACATCTATCTTTAAGGAGCAGAGAGTCAATTTGGAGAAGCATAACACTGACTAGAAATCCAATAAAAGGCCAGATATAATAAAGTTCCAGAATTCAGGGATAGTTGGTAGGTAGCGTGGTTAGGCAGATCAGGAAGGACAGATGGGGCAGGCTGTATTATTCACTTATTCATTCAGGTTTTTAGTATCCACTTATTACACATCAGCCAATCTTCTTGATGATAAGGATGTAAAAGTAAACATACATGGTTCTGATTCCTTCATCCTTGGAGCTTGCTACATAGTTAGCATTGAGTGGAGACAGGCATCAATCAAGTAATTGAAAAAATAAATGTGACAGTGGACTTTGAAGTGGAGTTTGTCTGAGGGGTGGTGATGGTGTTCAGAGAAATCTTCCCTGAGGAAGTGCTCACTGAGCTGGAATCAGAAGGATGAATTGATAGTGAGCAAGAGAGTGATGGCAGGATGTGGTACAAAATACTTGACTGTGGCTCTCCTTTTCTAGGGAAAGCCACAAATCAACAACCCTGATCCTGACTTCTCGTCTTGTTTTCTATTGTCTGTAGGATTCATCCACTCCTCTGTACTTTATCATTTGGGAAAGACCATAGAGAAACCTGGCTGTCTATGCCATACTAGGACCCTTTCTCTTGATTTTCTGTTGCTGATAATAATATCTCATGTTTCCATAGGGCTTTATATTTACAAAGCACTTGTCCATGCCCTATCATATTTTCCCCTCACCAGAACTTTGTGTAGTGGCTATTACCATCTACATGTTACAGATGCAAAAATGAGACTTAAATTAGTTCATGACTTTCCCAAGATCCCACAGCCAGGAAGTGTTACTACATGGAGACTAGAACTCAAGCCTTCCATCTCCATATACTTGACCTTCATAACACATGGAAATTCATTATTTCTCCAATGTCTCCCATAGGTAGGCTGAGAACCCTGATACCTGCCTCTCCTTTTCCACATCTAAATCATTCACTGGGGCCTTTGATTCTTTCATAACTACTTTTTCTGTCTTTAAATTGAGGTGAGAACACTTGAAATGAGGCCTTCCCCTTATCAAGCTTTAAAGTACATACTACAGTATTTTTAAAAATAGGTACTATGTTGTACAGCAGATTTATAAAGCATTCATCTTGTATAACTGAAATATTACAACTGTCAAACAGCAACTCTTCATTTCTTCCTTCTCCCAGCCACTGGCAACCACCATTCTATTCTCTGTTTCTCTAAGTTTGACTATTTTAGATTCCATAGGTGAGATCATGAAGTATTTGTCCTTCTGTGACTGACATATTCACTTAGCATAATGTTCTCCATATGTTGTCACATATGACAGGATTTCTTTCTTTTTAAAGGCCGAATAATATTCCATTGTATGTATATATCACATTTTCTTTTTTCATTCACTCATTGATGAACATTTTTGTTGTTTCTGTATCTTGGATATTGTGAATAATGCTGCAAACCATATATTACATATGGGGTTAATATGCAAAATATGTACGGACCTCCTATAACTCAATAGCAAAGATATTCAAATAATCTGATTAATGAAGATGAAAAAAACCCAGACATTTCTGTCTGATAGAATAGACATTTCTGCAAAATGGAGCATACAAAAGGCCAACAGGAATGTGAAAAATGCTTAGTATCACTGATCATCAGTGAAATGCAAATCAAAACCATAATGAGATATCCCTTCACACCCATTAAGATAGCTATTATACTTCATCAAGAAAAGAAGCTTTTGCACAGCTAAGAAAATAGTCACCAAAACTAAAAAGCAACCTTGGAATGGGAGAAGATATTTGCAAATATCTTATCAGATAAAAGTCTTATATCCAAAATCTATAAAGAACTTAATAAACTCAATACCCAAAAAACAAACAATTCAGTAAAGAAATGAGCAGAAGAGATGAACAAACATTTCTCCAAAGAAGGCCTACACATGGCTACCAGACACATGAAAAAATTCTCAACATTACTTGGCATCCGGGAAATACATCAAATCAAAGGCACCATGAAATACCACTTCATACCAGTCAGAATGGCTAAAATTAACAACTCAGGAAACAACAGATGTTGACAAGGATATGGAGAAAGGGGAACCCTCTTACACTGCTGGTAGGAATGTAAGCTGGTGCAGCCACTCTGAAAAACAGTATAGAGGCTCCTCAAAAAGTTAAAAATAGAGCTACCCTACAACCGAGCAATTGCACTATTAGGTATTTGTCCAAAGGATGCAAATATAGTGATCCAAAGGAGCACCTGCACCCCAGTGTTTATAGTATCAGTGGCCACAGTAACCACACTATGGAAAAAGCCCAGATATCCATGGAAGATGAATGGAAAAAAAGAAGTGATGCATACATGCAATAGAATATTACTCAGGCACCAAGAAGGATGAAATCTTGCCATTTGCAATGACATGGATGGAACTAGAGGGTGTTATGCTGAGTGAAATAAGTCAGTCAAAGAAAGACAAATACTATATGGTTTCACTCATGTGGAATTTAAGAAACAAAACAGATGAACATAGGAGAAGGGAAGGAAAAATAGAACAAGACAAAAACTGGGAGGCAAACATAAGAAACTCTTCACTATAGGAAACAAACTGAGGGTTGCTGGATGGGAGGTGGGTGGAATGATGGGGTAACTGGGTGATGGGCATTAAGGAGGGCACTTGAAATAATGAGCACTGTGTGTTGCATGCAACCGATGAATCACTAAGTTCTACCTCTGAAACTAATAATGCAGTAGTATATGTTAATTAAATTGAATTTAAATAAAAAAAACTTTAAAGATAAGTGTTGGTGAGAATGTGGGGGAGGAAATTGGAACACATGCACTGTTAGCAGGAATGGTGCAATTGCTATAGAAAACATTATGGAGGTTTTGCAAAAAATTAAAAATAGAACTACCATGTAATCCAGCAATTCCACTTCTGGGAATTCACCCCCAAAATTTGTAATCAATATTCAAAGAGATACCTGCATTTCCATAACTACTTTTTAAAGCAGGCTGGCCTTGGTAGGGAACAGTTAAGAAATGGCTTTTTTTGTTTGTTTTTTGTTTTTTAATAATCATGAAATGCCATTTATTATTTTTTTAAGATTTTATTTATTTATTCATGATAGAGAGAGAGAGAGAGAGGCAGAGACACAGGCAGAGGGAGAAGCAGGCTCCATGCCAGGATCCCGATGTGGGACTCGATCCCGGGACTCCAGGATCGTGCCCTGGGCCAAAGGCAGGCACTAAACCGCTGAGCCACCCAGGGATCCCCCAATGGCTTTGTTTTATACCCAGCTCTGCCTTCAGATATCTTCTGTAGAATTCCTTTCTCTGTTCCCAGATGCTATGTTAAGCAGATTCCATTAGTTTTTTGGTCACTTTCAGATATTTTAGCAATATAATTTTCAGAGATAGAAAACTCAAGAGTCCAATCTGTCATCCTATTCAGAGGTGATTTGCTCACTCGAGTTTAGGTTTGCCTTGAATTCCACTGATTAGCAATAGGGAAGGAAATGCAGGCTGTTCTTTGCTCTCCTTTCTCTGTCTTTTCCCCAACTCGGCCTGCTGCTCTGGCTTCTCTGGAGTTGGGGATAAGCAGAAAGAAAGGTGGTAGGGTAGAGAATTGAAGCTACAAATAATTTTGTTCGCATAATTTCAATAGTACTATGAATATATATGTATATATGCATATATAACCTATGTATGTATATATGTATAGTGCATGTGTATATGTATAGTGTGTGTGAGTGTGTATTATATATGTGTGTGTGTGTGTGTGTGTATATATAAAAAACAAATCCTCTAGGTGACCTTATAATTGAATTCAAACATATGCTATCTAGTTAGGGTGACCATTTAATTCCAGTTTGCCCAGGATTTTTCCAGTTTTAGTGCGGAAAGTCTCATATCCTAGGAAGAGCCTTCACTCTTGGACAAATTGGGATGATTGGACACCCTTAAGAGCACCTAGAAGATCCTTAAGAGTGCATCTCAAGAGCCCTGTGTTCTGCAGATACCAGTTAAAATTACGCTCATGTAGCAAATAGATTCCTGATGTGAAAATCAAGAGAAGTTGCTCCTCATTTTACTAGCAGAGAGACCTTGGGTAAAGGGCTTAAACGAAGTCAATAATTATTTGCAAAGGAATGAATACATGACTGTGCATACAGAACTTCAATTGTACCTATATTCATGTTTTTCCCTAAAGGAGGTAAGACCAGACCAACAGTAGGCATTGGTTGGTAGTTTAAACAAGATCAGTTGCTTTCAGCTTCACCATTGGTAATTATGTCAGTAGATGATTATTTTAAAATATCTGAAGTTTAAAAGAAATTATTAATCCGTTCAGTTATTCATTGATATAATGAATATGGGACATATTAGCATTATACAATATTCACTTTAAAAAATGAAAGTATTTTATTTAGTCTTCCTGTGTTTTATTCAAGAATTTTGGACATTTTTATTATGCTTAGAATTGATATGAAAGGTACCTTGGGTATTAGGAATTAAGAAACAAAAGCAAACAGATAATAAGAAGAGAATTTATGTTGATACAATCTGCTCATACAATTTATGCAATCCTGAATTCAAGACTTTTGCTAGTTTATTTTAATGCTTCCAGCATGTGCAGTGAATTATTTGTAGAGATCTATAATAAGACCACTGACACAAATGGGGTGCAATTAGCTTATTGGTTAGAGCATGGGCTTGAGAGTCAAAAGACTTGGATTTTCATCTTGGCTTTGCTACTTAATAGCCATGTGACCTTAGACAAATTATCCTTGAGCCTCTGTTTTCACACCTATCTTCCTATTTTATGATTTTGGAAATGTTAAATACTAAATATAAAATGACCAGGGACAGTGCACCCCAGGGACAGTGACCAAAAGTAGGCCAATGGAGGTGAGGGAATGAAAGTGTGTGGCCTGGAAGCAGCAGCAGCTGTTAGAGAGATGTAACAAACAACCAGAGATGTAACTCTGGCAACCAGAATAGGGAGGAATCAGGCAAATAAATCCAGACATCTTTCTCCTCCTTCCCTCTGCAATCTTGACAGTGCCTACCACAAGTGAAAACCAATGGGAAGCAAAAAGATAAGGGAGCCAGTTGGTGCAGTCATAGATACTAATCTTCTGAGCATGGACAAAGATGAAGAGCCAAGAGTAGATCTGGAGGAGGACAGAGCAGGAATAAGTACTGTAATTGCATCTGCCTGAATCAAATGGCATACAGGTAGGTATGAAAACTAGCTCTAACTTTGTGGCACTTTCTTATCAAGTTAAGAATACAGCTACCATATGACCCAGCAATCTGCTCCTGGAGACCTCCTAGAGTAGTGAAAACTTCTGTTCATACAAACATCTATATGTGAATGTTCGTCCAGCTCTATTCATAATCACTCCAAGCAGGAAACTGGCCAAGTGTCCTTTAACAGGAAATGGATAAACTGTGTTACATCCATACAATGGATTGTTACTCAGCACTAAGAAGGTATGACCTACTGATACATACAACATCCTGGATGCATCTCAAAAGCATTATGCAGAATGAAAGAAGCCAGTCTTAAAAGGTTGCATATTATATGATTCCAATTATGCAACAGTCTTGAAAACACAAAACTGGGGTAATGAGGAACTGATCAGTGGTTACCAATTGCTAGGACTGAGGAAGGGTGTAATTATAAAGGGAAAGCAGAGGGAAAATTTGGGAGCTGATAGAATGGTTCTGTATATCGATTCTGATAGTAGTTATACAAACTTATCTGTGTGCTAAAAGCCATAGAACTGTATATTAAAAGGTTTAATTTTATTATATGTAAATATAAATAAAAATAACAATGTAAATATATGAGATATATTGTGTACAAAAGCAGCGATGATAGATTTATTCTTATAAACATATGGTCAACCTGTTTGTCCCAAAGTTGAACTTGAAGACATTCCAATCCAATTGATAAAGTCGTGAATGCAAAAATGGCTTAAAATAGAACATTAAGAAGGGAGAGTTCTGTGTGGCAGGATGAAGGGCAACAGACATCAGAATCTATCCAGTGGCCCCAGGGGTCAGAAAGAAACTGATCCAGATGGAATTAAAAGACAGGGTAAACAGGTGTCTGAGAAAAGAAAGCAAAGAGAGATTCAGGCATGGAGTCAAGGACAGAGCCTAGAGATGGGGAACCAGACCATGGTTTAGCTGTATCACAAGGGTTCAAGGCAAAAGACTATCCAGCTCTCGATAGCTGATTACTAAGCAGAGAAGTGAGACAAGAATGCAAGAAGCAAAATAGTGTAGAGTTTAAGGGCTCAAGCAGTTGAGTGACACAGCTGGGCTGGACTCTGGCTTTGTCCCTTCCTAGCTTATGAGCTGAAACAATTGTTATCACTTTTCATGTACAGAAAGGGTTAATAACATCTTTCCCATTTCACTGCTGAGAAGATTAAATGAAGTCATCTGTAGTAGTTTCAGTAAGTTACTTGCCCAGATGATAGAAGTACATTACACAGAAGGTTGCAGGTCACATCAAGACCATGGATCTCAGGAGCTATTTATTTGGAGAGTCATTTTATCTTGCTAAGTCTAAGCTTCTAAATCTGTAAATCTCTATAATGATGTCTACCTCCTAAAAATTAGGGGGGGAGGCATCGAGATAAGACCTATGGAAATGTATGTGAACTGAGAATTGTTATTTCAATATACGGGACACCTGGGTGGCTCAGCGGTTGGGCGCCGGCCTTCAGCTCAGATCATGATCCTGGGATCCAGGATCGAGTCCCACATCAGGCTTCCTGTGAGCAGCCTGCTTCTCCCTCTGCCTGTGTCTCTGCCTCTCTCTCTCTCTCTCAGTCTGTGTCTCTCATGAATAAATAAATAAATCTTAAAAAAAAATACTTGTAAGGTCAGTGCAGGCCAGGAGGAAATCTTTTCTTTTTACTTAGCTGCTATACTAAAGATACGGAAAGTAATCACCCAGATCTGGGTCAGTTTTTGAGCTACATAGGGCCATATATACAGAGGAGGATCAAGAGGGCTCAGCCAGCAGGTGCCAAACAACTTTGGTCAGGAGGAAGAGGTGATATAATATCAACATGACCGTAAGGACTCACCTTTGTGCAATAGGTGCAGTTCTAAGGAAGTACCCTGAGGTAGGTAACAGCATAGACTCTGGAGCCAGAACTTGTTAAGAGAAGTTGAGCCAGTAGTAAAATAGGTCCATTGTTGAAGATGCTTAACTATTACACTGTCTGCCCCTCCGCCCCGTAATAGGATTATCCACATATACTCTTAGTCATGTGACTTTCAGTGCCTCTTAGGAGAGTAAACAGATTCTACATCCTTATTCTATTGACTTTGTGTTTAACCAGTGACTCATTTTGGATAGTGATAGGTTAGGGGATATAGCATGAACATAGCCTCATGTACTGCTGACATGTCATGAGGAGGTTTTACCCCAGATAGCTACTGCAACTTCAGCTTGGGTCACAAATGAGTGACACATGGAACAGATCTGAACCCAACCCACAACCTGAACCAGAGTCACCTCAGTCTTCCAACTAATTCTTTAAGCAAGAAATAGATGATGGTTGTTGGAAACCATTAAGATTTCAGGGTCATTTGTTATGCAGCATTATTGTAGCAAGAACCAACTTAACACAGCAAGTTCTGTAACTTTGATTATCCTTAGTTTTGTCTTTGTAAAATTAAGTTAATAATGGCTAATTGTAATCATTCAGTAGGACAGTTTTAGGAATAAATGGGGTGATATATAAGTACTTAGCACAGGGCTCAATACCAAGCAATAGAACAGTAAATGAAAGTTACTACTATGCAGATAGATAGTAGGCTAGGAAGAAACTCTTTAAAAAAATAAAATAAAAAAAAAAAAAAAAGAAACTCTTTAAAAAAATCTGTCTTGCTGAGTCTCAGTTTCCTCATCTTTAAATTGTGTATAAAAATACTTGGTGGCTTTGGCTCAGGGCAGGATCCTGGGATCCAGGATCAAGTCCCGCATAGGGCTCCCTGCAGGGAGCCTGCTTCTCCTTCTGCCTGTGTCTCTGCCTCTCTCTCTGTCTCTCATGAATAAATAAATAAATCTTAAAAAAAAATACTTGCTCCACCTCTCTCTAATGGATGGTGTTTTGATGACACCAGGTGATGGATGTGAAAGTAGCTTGCTGTCTGTGAAGAGCTTTCCGTGAGTAAGGAGTTATTATTCTTTCTACTACAGAGAATCCTTTTATCCCAGTATTATTTACCATCAACCCTAAAGTTGCAGCTATATAGGAGAGTGGGATGAAAGGCATTGGTGCATGACAGCATGCTCGAATAAACAGTCCACTCATTACAGTTAGTGTCCATGTGAATCTTAACACACTTCTCTCTACATTCACAGTATTGGTACCTTCTCTGGGTGCTCTCAAATATCTGATGACAGAGCACATATATATTCCAATATCATTGCAGAAGGAAACTGCACGTCTTGGAAAAAGTTGCAGGATTTTGCGAAGATGATGGAGAATTTCTCTAATCACATGCAAGATAATTGACAAATGAGGATCTGACAAAGCTAGACCAGTTAATAATTGAAGAAGAGAGAAATTGACAAGGAAGATCATGACATGATAGGCTTCAAAGGAGAATAATTTGATGATTTGAATATCAAAAGATGCAGGGAGGCCTTTGGGAAAATTGATGAAATTTCATTTTTTTTTTTTTTTTGCAAAAATGATTCCCTTTACATTAAAGGGTATCATGAGCATGCAATTATATAATTTCTTTGGAAAATAATCTCAAATATTCTTTATTACTAATCATCAAATAATTGCAATATAATTCATGTTCTTATTAAATATAAAATTAACCCCTTTTAATGCACTTTAGTTTTATTTTTTCAAGATAAAACTTCATTCCCCTCATTTTCTGGGAAATGTTAGCTCCTATTTTTAGTGGTCTATTCTGCCAATATTTTTTACTTTTTACTTGTGTAATTAGGATTTTGTCTACTTATTATTCCTTTCTCCCTTTTAGACTCAGGGAGCCTTTGGAGCCATTCTTTACTAGAGATTTTTGGGAAATGAAGCTTTCAGTGGGTCAAAGAAAGCAGGAAAATAATAGCCCAAGGTCCAGAAGACTGCCTTGACCACTTAGGGGTTAATTATTTTACGTCACCAGTTAAATGAACTTTTAAAAACCTGAGAGCATGGGTGTAAGACATGGCTGCAAAAGCCTGTCACAGATTCACTCTCTTTTCATAATTTACTTCTGTGTGACTTCAGCCAGGACACATCACTATGATCTTTTTCCTCCTTTTTAAAGGGGGAATGATAATATTTACCCTGAAGTTGTGCTGTGAGAACTGGATGAGATAAATAAAGTATGTTGGACAATGTTTGCATAGTAGACATTCAAAGAACATAACTGATTATGTCTAGTATAGCCATGGTGACCAATATCCCATTAGGATAATTCCCTTGCTTCTTCATCTCCTTTGCTTCATTTCTTTGTCTTGAGCATTTTTGTATACACTCTAGAATTTTTCCTCCAGATTTTCTTGGGTCCTGCGTTTGGTCCCAAAAGATGCACATTCTGGAGGACAGTGTCTTATATCTACATTTCATTCTTATAATGGGCAGTATGGAGAAAGATCTGCTTTAGAATTCCATTGAACTTGAGCTCACTAAAGGGATAGCAGGGAAGGAGAAGAAAGGTCTGGGGGTGAATGCTGACACTGGGCATAAAAAGGAGTTTTGCCATGATTTGTTGTGATAGAGTTCTGTAAGTTCACTTCTCAGTCTTTTTTTTTTTTTAAGCTTTTATTTACTTGACAGAGAAAGAGAGATAAGCAGGGGGAGTAGCAGGCAGAGAGAGAGGGAGAAGCAGGCTTCCCACAAGTGGAGAGCCTGATGTACGGCTCAGTTCCAGGACCCTGGGGTCATGACCTGAGCCGCAGACAGATGCTTAGCCAACTGAGCCACCAAGGTGCCCCACTTCTCAATCTTTTAAACAAACACTGCACCAAATAACATCACCATGTCCAAAATTAATGTCTAGAACTAAATAAACTCAGTTATGTTAATTTTGTCATCTATGGAACTAACATGAGAATAACTCTATGAGCTAATTATTTTGTGGATAAGGAAGAGAAGGTTGATTATTTAGAGTAACTCACTTGGGGTCACACATACAGTCAGAGTTGGAGGTGGGATTTTATTTTATTTTATTTTATTTTATTTTATTTTATTTTATTTTATTTATTTTATTTTTTAAATTTATTTATGATAGTCACAGAGAGAGAGAGAGAGAGACAGAGACATAGGCAGAGGGAGAAACAGGCTCCATGCACCGGGAGCCCGATGTGGGACTCAATCCCGGGTCTCCAGGATCGCGCCCTGGGCCAAAGGCAGGGGCTAAACCACTGAGCCACCCAGGGATCCCAGAGGTGTGATTTAAAACCCTGCAGGTCACTTCTAACACTCTTTCTCACATGTAACCACAAGGCTCTATTGCTGTGGGTTAAATAACACCATAGGAGGCATCTTGAGATTTTATTCCTAGTAGACTGTATATGATAACATTTATCAAAAAACTTGCATTTATAATATTATTTTTCATTTTTTTGTTGTTTCCTAAGATAAATGAGATAAAATCTCATTTTACTAATGAGTTTATGTGATTTATCCAAGGTCACCTATTTAGCTAGCCCCACAGCCAGGACGTAACAGAATGCTTTGATCCCTTTGACTATACTTTGTATTTCTCAGTTCTCTTTTTCAAAGCACTTTGTTGTGTCTCAGGATCTTTGTGTTGTGTTTCTATGGCTTCCAGCTGGGAGATGGTATACCTTCAGAATAGATAGATGGAAAGGAGAAATTTGGTCCTATAGAGATGCATCTCCTCTCCACTTCAGAGAGCCCCATCCATCAGTTTGTCATTGCAGAGACCCAACTGATGCATGCCCAGCAAGGCTAAAGATATATAAATATAATGGAAATCAGTCAGGGGCCAATTTTCCCTATTGAAAAGGGAATTGCATTTCTCAGGCATGTGGGCAAAGAGAAGTTGATTAAACATAAAACATTTCCACAAAGGGTAGCACAAAGGAGAACTCTACCCTGCATGTTTTGAGAAAGAATTCTCTTGCAGTAAACACAATTGAGTGCCATCTGTGCTATTGATAATTTCATCTGACTGCCTATCTTGTTACAGGATTGCTGATTTGAGCAACTTGATGGCACTTATGTGACCCATGTTTCATTATATGATATGTCAAAAGATTCTGAAGTTTCCAGAACAGGATGTGAAATGTGAAATCATTTAAGAGGTAATGGGGCGGTTCACCCTATACTTGGTCATGTTACCGGATATTGACAGAGATCAATAGTTTCTTTTAGAGATGGCACCCTTTTGATTACTGAATGCCGCTATGCCTGGATAACTGACTAGCTTTTGTGACGGAGAGATGGAGGGTAGAGGGAAATCAATAAATTAGTACTTGATGTTAGTATAATAACTAACTTATTCACCAGACAACACATGGGCAATCTAGAAGGTGAACACAGCGAGAGAAAATTGAAAGCCATCCTCTAGAAAAAGCAACTAATGCTAGAGTTAATTGGCCAAGAGTTATATGGGACAGAGAGGGGCAATGTTAATGATTTGAATGTAGACCTTAGGTCCCCAAATCCAGCACTCTTTTTACTTTGTCATGCTACCTCTCATTCCTCTTATACTCGCTTTCATATTCATTTTTATCACTACTTTCTTATGACTCCTTTTATATTTACTTTTATCATGTATACCTTTTATGGCAGCGTTTTTTGGTTGCTTTTATTATTTTTATCTTAAATGTTACCATTGCAGTTATTTTTCCAAGTCTCTTTGGACCCCATTGCCCATTCCCAGCATAGTGATAAATATATGACCATGCCCCACAGATGTATTTTTACTGATGGATCTGTTGGTTAACTAGTTCCTTTATTACTGTTATCCTTGTTTGGCTCTCTGAAATCGCCACTGATTTATTCACCTAATAATTCAATAAACATTAACTGAGTGCCTATGAAGGGTACAGAGATTAATCTTACATTTTCTAATCAAGCACAGACAGTAGATAGAGAAAGTAAGTCATGGTTCAGGGTAGAAAGTATAAGTTTGGGTGAACTAGAACAGAATACACTAAACAAATATCTCCATAATTTTTGCTCCATGCCTATTTGATATTCTTGCATCTTTCCTTTAGTTTTTTATCTCTAAAGACCAAAGGGACATAAATGAAAACAAATATAATTTGTATTTTGACATTATATTAGGGTTTTCCAGAAAAATAGAAGGAACAGAATGTATGTGTATGTATGTGCATGTATGTGTGTGTATATTCACATATGCATGTGTGTGTGTGTGTGTGTGTGTATAGATGTATATAAATATATAGAGAAAGAATGAGAAAGAAAAATTGATTGATTGATTGATTTTAAGGAATTGGCTTATGTGATTGTGAAGGTTCAGTAAGTCCAAAATCTACCAGATGGGCTGGGAGACTGCAGACTTAGGGAAGAGTTGCTGTTCATTAGACATAGACAAGGCAGTCTGCTGGGAGAATTCCTTCTTGCTCAGGGAACCTCAGTCTTTTTTCTCTTAATGCCTTCAACTGATTAAATGAGGTCCACTTACATTATGGAGGGCAATCTGCTTTACTCACATTCCATCAACTTAAATGTTAATCTCATCCATAAAATACCCTCAAGAAACATCTGGAATAATATTTGACCAAAAATCTACCATGGTTCAGCCAAGTTGACACATAAAATTAACAATCATAGACATCTTTTAACCACACAGGCTTTCTGGCAGAGAACAGATTGGAATCACTGGGAAGAGCAGCTCTTTATTCTTCCCTCACTCCTACCACGATTACCCCTGCCCCCTATTCCCCCAAGGAAAAAGAAATATCATGAACAGATACCGCAACCATGAGAATGAGTATATCAACAGTGAGTTTAAATGCTGTAATGCAATTCAGTAGTTTAAAGCAGCTGAAATGAAATGTTGTTTATTCATGTTTTAATGTGAATACATCTCAAAAACAGAACAGTGAGCCAAGGCATGTGTGTGCGTCCGTATGCATGTGTGTATGCATCTGTATACCTTGCAGAGAGATACAGAATATGATAATGTTTGTACAAAGTTTTAAAACACACATGAACTAAATTTTATAGTTAACAATTTTAATGTATAACAAAATTTTATAGACAAAACAACATATTTCATGTAAACTTTACTCTCCAGAAAGCAAACATATCTCAAAGAGAAGGTGGATGAATGAGTGGTATAGGTGGGTTTCTCAGGGAGCCTCAACCACATCTCTCATGTTCCTTTTCTATTTCTATAGCTCTGATAGAAGGCAAAATATTAAGAGTTGGCAAAGTTTGATCATGGGTGTAAGAGTATTAATTTTATTATGTTGTATACATTTTTATATGCTTGAAATATTTGGTAGTAAAATTGTTAAAGTGTCTTCTTTTTCTCTCAAGAGTCCTTGGCCAATGTAAGATGCCCAGCCCACCCTCTCTACCACTGTTTTATTTACCAAGGCGTCAGACACACACAAAAGTTATAGTGTCTGTTCAGAGCAGGGTGGGAAGGAGAAGTAGAACTCTCCTTCAGAGGAAAATTCCATCAAGCCTCTATGTAGTAATCTATTCCTGTGGCTGGGCCCAGACTATTTAGTGCTCAGCAGTCAATCTTGAGCATCCCAACAGGGACACACTATGTAAATGTTCTGGGAAGAAAGCTAGGAATACATAAGTAGTTAACCCATGTCTCTTCATTCTGAGCCTTCTGAAGGCCCAAACTGAAATAGTTTAGGGAGAAGCAATGCTAGAAGGTATGAAAGACTAAATACATTTTATTTTATTATTTTTTTTTCTTTTTTTTTTTTGACTAAATACATTTTAGAGATGACAATGTCCTTCAAAGACTGCCTCTTAAATAATTGGTAGAAATGCCCATATTAAAACTCTTCTCTCTTATCATCCACTGGGACTAAGGTTTGTTTGTTTATTTTTATTTTTACTTTTTAAAAGATTTTATTTATTTATTCATGGATATGAATATCCATACACTATTCAATTATTCAATAAATATTTATTGAATACCTACTATATGCAAAAACTCTTAGTGATAAGTTCATAAGTAAAAACAGAGTTTTCCCTGTCCTGACAGAGCTTGGGTTGTCACAAAGCAAATATAAATTAAATCTCTCAAAAGTTCTATGAGGGACATTATGTCTGTCATTGAGGAAGTTTATCAGGGAGGTCATTGAAGGTTTTTCTGAAGAAGTGATATGTGAGCTACAGCCTCAAGTTTTGAGAGAACGGAAGAAGACCACATAGCAATAGCATATACTTAGTTAACAACTATTTACTGAACATTAGTTATATATAGAATCTTTTTTTCTGAATGTGTAGGATACATGAACAAGACACACTAAGATGCCAGTCCTTGAAGAGCTTATATATTTGGGAAAGGGAGAGTCAATGAAGGATAATTAATTAAGTTATATAATAATAAATAATTATTACTGATTAACATAATAATTATTAATAATAACATAATAATACATAGTAATAATAGTAATATTTTAACAATAATTATTAATTATTAACATAATAATTAAGTTATATAGTACATTATAAGGTAATAAGGGAAAAGGATGGAGGTAGGTAAAGAGAATCATGAGTATCTCTAGGTCGGGGCAACTCATACTTTTGATGGACTGATCAAGGTGATCCTCATTATGAAGGTGACAGTCTGAAGGGTCAGGGGGTGAGCTGTATAAATACCCAGTGGAAAAGTTTTCCAGGTAGAGAGACTACCCCAGTTTGAAAGTTGGGAGTATGCTTGGCATGTTCAGTAAAGGCAGGAGGCCAGCATGGCTGGAGTAGAGTGGACCAGTTGGAGGGTTAGTAGGAAATAAGCCAAAAGGATCTGGTTAATGGTTAGATTACAGAGGGCATTCCGGTCATTATTGGACTTGGGCTTCTGCTGTGAGTGGAGCAGCTACTAGAGAGTTTTGAGCAGTCAGGATATGATCTGACTTCTGTTTCAAAAATTTCTCTTACTACTATACTGGAAATAAAGGCATAGGGGCCAAGGGTGGAAGCCAAGGTCATGAGGATACTATTACAGTGATTCCAACAAAAGATGACCATAGCATAGGCCATTTGAAGGCAGTGCAGATAGTGAGAAGCGGTCATCCTTCACTTGTACTCTGAAGGTGAGGCAGTATGCTTAGCTGATGGGTATGGATGGCAGGTAAGAACAGTCTGACATTTCTGTAAGATTTTCATTCTGAGCAACCAGAAGGTTGAGTTGCTATCAATTGATGTGATAAAAAGTCCAGAGGGGGCAAGCTAGGGAAGGAAGGAACCAGGAATTCATTGCTGGACATGCCGAGATGAGATTTACATATTATACCTAAGTGGAGATGTCAAGTAGGCAGTTGCTAGAGAACAACCAAAAATCATGAATATGGGCAAATCTTTCAAGATGTTTCTTTGTAAAGGAGGGCACAGAAATTGGGCTGAGGCTCACAAGAGTAGCTAGAACAAGAGAAGTTTTATTTTTTATTTTTTGTAATTTGAAAAAAATAGATTTTTTTTGTAAAGATGAGAATAAGCATGATGAATCATAATAACTAAGCAGCCAGGGGGAGGCCAGGTATTTGGCCCTAACCGAATATTCCAAGGAATTGGGTTTTTAATTGCAGCATTGAGAAACCATTGAGATTTTGAGTAGAATTTTGTGACAAGGTAAAATTTATGTTTTGAATGGATCCCTCTGGCTACAGAAGACAAAATGTCAAAGTAGTTGCAGGCAGCCTACCTGATTTGTACTAGCGATGTGCTAGGTGTTGCATATATCTTAACTTATTTAATCCTTACGACATACCACTGAGATAGGTGACATTCTAATAAACCATTCACAGGTGGGGGCACTAAGGCTTATAGTGGTTCAGTGACTTGCCCAAAGTCGTCACACAGATAGTAAATCAATGACAGAGCCAGTCTTAGAGTGCTAGCTGTTCAGTACCACCACCCTGCTCTTTTTGCTCTATGAGCCATTGGTCACAGACTTGTGTACTTTTTAAGTTGGAAAGCCTCTTAGAAACTGCCTAGCCCATCCCCTCAAGTAAACTAAATTTGAGGTATTCAGAAGCAATAGCTTGCAAATGGAATCATAGTTTAAATGCACTAGGGGGAGGTTGCTATTTAAAGTCCTCTTCTGGGAAATCCTTTGTAAAGTCGAGAATCCTTTTGTAAAGCAAATAATCTACTTTCCAATTTAGCTGTGGAGAAAATGCTGTTCTTCAAACATCAGCTAAATCTATAAAACTAAAAAAGTGCCAGAGAGTGTTATTATTCAGAGAGGAGTTGTGGCAAGGTGACATGGAGAAATGTGGGAAGAGAAAGGTGCCTGGGAACGGGAAGTCGAATCCTTGGTTTTGTGTGTTGGAGGGTATACCAGGTTCTAGACGGATTCAATGTTATAGTTCAGAGGTTTCCAATCACTTCCACCCTCAGGGGCCTTAGGATCTACTTAGTGAATCTGGGAGCCATTATGGAGGACATAGTGTTACTGTGTGCTCAATACTCACTTATCCATCACAGAATTATTCCTCTCCCATCCCATCCCGACCAGGTGATTCTTATGGGACTGAATATTTCTGAATATTTTTAGAATATACCAGCCTTCTGATGTCAATCACAAGGCTTCACCTGCCCTCTGGTCCCTGAATTGGGCACATGATTAGGTCTAGCCAGTCAGAGCTCCCCTCGACTTCCAATTGAGCTATTTTCCTTTGGATTATGACCAGATAGCCAGCCACAGGGAGAGAGACTTTGAGGATAAATCCATACAGAGATGAAACAAGTGGAGACAAAAATGGAGAATAATCAAAGCACAGTCCTGGTGACATTGCCTGAAGTTCTGAATCAGTCCTACCTGAATCCAGTTGGATCATCTCCTTGGGATATTCCAATTACATTGAACAATGAATTCCCTTTGTTGTTCTATGCCTCATTTTCTCACCTCTAAAATGGGAATAATAATACTACCTACTTTATAGCATGTAGCAATGATTATATTAAATAATGTGTGTAAAACACTTCAAGTAGTGCCTGTGATATACCAGTTAATTATTGCTACATAACAAACTACTCCAAAGTTAGTGACCCAAAACAACCATCAATTGAGTTTATAATTCTGCGGGTTGGCCATTTAGGCTGGGTTCTGTTGTGTGGTTATTCTGATCTCAGCTCTGTTCACTCCTGTATCGTGGTCAGTTTCAGTTTCTGACATGGCTCAGTTTGTCTCTACATGGTCCCACATCCTCCAGCAGCTTACCCATATCCTTTCTCCAATGGTGCTTAGACCAAGCAAGTCATGAGGCCAGCCCACATCTGTGAAGTGGGGAAGTAGATTACATCTTCATGGGAAAATCTGCTGTCACATTGCAAAGAGTCTGAATAGAGGGAGAGCTAGGAATGGTTATAAACACTTTTTCAATCTATACTAAATGCTTCATAAACCTCACTATATGTTGCTATTATTATTTTATTACTTATTATTGCCTATACTAGTTTACCTTACTTCTTGTCACTTGCTGCAGATATGTTCATCCCTGCTGTTAGATACTTGAAAAGATTATCAATAATAGCTCAGCAATCACCTGTCTTTTTTTGGACTTCTCATTGAAACATAAATATAGTTTACTTCTAGAAATATACAGTTGGCCTTCTAGAAACACCTCCAAATGACACTGTTTATCATTACCAGAGTACTGCAAAAGTGAGGAACTATAATTCCTCATGTTGTAAATAATACTTTATCTGCTTAGCAAACCTTGGAAATTACTAGGCTTTAATGATCTAGTTTACACAATCCATCATTTATTTGTGAGTTTCTCCTCAATAGTTTCCACTTTGTAATTATTTGTATTTCTTCCTGGTTGGCTCATCTTTAATTGCTTTAGATTTGAGAGAGAAAATATTGAGATTACCCAATTGTTCTTACGAGACCATTGTATTTGTTCTTTTCAGAAATAAATACATTGTAGACTTTTATGCTTATTAATTTTTGATTGTAGAGAATATCATATTTTTCAAGGTGTGCAATGAATACATTTAAATTTATTACTTAAACAAATTCCATCAAGAGTATTAATACCGATTTGATGATTTTCATTATTATGTCACTAAGATACTGCCAAATATCACTTTCTTTGGTTTCTAAATCCAGCTAAAGATTAGTATAAGCTTTCTTCTTTGTTATTGTAAAGGCAAGCAATGTAAATAGGATGTGGATTTTTTTTTATTGTTATTGTTCTTAGAGAAGTAGTGGTTTTACTCCAGAGTTAGAGGGATCTATAGTATACTTGTGAAATCAATATGTCAAGAGAAAATATAAGCTTTGCATTTTCCCACTGTAACCAGAAGGGATCAAACTACATTGTCAATGTTAAAAATATACTACCGCGTGTTTATAAGTTACTTATTTTAACTAGATTAGATGTTTACCTTTGTTTATATTAGATTGAATATCAATGTTAATAAGTGATAATTGAGTACCACCTCTGCACATTGGCCTATGAATTAACTAGCTAAATACTGGATAACAAATTATTCCAAAAGTTTACTAGCTTATAGATTAATAATTGATTACTTCTTACAACATAGGTAGGTCAGATATTCTGCAGCAGCATGACTATGCAGTTCTGGCTTATGTATCTCATGAGATTGCATTCAGACACCAGCCAGGATTGCAGTCATTTGGTTTGATAGAGACTGGAGGATCCAGTTGCAGTGTGGGTCATTCATGTGATTGATAAGTTGATTCTGGTTCTTGGTGAAAGGCCTCTGTTTCTCTCCACATGGGACTTTCTACAGGGCAACGTGAGTGGCCTTGTGACATGGTTTCTAGCTCTTTCAGAGTATGCAATCCAAGAGACCAAGGCAGAAGCCATGATACCTGACCTCCATGACTTAACCTCCATACCCACACATAACGAGTTCTGTATTCCATTTGTCACACAGGCCATCCCTGGTTCAGCTTGTACAGAGAATATGAAAGGGTGTGGAAATCAGAAAGCAGGGATCACTGATTGCCATCTTGGAAGCTGGCCACCACATCAAGTGACAACAAAATATCTACTAGGCCAGCTTTCTCAATAATCAAAGACTGTACATTTTTATGATGTATGTGTTGGGTATGTCCTGTGCTATGCATGACCTGGAAGCAGTGACTTACATTTTCAGGGCCTCAGTATGCCTAAGATTATCTGAATCTTTTACTGTAATATAATCCTGTATCTTCTCCAGAAGAATCCGGCCTTTTCTGGTGTTTTTCCCATAGTCATGGTATCTCTCTCACAACATTTTTAGGGTCAAATAATCTTTCTTATGGAAGTTACAGAATAATTTTCAAAAAAGTATATTCACACACAATTTTACTTATCATTTTAGTGGATTTAGGAACACTGTCCACCCTCAAGCAAATTAAAGCTTATTTAGAGCAAGTTAATTTTTTTTTCCAGAGGTTATTAAAAGGTTCCTAGTTATTCCCATCCCATATTCTCTCCAGGATCTCATTTTCTAATTCCACCTGTCCCCACTACTTTCTGCTTTCAGCTTGCACACATTTTCTGTCTTACTTCTCCTTTCTCTTCCAGCTTCTTACGTTGCAGATTGACTTAGCATTTCTTGTAAAGGACTTTCCTACCTCTACCTCCCTCAGTCTAATGTCTTCCTGTCCCTTCTCTAATGATGCACTGACAAATCAAGTAACCAGTCTGGTGCTGGTTTTCTTTCCTGGAGAGTGGGAGGTCTCAAAGGTATAGGCGAAGAGGAAGAAGAGCTAAGGGCGAATATAGCATTCTCTTTGTCCTCTGGTGGAGGGGGAGGCCTAAAGATTTTGATGCTTTAATATTTTTGGCCTCTTTTTTTTTTTTTTTTTAGATTTTTATTTTTATTTTTTTTAAGATTTATTTATTTATTTATTCAGAGAGAGAGAGGCAGAGACACAGGCAGAGGGAGAAGCAGGCTCCATGCAGGGAGCCCGATGTGGGACCTGATCCCGGGTCTCCAGGATCACGCCCTGGGCTGCAGGCGGCGCTAAACGGCTGTGCCACTGGGGCTGCCCTATTTTTGGCCTCTTTATGCTTACATGTAGGAGCAGTTCATCTGCCAGACAAATATTCAAAATACTCTGTTTAAAGAGTCCTGCCCCAATGAATCCGCTGAAGAGTAATCAAATCACATGACTCAATGTAGTTTGGATTCTCCTGGTTATCCTGAGAAGTGGTCATCCCAAGTGTTCCTTGTTGTATTCTTTTCATATGGATTTCTGTCCTAGTCAAAATGTGACAGCAAACAATGACAAAACATTGAATTTTGACTTTTAGTGAACATTGAAATCTCCATTCATCAAGCAACTTTGGGAGCTAGACAGCACACCACTTTGCTCAGTTGTGTAATACATACTAAAGGGCTGGATTAATCAGTTAATTGCATTTGAGTTAACTTGAGATGGTCTTTTATCTTTTCATATGCTAGTCCATCAAGGTTAAGGGAGAGGGTTGACAAGGCTGGAAAAGCAGAGAAAGTCTTGGGATAGGAAGAATTTTTTTAAAAAAGATTTTATCTATTTATTCATGAGAGACACTCAGAGAGAGGCAGAGATATAAGCAGAGGGAGAAGCAGGCTCCCTGTGGGGATCCTGATGCGGGACTCGATCCTGGGACCCCAGGATCATGACCTGAGCCAAAGGCAGATACTCAACCACTGAGCTACCCAGGTGCCCAAGGGATAGGAAGAATTTTAAGATGGCTCCAAAGATCCCTACCCTGGGGTAATTCCCAAGCTGTGACTCTGATATATGTCATACCATCTTTAGGTTATTTATGTGGCACAGATGGCTTTAAGAAAGGGACAATATCCTGGGCAGACTTGATCTAGTTAGGTGAGCTCTTAAAAGGGCCTGGACTCTTCCTGAGGATTGAGATTTGAAATCCAAAAGGATTTCATTTAGGGAGAGTCTCCATTGCTGGTTTTGAAGATAAAGGGCACCACATGGCATGATTTGAAGGTACCTTGAGGAGCTGTGAGCGTCCTTTTGTTGGCAGCAGCAAGGAAGTAGAGACTTTAGTCCTACAACTGTGCAGCACTGAATTCCGCCACAGCCATCTGAGTGTAGAGAGGACTTTGAGCTCCAGATGAAAATGCAGCTACCCAGACACCTTGATTTCAGTCCTTCAGAACATGAGCTGTGAACCCAGTCATGCCACGCCTCAACTTTCTGACTTGAGGAACAATGAGACAATAAATGAATGTCGCTATAAGCCGCGGAGTTTGCTGTGATTTGTTGTACAGCAATAGAAAATGAATACAAACCATATCTCTTTTATTTTGGCACCTGGGGGAGGTAAGACAGCAGAAGGAGAAGCATTGCATGTGGCATTTAAGATCTCCAGCACTGGAATCTTAGACCTAGCTTTGTGACCCAGTTCTATCCAATTATAAGCTCTGTGACTTTTACCAAATGTCTCATCCCTCTGAGCCTCATTTTCCTTACCTGCAAAAAGGAAAACCATTATTAGTCTCTCATAGCACTGTTGAGAGACTTATATGAGATAGCAGACATAAAAACTGAGAGTGATAACTAACACGTGTAAGAGGTACATATATTAGCTATTATTACCCTGAGAAAAGTTACTAGAACATTGATTTTAAGATCTGGAGAATAGGCTCCACTAAGAATCCTGCACTTTTGGGAATTTAACAGTATATTTTCATATTTTATTCCATTTAATCATTACTGCCCTGTGAGAAAGATACTATTAACAGCATTTCTTTCAAACATTTTTTTTAAAGATTTTATTTATTTATTCATGAGAGACACAGAGAGAGAGGCAGAGACACAGGCAGAGAGAGAAGCAGGCTCCTTGCAGGGAGCCCGACGTGGTATTCAATCATAGGTTTCTAGGATCAGGCCCTGGGCTGAAAACAGATGTTCAACCACTGAGCCACCCAGGCATCCCTCTTTCAAACTTTTTATTTTTAAGTAGTTTTAGGCTTATAAGAAGTTATAAAAATAGTATAGAGAGGTCTCATGTACCCTTAACCCAATTTATAAGGACATCTTACATAACTCTATATGTAATCAGAACCAGGAAACTGACATTTGTGCAGTGCTATTAACTAGACTACAGACCTTATTCAAATCTCATCATTAATAACTTTATGTTGTAGATCAGAAAAATTAGGCTTATTTCGATTGCTGGTTTCAAGTTCCCCTTAAAAATTGTGGTCATATTATACAAACTTTCATATAAATCATTTGTCTCTCTTGCGTCTTGGCTCTCAGTGGCAGATTAGGAAAGAAAATGTATCATTTACTTGACCATTCCAGCTGATTAAGATTCAACAATGCTTTTAATTGCAAAGTCTTGTTTTTGATTAGAAATCTTTTTTTTTTTCTGCTGAGGAAAAAAGATGGCGTTGCAGATTTTGATTGTTTGAAAGCCAGTTGACACAATCACAAACCTGCAGATAGATGCCCAACAATTGTGCCCTTGGTATTGACTACCACTGGCCCCAGAGATTTGAGAAATAGTCTCAACTTTTCTT
Source organism: Canis lupus dingo (assembly GCF_003254725.2). NCBI lineage: Eukaryota > Metazoa > Chordata > Mammalia > Carnivora > Canidae > Canis > Canis lupus. The sequence continues at coordinate 10,109,124 of NC_064262.1, forward strand.
TCAGTTACCACTGAAGGCAAAAGTTCTCACATGAAATAAAGCAAAGTAACCTGGAAGTTAGCAGCCTGACTGCAAGAGTTTTCTGTGTCTGTGGGATTTTTCAAGAGTTCAGTGAATTCTTTGCAGAGATTTTACTCCCTTGCCTTTGTTTGCCTCAGGGATTCCATTCCAACACATATACACATATATTTTTCTGTGTTTCTCTGTGTAATTCACTATAAAACTCTTCGGGTTCCAGGAAAACTCTGGCATCCTAAATTCTTTTGAGAACTTTCATACGTTTTAGAGGGACAGTGGAGAGGTTGACATTCCAGGCTTGCATGTGAAACAACTTTAATCTTGAATATTAGAATTTCTCCTTCCTAAAACTCTTTAGAGCCAAATCTGTGCCAGTAGCTCTCTTGGCATGTGTCTCTCAGTCGCAGCACTGCCTTCCCTACTTTCTCTCTTATTCATCTCTTCTGCCCTTAGGAGAAAAAATCAACTCTTTCCCATTTCTTTTGCCTTTCTCAGATATCGTAGTCCCAAACCTTAAGCTTGCACCACATACTCAAGTCCTGATAAATCATTTCTCCAATAATTTTAATTCTCTCTCTAGGAGGACATCTGGTATCAGGTGTTAAAGATGAAATGCCACTTTGCTGTTAAATAGTATTAATTTTATTGGACATTAATTATTCATTTAACACCTTTCCTTATTCTCTGAATTCTCTGAAGTTCCTGGAGGTTCTTCATTACCTTTCCATTTCTCCTAGTTTTCTTACCAGAATATTTTGGATCAGGGTTACTGTGGATGCTATATCTTCCATTCATGAATAACCAATTTTTGTTGCATCTTGGGTTAAGATTTCTGCTTATATCCAAAAGGTACTTCTACTTCACCTTTTAGGAAAGACAAAACATTAACTTGGCACACACTGTCACAAATGTTGCAATCCCAGTTTGGAACCACAAAGTTAAAGGAAACACCACTAAAAAAAATTGCCAAAGAAGGATTTATTTTAGGATCTCATCAACTTGTATTTTAGATGTCAGTTCACCCTTCTACTCTTATTTTCCCTTCTCCCTGTTGACCCAACTGAACTTCTAGTACTTAGTGCAGTGCTGTGTGCACAGGGTGGGCACTCAGCAAATATTTGTTAAATGTATTAGTGGAATGAAGTGTGCATTGTCGCAAATAGGCTAAATTGATAAACTTTTGAGAAACCATAAAATGGACATTTTCTTATCCCCTATAGCTCCCATATTGACTCCTGGGTGATGTAAATAACTGATCAACTGGTCCCTAGGAAAGCAAGGTTGTAATATAACTGGATATTTGTAACATATTTATTATTATGTCAGGGAGTAATGGGTTCAATGGCTCAAGAAAAATACTACATCAGTTAATACTGTTTGTATCATGATGCTGTCTGGAGAGTACTTTACCTATCCTTTTTATTCCAACCACAAATTCTGAGAAACAGCCTTCCTTTCCTCTTGCACCTAAAATGCTTATCAGCTAAATCTCCTACATCGCCAGGAGAGAGTGGTGTGTGTATGCCAGCCGTGTCTCATGTCACTTTTTATCATCACAACAGTCATCAGGTTTGATGGCGTGCAGAGGCTGGAGTGGGCATAGCTTTACCTCTGGTGTTGACTAAAGTGACAAACAGTCTACTGTGATTAGTGTTTGAGCACTAGGGATTTTTTTTTCATATCAAAAGGGATTAAAAATATAACTCTAAAGACATCTCTGGAGGAAGAAACTGGATATACTCAGGGCTAGAGAGTTTGACTGCCTCTCTGTGGTGTGAAAATGAGTGTAACAATCCTAGAAACCCCAGTCTTGACTGTTTTCCACATACAGTCACCTGGGCACTTCCGAATCTCCGGGTGGCGCTGGTTGGAGTGGATAGGATGTGGTCTACAAGATGTGGGTTTCCCTCTCTTTCCCCCTTTCCATGTCTGAGGGGTACATTAGTCATTAATTCCTCATTCAGGTGTTTGTTCATCCAGTAACCATTTCTGCACTGCTCTGCAGCAAGCCCAACCGTTTGTACTCACTGGCACTGCAGCACTGAAAGGCACAGCGTGGCCCCTCTCCTATTGCTTATAGTCTAGACTGGAAGATTCAGAAGTGCTTAGTCATAAAGCAGGATGGTAAGGGCAGTGACAGAACTTATGTTCAGTGAATTATGGGATGCATAAAGAAAGCATGTGACACAGCTTGTGGGAGATTCCCTGGGATTGCCCAGTTTTAAAAGATAAGGAGACAAGCAGGAGAATTCGAGGAAGTTGGTGGGAGGGAGGGAAAAAGAGGAGAGTGCCTTCCAGGTGGAAGGCAGAGCATGAGTAGAGGGTCAAGGAGGAGGAACATCACGGTATGCAGAGTTACAAGTAGCATGGGGCGGCTCTATGTGGCAGAGTGTGGTTAAGAGATAAGACTAGAGAAAATGGAGAGGTCAGGCCATGGAAGGCCTTGTAGGTTATGCTTAGAAGTGGGAATTTGTCTTACAGGTTTTGCAAAACAACTGAAATGGCCTTCAGCACTCTGCCTTAACATGCCTCTCAGATGGCAACAGGTATTCTTTTGTCTTAACCCACCTGACTTACTCCAACCTTAAGGGTCTCCTCTATGGTGCTGGGGATTTTTCATTGGTTGAAGGAGCTGACATTATCTGTTGGTCAAGGATTTCAATCTTGCTGTGTCGCAGTCCTTAGACAGCAAGCTGTTAGCCTTGCTGCTTTTCTTTTCATTTCAAAGCCAGACTTTGATAATCTGTTTGACTTATGTGGCACGTATGGGGCTGCAGGCAGAGTTCTACAGACTCCAAATTTCAACTATTTTTCTAGGAAAACACAAGACTCCTCTTCCTTATCTGTTTTCCCCAGCATTGTTTATGTTAATTAAGACAGGCCAAAGATTCCAGACTCCATCTGCATCTCCATCTCCTTCTTCTATAAGAAAACATAAGAGATTTTGATGCCATTCTAGTAATTCATGAAACCCTCTAGCATATACCCACTTCCTCTGCCAATGTTGTTGGGGAAAAAAATCAGTATTTGAAAAATCATTTTGCATGCATGCCTTCATATTTTCACCACTAATGTTAATCCTGTTTCTAAGTATGAAGTATGTCATGAAGTTTATGTTTCTTACTTAATAGGTATAACATAATGGGGGGGGGGTAAAAGAAAAATAAAACCTGCAAGCAAGTTCTCTTTGTCCCTGGACGGCGTCTCAATGTTTTTCAGACTGAAACACTGTAATGAACACGTGTGTATTAAGCACTTTTGATATGGCAGGCATTGTGCTAGGTGTTTTCATATATGTTATGTTATATAATCCTCCCAATCACACACTGTACGAAAGATTTCATTATTTCTCATTTTATATGTAATGTAACTGAACCCAAAACCAAGTGTGCAAGATGCAGCAAAGCCAATCACTGACACATCAGGTACACAACAAGGAAGGGATTTATTCAAGAGGCAGTCAGATGAGGAGACAGGAGGGCAGGTTTCCAATCTGCCTCCCTGAAAGGGGAGAGAACAGATTTTTTATAATCATAGCAGTTGAAATGACATACATACTGATGAAAAGGATGGGGGAACTTATGACTATTCATGAGGAATGTTGGAACATGTACAATGATCAAACATGTATGTGCCATATAGTCCCTGTTCACTTTGGGGTGGAGAGAACATTAGAAAGAGGCAAAATTCAGGCCCTGACATGAGGAGGTTATCTTAGGGCAAGGAGAAGGGGTTATGGACCTGCTTCCAGGGATGTTACAAACTAGATAGGGTCTTGGGCTTGTTATTTCAGGTAAGGAATGCAGGGCCTTGCTTGTTCCAGTTGACCTTGAGTCCAGGCTTCTGCAGAGACAGCTAGTAGATTTGTTAGTGGGGTCTGAAAAGGAACAATAGCTGATTAGAGAAACAGTTGTCTGAAAAACAAGCTTTAAAATTTCTGCTAGTTTCAACCATTAACCCTAAGAGGCATGGTTTCAGTAATAAACAGAGGATCAGAAGAGCCAGGTGAGTTTTCCCAGGACCCATAGCCAAAGACTGATGAAGGTAATTAAGCCCAGGTCAGCCTGACTTCCTGAGCAGACTGTCGGGGAGAATCTGGGGTAATGGAGATGGCTTCAACCAGTTATTTGCAGAAAAATAAATACAAGCATCTCGTATCTGAATGAACAATTGGTTTCATCTCTTTTACTAACCTTGGTCAATTAGTAGCGGCCATCTGGAGAATGTGGTTGAACAGCAGTGCTGAGATTAATTAGCTAGATATGACATAGTGAAGTTAGATAGTATCTACTTAGAGGCCATATATTTGACATCCTAACTTCATTGATAGAAAGTGTGCGATCACTGTGATACCAGGGAGAGGTATAGTGCAATGCCACTGGGCTGCAAGCAGAAGACAGGGGTCAATTTTCTCCTAAAGGTGAAGGGACTAGCAAAGCTACACCAACGATTTCTCCTTTGCCTTTCAAAGTTGCATGTTCCAATTCCTCGATACCTATTGATATACTTACTAAGAGACAAAATGCTTACAAATTTCCCAGTGGGTATCTTCATATGGACATTTTCTAAGAGAACATCCTTTGAGAACATATGCCTTTTTGTGTTCTGTATTTGGCAGAATTGGATCAGCATTCAGCCCAGACAGACTTAATGCGCAAAGCATAATAATAGTGATTCTGCACATATAACATCCCCCAGTCCTATAAGCTGTCACCACTTGTGAGCCCCATTGCGCTTACTTACCGGTCATCTTTTCTTTCTTTCCTAACTATGTGTTTGGTGGAGAGAGTTCTGCAAATATTACAGACTTGGAAAGCACAGTAAGAATGCTAATAAAGCCGTCAACTCTCAGACACCACCTTCTTGAAATCTGACTGAGCAAGGTGAGCAGTGCAGCTCATACCTTGTGCCTCCTCCTACATGATTGCAATTAACATTTTATCTGCCCTGTGTCTCAAGTTAAAGCTTTGGAACCATTCCCTGGAGGGTGAGGAAGGACCTTAATTACAGAACAGGTGCACTTACTGCTGGCTGCTGTATTCTGATGTCACCACCTCTGAGCTCCAGAGAGAGGTCAGGCGGATCCTAGGATATCATGTGGCTCAAATCGAATATTTTAATTTAGAGACTCAGTAAGTTGCTCCATCAATTAAAACTGGCTGTACTTGCAGCTGACTTGCTGGGGCACAGCCAGGAGCTTTGATTCATTTCATTTCTTACTGACCCCATCACACAGTGGAGGGACAGCCAACATTTCATTGGGCGGTAGAAAGCTGCCAGAAGTCAAAGGAAGACTAATGATTGAGGAATACTTTAAAGGGTAGGTTTGGCATTTGAAATGATAGCACATATATCATGCTGACTAAATGATGGTGCTTGGTGGGGGTCCAGAAAAGAGGTGCGTATTATTTGATGGTTTGTTAACAACTAATCCCCCGTTTCAATGAATTACCATAGGAGAGTTTGCTTTCTGCTCAGGTAAATTACAGTGCAACTAAGTGGAAGTTCTTTTCCATTTTGATTTGTCAGGGGTCCAGACTCTTTCTATCTTATGATGCTATCAGTTTGTTGTGCATTCCAGGAGGGAACTAGAGTAACAGAGGAAGGTGCTGCCTTTCAGAGGATGAGATAGGGGCCAACTCTTTCCTCCTTTGATCCTCAATTCAGGATTAATCCCAAATTTAGGATGGGATTGAGCCTACAGAAATGTACATGCAGGGGAGGAGGGCTGAGTGAGAAGGAGGTGGCAGGGCTGAAATTGCACCATGCATGAGCACAACTGTAAACAGTGTGGGTCAGTCACCATCAAAACCTATCTCCTTTCTTTCCCAAATCTACTAGGTAATCCTTTGGCTACTATGAAATTAGGTTACAATGGGTTCATTCTCTGTTTCCAAAAGTAAAAACCTTGCAGTTAACAGGTACCCAGTCCATGGAGGCAGCTAATACTAGGCCTGTGCGGAAAGTTCTTTCTGGCAAGGCAAGTATCCTGATAGCTTCAGAGAGCATCTTTCAGCTTTAACTACAGGTAGGTCTTTGAAATCAATATCACACAATCAGCTCTTTTCAAAGGGGAACAGAGGCTAATGACTCATTCCCAATATTATTGGTCTCAGATGAAACATAATTTAGAATAAAGTATTATTTTAGCAGTGATACTATCACTGCTTAAAATACATAGTGGCTATCATTTACAAGTGCTGCCTGGTTATTATCTTGCTTATTTATGGCGAAAGTGGCTAGCTATCAACTTGGCTTTCTTCCATAGTGAACTATGAATAATTTTTTGTTAAACTTTGTACTTTGAAGTTAAATATAACTGAGCCATTATGGCCAGCTGCCACATGAACACATGTATGATGGGCATGTCTAGATGAGCAAATCAGAGCTGCAAACAATGGGGGCTACATAGCAATGCATGACTCTGCCTCCCCTCCCCCATACAGAATTAACTACCACTAGAGAAATTGATCCATAACAAAATGTCTAATCGAAGAGTTAGAGCGGGATAATATACAGTTATCAAAGTGAAGTCTGATATGGAATTTAAATCTTGTCTCAGGCTTGAGACACTGTGGTTGGAAATGTAAATTATTCCTTTCAAAACTCACTTGCAAATGGAAGGAACAATTCCTGAGTTAACGGACACAATGGGAATTGTATCATCCCATTGGCAATTTGAGGGGTATATTTATTATCAAGTAATTGGGCCCACAACTCCTCTCTTTGCTACCACTGCCATTCCCAGCAAGGAAGCTCTGTTTGGATTTTATCAATGTTATACTTATATTAACTTTGAATGATTCTAGTGGAGCGTATCACTAGTTGTGACAGGATTATTCATGAGCTAAATGATTCTGACTCAGTTAGAAGAGCACCCAGGCTTCTAGCCCTGGTGGAAGGAAACAGAGTTGACAGGATGGCACCTCAGGGAAGCACATTGCTTGTTGTGCCTTTCTTCATGGAAGCTTTCCTTAGAGATCTGACAACAGACCCCTGCAGGGAGCTGGGCCTGAAGTGGCACTGGTTTGGCAGAGGCCCCTGCTGTAAGGCATTGATTTTGTATAGGATGAGAAGTGTGTGTGTGTGTGTGTGTGTGTGTGTGTGTCTGAGTGTGTTCTTTACTATTCATTGCCAAGTGGTTGATTTTGACAGCACAATGCATACATGCTTGGAGTATCTACAAAGCAGGGGACCCTTCCAAAATATTCTTTGTAAAAATTTTAGTGTGAGAAAGCAAGCATCCAAGTAGCCATTTAAGAAAACCAAGAACACTCTTGGATGTTCTCATGCTTCTTTTCTACTTTAATATTTGGGTTGTCATTTGGTTGGGTTGAAGTGTGTACAATAAATCTTAATACTGCTTGTCAATGGCTCAGCTCCATAGTGTGAACCTGGTTGGGTGATGGAGTAACACCAGGGAAGGAAAAAGATAGGAGTGATCCATTGATGGAGAGACTGAGTTAGAGCCCAGACACTAAGCTGCTGTGACTCATTACGTAACACTCACCTCATTTTGGGAAAAATCATAGCACTGGTAAAGGTAAAGGCCCCTAGACCAGGAGTCAGAGGTGCTAGGTCTGATTTCCATCTTTGACTTAAGACCTCAGACCATTCACTGTAGTCCTAGGTAAATACTGCACCTTCCCCATTTGCAACTTGCCTTCTTTCCCTCTTAGGGTTGTGGTATATATCAAGAGGGAAACCATGAAAGCACTTTGAGAAATAAAGAATGCTGACAGCATAAGTGATAAACCTCAGAAGTACAAGTTAGACCCTCTGAATCCAAGTCCTCTGCTGTAGCAAAGATATAAGAGAAAGGGTTTCAGTTTTAGGCATTTATTGGAAAAACATTTTAACTGTCCTTATTGTATACAAATGGATATGACATCAGAATTGTACTATGTCAGAGCAATTTCTTTTGAAATTATTTAGAATATAGAGGGCCAGATAGAGACTAGACTACATCTGTTCATCTGTTTTTTGTTTGTTTGTTTGTTTTGTTGTTGTTGTTGTTGGATTTGTGTGTGTGTGTGTGTGTGTGTGTTTGGAAGGGGGGTGTAGTCTTGAAGGATAATTGCAATTAATAGGGATCTGATATCTCTCTTTCCCAATTAAACTACTGATTTATGGAACAGGACAAGTACAAACCTAGGCCATAACATGATGACTAAGAGAAATAAATGGTTTCAAGCCAGCAGAACAAATGGTCAGAACAAGCATGCACCCTCTGGTTATTACAACCCTTTATTATGATATATCATTAAGCAACCTACTGTTTTATATAATGTAGAAGTTATTAACCCACCAGAAACACGTAAAGATGCTGGATCTTCCAGCTTCCTTAGAAATTTAAATTAGAATCAATTAGGCAAACTTTTAAAATTATGCCTGAGTAACTTGTATTATCTTCCTTCTTGTTATATATTAAAAACAAACTACAGTGTTGGTCTCAGAAAGAAAGAAACCTTAGAGGCAATCTAGTTCATCTCTTTTGCACAGATGAAGATACTGGCCTCTCAGATAATGAAAGTTGAAAACATAAAGAGATCTTGACCTATGCAGCTGAATTAAGTATTTGCCACATGGTAGATGTTCAATAAAAGCTTAATGATAAGCCTTAGGAATGAGGAACTTTAATAACAGAACACCAACAGGTAGGAAAATAAGAGGCTTGGCCAGAGCTCACAGGGTTGCACCTCAGGTTATATGAGTTCTAGCCCTAATTCTGCCATCTATAGCTTATGCAAAGCATGTTATTTCCTGTACTCTGAGTTTTTTCTATTTCCTTGGCAAATAATATTTTATGTTCTAGGTGCCTTCAAGTAGTACTTTTGAGTAAGTGGGAAAAGATATAAATGCACTTTGGAAAATGTCAACTAGTTTCCTGTATAGCTTGTAAACTTTGTCTTGTACATGGACTAATAAGTTCAAACTGTCTTTGAGGAAAGACCCCAGAAGCAACAGGAAATAGCTAAATGATGATATTCTACTGATGGCTATTATTTATTTCTCCTTACCTCCCCTGTTGTATGAAGTTGCTTTTCTAGGTCAGGGTTGTGCAGTGGAAACCAGTGTGGGTTATTCCAATCATGAGGGCATATCTCTAATGAGACTTTTAAGATACAATGATAGGCTAAGGTACAATTTCAATTTTCTAGGAGTTCAGAATCTAAGACTCTTATAACAACACTGCCAGGAGCATAGGGCAACAATAATGAACCTACTGAAGAGAGAGCTGGATAATTCCTTGTATTTAAAGAGCTCCCAATTTTAAAAAGTATTTTTAAACATTTCTCTCTCTCTTCTTTGTGCTTCAGGAGTCAGAGAGTCAAAATCTGTTGTTTGGAAGGTCAGATGTAACAAAACAGTTAGTTGAGGAATGAATATTCATATTTTACTATAAAATTCAGCCAAATCACCAACTATCTTAGATTATTTAGAAATACGAACCACTGAATAAAATCTTATTGACTTTCTTTAATTTAACCGTTGTAAACTTAACTGTTGTAATGGTGTAGAAGTCTTATTTAAAAAATTCCATTAGGGCAGCCTGGGTGGCTCAGTGGTTTAGCACTGCCTTCAGCCCAAGGAGTGATCCTGGAGACCCAGGATCGAGTCCCACGTCGGGCTCTCTGTATAGAGCCTGCTTCTCCCTCTGCCTGTGTCTCTGCCTCTGTCTCTCTCTGTCTCGCTCATGAATAAATAAATAAAATCTTTAAAAAAATTTCATTAATTTTTTCCCATCTGAAACTGGTCAGATAGTCATAGCTTTCCTTAAGTCAACTCAAGTAGAAGTCAGACAATTGTAATGTGAGCTTAACTCCAAGAAAACTCCCTATAATTGATAATAGATCAAAAGTGCTTATTATTGTATCTTTTTCTTTTTTAATTTTTTTTAATTTTTATTTATTTATGATAGTCACACACACAGAGAGAGAGAGAGAGAGAGAGAGAGAGAGAGAGGCAGAGACATAGGCAGAGGGAGAAGCAGGCTCCATGCACCGGGAGCCCAATGTGGGATTTGATCCCAGGTCTCCAGGATCGCGCCCTGGGCCAAAGGCAGGCACTAAACCACTGCGCCACCTAGGGATCCCTATTGTATCTTTTTCTTTCCAGTATTATTCTCGTTTCAGTTGGTCATGCCAAGAGGGTCTATAGTTTAGAATTCAATCCCATCTTCATAGATAATTTCTTGATACAGAAAGGAAAACAATTGACTTGGCTACTGTATGTGTGAAGACTTTCTACTAGGAATGGTTTTGCTACAGTTAAGGCTTTCTGAAGACCAAGTATGAGTTCCAAAATCCCATTCATTTACACCACTATTTTATCAGACTAAGACCTTTCATGGACAGTCACCATAACTAAGTGTAGAAGATGTCTAATTTTTCCAGCATAAGCTTGAGATGATCTAATTATCAGGACTTAAAATTTAAGTCGTACTACATATATTAATTATCATTTATTAATGAAAGCAAATGTTTTTCTTTCTCCTTTTGTTTCCCCCACTCCAAGTTTGAAAGATACTCATTCTGCCTAATATTATCAGGACTTTCCAACTGGGTATCTTTTCGAAAAGCGAGAATGCATTGTTTGTCAAATTGAGGTCCAAGGATTTCCTGAAGTTAAAAATGCAGATTCTTGAATTCTATCTCAGACCGACTAAATTAGAGCCACTGGGGTTGAGACTCAAGGACTTATATATGTAACAGATTTCCCAGATAATTCTTATGCATGCTAATGTTTGAAAATCAGCTATTGGCTTTGACCGAGGCTCACATGTGTAGGGTCCCATGTTACAAAAATATTGATGATGGGGAGGGGGAGAACATCCTCTGATGGGCCAGAAGCAGATGCCTAAAGAGAGTCCTGTGCTTCTATACCCTTATACAGAGGACTTCTTTTCTTTCTAGAAAGGTCTCTTTGGTTTGCTACTCATCGTCTGGTCACTTTATCATTTAGGCAGCCATCATCTAATTGGATTGTCCCAATGCTGCAAGTGCCTAAAGTATGTATGATAATGTATGTGTATCTATATCTATATCTATATCTATATCTACATCTATATCTATATATACATACTATATACTATGTGTGTGTATGTGTGTGTGTGTGTGTGTGTGTATAGAAAGACTGGGTATAAGAATACCAGCACTTACCTTCCCTCTAGTGTCAAAAGAGCATTCCCTTTGCCAAGAATTACTTTTTTCTCAATTTCATTGAGGCTTTACAATTTGAACATTCTTCTGTCAGAGGAAGCACATTAAATGTGACTCTGTGCCTTCCATAGGTGGGTGAGTATGGGCTGCCTAATGTGTTAAAATCCTACATTAGCTTTGTTACACTACTTTTGACTCTCTCACTCAACACAAATCCATCAAAACCTACTCTTTTCCATCATCACTCACCCTATGGTGAACTAGGAAAGAATTTGCCCCCCCTCACCCTCCCACTTAGTAATGTTTTGAATTTTTCTTATTCCCAAGTTAGAAAATGTGCTGCTTGATTACTCTGGTTGTCATGGCTACAGGTCTAATTTCCCTCCAGATCTGTCTTTTGGTGTCACATGTTCTTATAGTTTGATCTGTAAGGGAGCTTCTCAGAAATTCATCTACTAGGTGTCATGAGGAAATATTACATTAAGACATAAAAGTGAGCCGTTTGTAAGTTTAGTTTCAAAGAATAATCACAAGCATTTCTGATGGTATATTTAGAAAGAAAATACTGAAAAGTACACCTTCCTGTATTCTCTCATTGGTTGTCTATACTTTCCTTCCTTTTTTGCCTGAATATTTTCAGTATTTTCCCATAGCCTTCATAGTCAACTTTTATCTGATTTCCCAGAAATTCAGTTAGAAGCAGTGATCATTCAGTGTTCTTTTATATTTGTTGCAACATGGCCCTAATATGTTGATTAAAAAACATCTCAGGTGCCTAAGAGAATTTTTGCCTTGCAAGATTCCAACCCACTCAAAAAAATCAAATTTAGAAGCACCAAATGAATTGACACTGTACACATCAACCTTCCCACAAGGCAAAGATTTTTCAGTGATTTAGATACCTGTTTTAAAAGACTACCACCCATATTTTCTGTTCCTCCTTATGGTGGCTCATTTTAAAGAAATCATCCACAGATTTGAAAACAAAAGACAAACTGAATATCAAATTTATGGGTAATTGGGTATTGACATAATGTGGAAGGAGAATTTGTTCCTGTCCTGGCCATAGTGGATATGAAATTCTGGAGTTCTTTAAGGAGATGTTTCAGAAAAAGCACAATTAGAATGATTAGTGCAGTCATTTGAAAACAACTAAGATTTTTTTTTTAAGCTCACCTTGTGTCTTTACAGATTTACCTATTCATGCACATGGGTAGAGCCAGGCTGACAGACTTGTCAAACTATGAAAGGCATGTGGTGTAAGGCTTTTTAATGCTTGATGAAGCATGAATCCAAATGGAACGATATGAATAAATTCATTCTTGGGATTTGTAAATAAATGCATTAAATGTCTTGAATATTTTAATTCACTTGTTCCTAATAATATTTGTTGACATGGAAGATAATAAAGTGTAATGACTCCTAACCTCCTAAATGGGAATAATCCCTAGGAGCTGTCATTAATATGGAAAATTTTAGAAGGTTGGGTTTCAGTGGCTAATAATAAATGTACTGCCTCCTTCAAATGGTGTTTGATAGATGCTACAACCATTTTGGAAAAAATTTTTAAAAAAACAACAGCATTTGTATACTCCTTAGACACTGTATTCATTCACTTTGTCAAATATCTTTTGCCCGTTGAGTCCACTCTGGATTTTTTAACATCAGAACATTAATTTTAACAATGACAACAAGGATGTGATAGAGAAACTATATTTGAGAAAATACTTGAAAAATTCAACACACTTAAAATTACAAATGATTTCCTCTGAATTAATTGATCCAACAACAGAACAAATTGCCTTCCAAATCTGATTTTCTAAAACCACCATTAAGAAATTTAGCAATGGTAAAAGATGTTAGCAGTCTATATGAGAAAAAAAAAACTGTCATTACAGAAACCAATAACTGTGTTTTCCCTGTGTAAATTTAACTTTGTAGCCAAAGGAATATATTATTATGAGTTAAAACTGAGAGGGACGCAGATCTCCATCACCTTCATTTTTCAAATGGCAACATGGAGGTTTAGTGTAGCTGACTATTAGGTTACTGGTAAGAAATTTTGCAGAAACATGATTTCATGGAGAGAAATAAGAATAAAGGAATAATTTGGCTTGTTGGATTTCTCTGAGTTCTTGCCATATCCTGAAGCTCTCTGAATCACAAGGGAAAGTAAATTACCTTGAGTGTTATTTAATTTTATCATATTTCTTTGAAAACTGGACATCTGAACAGGTAGTATATCTCTGATTAATTAAAACATTGCTTAACCAGAAGACATGAGTTTGGACCATGATGGATGATAGAGAATTTCCCTTCATGCTTTAATGTTTTGTCCAGTATCTGCTTCCAGCAGGGACTTTCCTGCATTTTTTCATTTACTAACATTTACAGTATTATTCAATTGTTTTGCTGGAGGGGTTTCTGTTTTTTCCCTTTTTCAGTGTAAGAAATTGTTGACCTTTTGAGTACACAGCATTTAATGAGGTCCCCCTGCTGCTAAATGAACCAAGATTCAAATGCTGGCCATTCAGATGATTGGGAAGAAAATTGTGCCGCTAGGCTATCTGACTCAGACCCCAAAGAAATGTGTCCTCTGAAGGAACTGGAATTAGTCCTATGGAACTTTCAGTGTCCTTAAATCTGGGCCTCCATTCTGCATTATGTCAAAGTATACAGTCTCTTAATAGTCCCTGAGGTGGTAGAGATGATTATATCTTAGAGCAGTTCTTCATAAGTTATTTGTTAAGGTAAACAGAAATAGAGGGGGAAAACCCATATTTTGTTTGTAGTCTTTGAAATCCATACCCAGGAAATAGTCTTTGGAATCTATATCATTTTATTGCAGTATCATAAATTTAGCTGAATTTCACATTGCTCTAAAAGTACAAACCTGCTGTAATGTTATATGTTATCACAAGGATTCAGATATACTCTGGGTCAAGTTATGGCTGCTAAAACTGCCTCCACAGAAAGTTCTTGGATATTAACTTAGAAACTTGTTCTTTTTCTTATTTTCAGAATAGAAATGGGTTTCACTGTGCCTTATCCAAGGGAAATAAAGATGTTCTTTATTTTGAAAATAGAACACTATTCACATCTTATAATATTTATCTAAAGAGATAGCTTAGTTGTTTCAGAGTTTCATACCTTTCTGGAAGGTACGAGACTAAATTGTGTCTATCATTTCTATATATTTCATGTAATGTTCTAGCCTGGTGGCCATCTTGGATATTGAATGCACCAAATACCATTGGCAGATTAAAGGCAAACAAATCTTCATTTATTCACCAGACAACCTGATTGCCAAATATCTACTGATTGCTGGACTTGTTAAGTAGGATAAAAGAGGGTATATAGTTCCTTTCCTTAAAAAGCTTGGAGTGAAGAGTAAAATCAGCCATTGATGAAAACAAAGTGTGGACAGTGGAAATCACAGACACTATAGAGAAGAGGTATCATAACTTTCTTGGTAAGAGTTGGGAAGAAAGTGTCAGCAAAGGCTTCTTGGATGAAAAGACAACTAAGTTGGATAGTGAAAAGCAAAAGCAAATAGAAAGTAGTTAGCAACAGAATGGAAAATGGGAAAGGTTCATACAAAGGACCACTTGATAGAGAATATATAGAAAAACACAATTTCTCAGCAAAATTGAAGGGCTAATTGCCTTGAGGGTAAAAGGAGAGATAGGTAGGGGCCACATGTTGATGACCATATTTCCCTTGCTAAAGAATTTGAACTGTATTCTTGGGGCAAAGGGAGACACCTGATAAGGTTTAGAGTGGCATCATCAAACTTGTATCTAAAAACGATCACTCTGTTTAGAATGAAATGAAGGGGAGTGGGATGAGAGGCAGGGAGACTGTTGGAGATAAGAGATAATGGTAGCCTGTATTGAAATAGGAATAGATTGGATGTGAGGGAAGAGTGAAAGAGGATGCCTAGGACATTGGGGTAAATAGTAGGGCAAGAATCAGCCCTAATGGAAAGATGGTGGTCATGAATCTGGAGTCCGATGTTTGAGTTTTATTTTGAAGATATTGTATTCTTTAAGGGGAAGGAAGTAACGGAAAGACTGTTACCTAATTAGATGATGCTTGTGTGTGTGTGTGTGTGTGTGTGTGTGTGTGTGTGTGTATCTTATTGTAGATCATAACCTCAGAATACAAATGTTGTTGGCAGAAGATAGAGTTCCATAGACCCAAAATCTAGATGGTGAAGAAACCATCTGAGAGGAGCTGGTGGAAGTTGAAGACCAGACATTGAAGATAAGGAGCAAAGTACATAGCTGTGAGGATTGGATTGGACCCCTGGTTATCTTTATCTACTCCTCAGTTCCTTTGGATGTATTTCCTAGGAAGAAGCCAAATGGGAGGCTGGTCAAGATCCATAACTTTAGCCCAAGCACTGAAAAGTCGTGGACATATACATCATCATTAGTACTGATAACATACCTACATTAATCACTAATATATACTAATTAGTAGGGATATAGGATCAGTAAGACTTCCTGGATGGAGTAGCATCTATGCGGGGTCTTGGAAGACAAGACAAAGGTGGCTACAATGGGGAAGGAAGCATCCCAGGCAGGAACATTTGCAAAGGACCATTTTCTTAATGGTAAAAGAATTTTCCCTTTGTGCCTAGAAGGTATTTACAAACATACTTAAGACATCGCAAACAAGGGATCCCTGGGTGGCGCAGCGGTTTGGCGCCTGCCTTTGACCCAGGGCGGGTTCCTGGAGACCCGGGATCAAATCCCATGTCGGGCTCCCTGTGCATGGAGCCTGCTTCTCCCTCTGCCTGTGTCTCTGCCTCTCTCTCTCTCTGTGTGACTATCATAAAAAAAAAAAAAAAAAAAGACATCGCAAACAAGATAGAATCTTCAGAAATCAGTTCAAAGGCTGTAAAAAGTTACTGGGAAAAATAAAAGTTGCTAATATATTTGAAAGAATTTCAAATTTGTCTCACTCAGTGGTTACCAGGAATAGTCCATTGCAGCAGTGGTGAACATGGGCTTTGAAAATGAACTGGCTAGGTTGGGACCACAGCTTCCCACTTCATGGCTGTATGTCCTGAGGCAAGTTTTTTTTTTTTTTTTTGTTATGTTATATTATGTTATGTTTTGTTTTTACATTTTTGGACCTCGATTTCCTTAGCTATGAAAGCAAGATAACATAATACCTGACTTAAAGAGTTGTGGTGTAAAGTGCTCAGCAACGCGTTAGTTATTGTTGTTATGTTTTTATTTTTCCTTAACACATATCCATGGGTCAGTTTGTTGAGAAATACCAACAGAAGGTTTGGAAAATACAGTTTCCTGCTTCCCCAACCCCAGGATTTTTCATTCATTAGATCAGATGTAAAAATACAGAAACAACAAATTTTCAAAAAACATGAACAGTTTTGAAATCTAATGCACTTTGTGAATGAAGAAATTTGACCCAAAGAGGTTAAGTTACTTATGCAAGGTGAAATAGAAAATCAAGATGGAGGCAGATCCAGGAGCCAGATCTGCTCACAGAAAGTTCTGAAATACCCATATGCTTGCCTACTCTAATCTATCTAAAACATTTTAAGCCAAGCAAAATTATTTTGTACAGAACAGAGAAACTATGTTAAAGCAGCCATAGTAAAAAAAAAAAAAAAAAAAAAAAAAAAAAAAAAAAAAAATCAATTTACACCATGAGAAAAAAACAGGAAGTGACAAAAACTGTTAAAGTTTCTACCAGGTGGTAGAAACATAGATATGTCTAAAATAGAGAGCATTTGAGGGAGAAAGACCAGAAAAATGAAGTATGGAAAAAATGTCTCACTTCAGAAAATTTTGAAGACATCAGACTAGGAGGACACATTCGTATTTGGGTGGGGTAAGTAAGTGATCTGTTGAGGCAGATGAGCACAATTAGCACATCTAAGTTAAAAGGATCTGAGTAGAGTTTGGATGTGCCCCACTGACAGGGACTCAAAACAGATGCGTCCAACTTGACAAGGGTTGGGTTTAATAATGCCTGAAGTCTTCATAACTCTTTGGTGGAGAAATGGCGAAGTGAGTCTAAAGATACTAGCCAAACTTTTTGGTATTAAGAATTTATTATTTTGGAAGTTTGATGGAATATCGCCCATCAGAGGAAAAGAAATACCTTCTGAAATTCCCTACATATATGATATTCATGATATTCCTGGTCTAAGTATCTATCCTGAGTTTGGCTCTCTTATCTGTTGGACTGAGCTGACATGGAAAACCAAGAAGGGTGATTAAAGATATAATCTATTCTAGAAGCAAGAGAAACCAAGCCCAAGATGGCAACATTTCCATGAATATCATATATGTACCATATAATATCATATATCATATATCACAGCCATATCATATATGATTAAAGATATAATCTATTCTAGAAGCAAGAGAAACCAAGCCCAAGATGGCAACATTTCCATGAATATCATAAATTCATGGATATAATTCTAGAAGCAAGAGAAACCAAGCCCAAGATGGCAAAATTTCATCAGTTTAGGCAATTTGTAATGATTAATTACCATGGAGTGAGTACCAAATTTTGGATTTTTCAAATATGGTTTTCAATGACATTTATAAGGTGTCTATGATATATGTTAATTATTTTTTCTAAAGAGGTAGCCTTTACCTCTGATTATGGATTATATGAAGGCCCCATCTGAATCTGAGGAGTTGTTGAAATTCAATGTGCTCAGTTTCACAAATAGATGAAGGCATAATTGCAGCCTTGCTTTGGTCCCACATTTGATGATGACACTTATGCTTGTTCAGTTGTTTCTCAGTGTGTGTTGATGGTGAAACTCATTCTGATCACTCCCAGGGCACCATGGTATCAGAACTGAAGCTGAGCAGCATCTTTAGTTTTTTCCCCTCCTTTTTAAAATTATGAAATATTTTAAATGTTCAAAAAATTGCAGAGAACAATAAACTTCTATGTATACACTACTCTGGTTTAATATTTCATTATATTTACTTTACTCCTCCCTTTTCATTCTTTAAATGAATAAAAAATTACAGATAATTGCCCACTTTGATGAGCACTTCCTGGCAACTAGAAATGAGAAACAAAACACAGTGAAAAGGGTAGCTTTTTGATCACCAAATTCGATTTCATTGAAGGGAAGAAAATATACATTTTAGAGTACGTCCTATGTTTTTGATGCTAGGCCAAATACTTTCCCATTCTGGTGAGCTGGCTCTCAGAGGAAAAAAAAATAAAAACCAAAAATCTGATATGCAGTATTTGCTGGTTTTGTAGTGTGTAAAGACAACCATTATGACTGGTTTTGAGCTACCAACAGTTTAACAATTGGCTTGCAAAATTCCTGAATATTTAACAATCTCCTCTTGTGAGCCAGGACAAGCTGGCTCCAGCATACACCTGCATGTATTCATTCAATGAACAAATATTTGTGGGAACCATTGATATGCTGTAAATATTCTGAAAATAGCATCCTTTCTTGTAAAACAGCCTTTCTACTGGACTCAAATCTTGAGAGATTGAGGTATTATTATTTTCCTTTTATGGGTGTGGAAACTGAGGCCCTGGGAAGTTAGGTCTATAGAGGCTTCTATTGGTAACATGCCATTATCCCCTTGGCATTTACTTTATCAATGCATGCAGCCTAATTTATATCTGCTCATGCCCAGGACTCTCTCTGTAGCCCACTTGAGCTTTGTCTGCCTGTAATCAGGGCAGGTAGAAGATTCTGGGGAATTAACATTTTCTGGGAGCTGCCTTCATCCAGTGACTGATGGGAATTAGGAGATAAATAGCCCATCTCTCTCAGCCTTTGAATGGCATAACCTGGAAGTGCGTGTTTCACACTGGATTCTCCAGCAGAATTAAATGCACAGGGTTTAGTAACTGACTCATTAGTAACAGACTTGAAAACACATCCTTTTTGCCTTCCCTTTCCCCCATTTCTACATCCCTACCTGGGTTTCTACTCCCAGTTACACTGGAATCACTGCCTCAGGCTCTGCTTCTGGGTGAAACCCAAACTAAGATAGGTGCTTGGTCAGTCAGATTCCAGAGTTCTACTTACTTTTTCCACCTACTACTCTGCTTCCTAGAGCTCATTCTTTGCCTCACTATTTCTGGCTCATGCTAAAATGCCAAGATCCCAGAGAGGGTAACTAACAGCCCTTGGAGAGCTGTTTTCCTTCTCCCACTGGGGTTCCATGCCCTTGGGGGAAGAACCAGCTTCACCAGTGATGGGGCCCACAGGACACTGCAGCTGAAGATCACATTTATTCCTGGTCTAAGTATCTATCCTGAGTTTGGCTCTCTTATCTGTTGGACTGAGCTGACCTGGAAAACCAAGAAGGGTGATTAAAGATATAATTTATTTCTCATCTATAATTCTAGACCTTAGAGTCACCTTGAGAAGCCTGGTATGTTCCCATGCTAACCATCTTCCCACCCCTTCCCACTGAGCCCTCCTATCCCCACTCAGAAATCTAAAGCCAAAAGTACCTTCTAAACAAAAGGCCTTCCAGATGCATAATCCTTCCTTGAGTTTTACTATTTCAAAGTGGCTCTGTCATCTACTCTTGGAGCAGCATCTGGCTCTCCCCTACACCACTTATTTCTGTTTTAATTTCATATTATTTCTGTGCTTATTTAATATATTTGTCCCATCACAACAGACTGAGAGTGCACCAAGGAGGACCTCTGTCTAACATGGTGTCTGATACATAGTAAATACTGAATAAACACTTTTGAATGGATACATAGAAGAGGGGAAAAAGTGAAGAATAACTCTGCTTGTTTTGTGTTCAGGGTGAACCCAGATGATTACTCTACCAATGCTCTTGGTCTTCACATCTCCCTGTGATCTCCTGCACTCAAATATATTTGAATATTAAAAATATTAATACATTTGATATATCAGAGCAAGGACTCTGGAGTTAAATGCTTTGGTTTGGGTCCTGGCTAAGCTGTTGGTGAGCTGTGTGACCTTTGGCAACCATCTGGACCTCTCTGTTCTTTAGTTTTCTCATTTGCAAAATAAGGAAAAGAGTACCTAGCTCTAGAGTTGTTTTGAGTAAAAGCCTTAATGTAAGTAAAATGCTTGCAATAGTTACTGGCATATAGTGGCAACAACAGACACAATATTCACTCAATAGCAAGTACTTGGTTAACTTTTAATTATCATCCCTTTTTTATAAAGTGAATTTTGCATTTATTTCCTCAAAAGAAGACCTTTTTGTGCTTTAGAATAGATTCTCAGCTCTGATCGTGATGATTTGAGCTGCCTTTACCAGCCTCTTGCCTTCATCTACCACTTATCTCCCTTCTGCTGTCCAAGGTCCAGGCTCCCTGGCTGCTTTCCTTTTCTTCAAACATAACAGAGTTTTACATGTTTCTGGGCCCTCATCCACACTGTTTTCTCTGACTAGAACACTTTCACTTCTATGAGTTGTATCTTTCAGGAGTCACCTTTTCCATGGAGTTTTCCCGGATCTAAAGAATCTCCGTCCCTAGCCACTCTATCTTGGAACACTACTTATTGAATGTAATTATCTAACATAGTTATTTAATTTCTTTCTTCTACTAGAACATCAACTCGATGGGTGTGCTGACCCCTGTACCCAGGATTGAATGTCAGTGCACATGATGTAGAATCGATGAACATTGAGGAACAGCATTAGGTTGCAGATTCCAAGTCTGACTCTGGCCCTCAAGTTGCTCCCACAAGGCCACTGTGTGACTTCTTGTTCCTGTATTGTGGCTGCCTAGCCCTGACCACACACTCTTCAGCCAGCATCCTAGCATCATAGCACTAGCTGCACGCTGTGGCTACTATTCTCCATTCCTCTGAGCTTCCAGGCTCTGTTAAAATCCTGTTGGTCTCCCACTTCAAGCCCTCCAGTGGTTTCTCATCATACTTATCTTAACACAACAAGATCTTTTTATTGCCTGTGTCTTTCTGTCTCCCTCTCATTCACTGTGCTCCAAAAAGACTGACCTTCTTTTGTTTCTCAAAAATGCCATACCTGCCTCAAATTCAGGACTTTGCACTTGCTGCTCCTGCCTGTAATTCTCATCCTTGACCTCAGACCCTAGCAAGCTCTTAATTTATCTCTCGGCTTGGTGAAACCTTCCCTTACACCTCATGTTACATGATACTCTGAGATACGTGTATTAACCTATGTTGTTAATGGTTTTATTTTCTTCATAGCCCTCACCATTATTTGAAATAATCTGCAAACTTATAAATCTTCCTACCTATCTCTTGTATCAGAACATACACTTGTTAGAGCAGGAAACTTGACAGAATTAATGAACTAATGTCCTTGTTTTTCTTTCTTGGAGACACAGTAGCTCTTCCTAGAATCTCTTTGCTGAGTGGAGTTTGAGGAACCCTGTCTGATACAAACATAGCTACCATATTACTGGATCAGGGGTCCTCAGTGGGCTTTGCTCTCCTCCCTTCCCTTCTTTTCCTGGATGGTGTCCTGCTGTGAGTCTTTCTCTAACCCTTTGAGATAACATTTTCAGAAGATAGCAAGTATGGCTTTACATGCTGGCAAATCCAGGTGTATTTTTTTATTTTTTATTTTTTAAATTTTTATTTATTTATGATAGTCACAGAGAGAGAGAGAGAGAGAGAGAGAGGCAGAGACATAGGCAGAGGGAGAAGCAGGCTCCATGCACCAGGAGCCCGACATGGGATTCGATCCTGGATCACCAGGATCGCACCCTGGGCCAAAGGCAGGCTCAAAACCGCTGCACCACCCAGGGATCCCCAAATCCAGGTTTAAATCCAACATCTTCCACTTGTGAACTCTGGCCTTGACCAAGTCACTTTGCCCCTCTAAGCCAGAGTTTTCTCAACTATGAATAGATACTGTGGCGAGAAATAGCAAATACCATTGTCTCAGAGGGTCATTGGGAAAATTACATGAGATAATACATCAAAAAGGTTTGGCACAATAGTAAATTGTACACTAACAGTTGGACATTTTGACAGTCAGCTATACTTTCGATTTGGCTTGTCTTCAAGTCCTGGCATCTTTTCTGCTCCATGAATTTTCACCCTCCTGACACCACAGCCTTGTCCCAGACAAGCCCCCATGCTTGGACTGACCAGTGAATTAATGACCATGCATCATGTTGAGTGACAGCCTTGCAGTTCTGCAGAAACTGTGAATGTGACCCAAACAAAGAAGCAGCTGGATCTTAGGACTTAGAGCTATAGCTCTGCATGTTGTCTCATCAAAGCACTGACCTCAGAATTCTCTTACACAGTCTCTCTGGTGGGGAGGGGAGTCAGATGCTGGCCCATCACCATCACAGATGGCTGAAGCCTCATAGCACAAACCCCATCTCTGGTAATACATGTGGAGTTTCTGTAGAAATGCTCTGATTAGATAATCCACTTTCTGAAAAATCCATACAGGAAAAAAATAAACCATTCAAATCTAATGACAAGGTCAAACAGTAAGCATGGGTCTATTTACTTAGCAAGAAGACCACAAAGAAACAGACATTTTAAGACCTAGTACCAGGCTTTTCAAGAACTGAATATGGAGATGTATTCACCCAGGACACTGGGCTTCACTTTCTCCTTTAGAGCCATGCTAATGAATACTACATCCCAGATCCTCCCACATTCTGGTCTTTTTTTTTTTTTTTTTAAGATTTATTTATCCATTTCAGAGAGAAAGAACAAGCACAAGTGAGAGGGGCAGAGGGAGAAAGAGAGAATCTCAAACAGATTCCTCACTGAGCACAGAGCTTGATGTGGAGCTTGATCCCATAACCATGAGATCAGGACCTGAGCTGAAACCAAGAGTCAGACACTTAACCAACTGAGCCACCCAGCCACCCAACTTCTGGTCTTGATGTAAATAAAGCCAGATATTCAACAGTTCTAGGTCCTTGCCTCTCTCATATCAACTGTCATCATTCACATTTCAGCCCTCACACAGTTCAAAATGAATTTCTTACCATTTGCTTTTCTAGTAAGACCTGAATATAAGTTAGAAAGCTCTCTCAGAAGATGAAAGCAAGTATGGGAAAACAAAATAATAAAATGTCCAGACATAGTCATTAGGATTTGTGAACAGTAGGTAGTTATTGCTTAGTGCATCTCTCTCGATTCATTAAGTTAGAATATAAACTAGCAATATTAAGTAAGCTATTTCTTAGGAACCAACAATGACTCATCTTCCTTGCAGGCTAAAATCTTTGGAGGAACTTGTGAGCATTTAGTAAAGCCATTTACCTGTCATTGGTCTCTCTCTAATTCCTTGGTTATGAAGTGATGTCTTTCCAAACAACCCATGAAAAGAAATTAGAAAGAGACAAAGATGCATTGTTTCAACAGGAAATAAATAATACACATTTTGAAAACATAACTTCATTGCGAATATCACTGCACCATGCTAATTACTTTATTATGGATAAAAAGCTTTATGATTGATTATGTAGGATAGTCCTAAGTCATCATTAAATGTGAAAGTCTATTTATTCCTTTAATGACTTAAAAAAATTCCCTAGAATGATGGAAAACCTTCTTTGTGGCAAGAACTCCAACCAAATGCATCATCTTAAAAGAAGTGTATAAATTTTGCATTTAAAAACGGATTGTTGCAAATACTTCATTCTGTTTAGAGGTAATCTTGGTGGAAAGCTCTTCTCCAAAATCCTAACTTTCACAATTATGTTGGTTATTTTCTTGTGGATTTCCTAAGCCCTACAGATGTACACATGTAAAAACATTGCTGTATTAGTTATCTGTTGATATTTAACAAATTACCCCCAAAATCAGTGACTTAAAGCAACCCACTCACAGCTCCTGTGGGTTAGAACTTGGGCATGACTTAGCAGAGTCCTCTGGGTACCCAACAAGGCTTTAATCAAAGTATTGGGTGAAATTTCTGTCTTGTCTTATGGTTTGACTCTGGTTGCATCTGTTTCCAAGCCAACCGAAGTGATTGTCTTCAGGATTCCATTCTTCAAGGATTGCTGGACTGAAGGCCTCAGTTCATCACTGGCTGTTGCACACAAGATTCCTTTGAGTTTTCTGCCACATGGGCCTTTCCATGGGGTAGCTTGCAACATGGTAGCTTATATCATCAGAGAGAGCAAGCAAGATGGCAAGACAGGGGGTATAAGCAAAATGGAAGATATAGTCTTTTGTTAACTCATCTTGGAAGTGACATCCCATTACTTTTGCTGTATTCTATTTGTTACAGGCAAGCCACAGATCTACATACAAAGGGAAGCGGTTTCCCAAAGGCATGAATACCAGGATCCAGGGCTCATTGATGGCCACCTTAGAGGCTGCCTGTTGCAAATGTCAAGCACAAAAATCCAAAATGATTATGAATCTACAATGACTCTTTAGACACAAAGCAACAAAACTGAACCATTTAGTGAAAAATCGTGTATTACGTGTCTTCATAAACAGACCTAGATGACATACTACAGTTCAAATTCTGACTTTGCAATGTACTAAATGTACTAGTAAATAGTAGTAGTACTAGTTATAGTATTTTGCGTGACTTATGAAGGTCAAATTTTGTTTTTGCCATCGATTTGGTAATTGTATGAACTAGGACAAGTCACTTCATCTCATTGTGTCTGTTTTGGTTTGGAATGCATTTTGCTACAAGTGACCGAAAACTACAGTGGCTCAAAGGAAAAAAGGGACTATTTAAAAAACAAAACAAAACAAAACAAAAAAAACAAGACAAAGACATCTGGAAGACAAACTACAATCTATAAAGTGGCCTAACAGTATTTTGGGGGACTGAAGCTTGTTCTTTTCATTTTTCCCTCCTTGGCAGATTGGCCTTTGTGCTCATGCTTGTTGCTTCAAGTTGTAGGAAGGCTGTTCCATCTCCATTCTCATCTCCAAATTTCAGCAGGAAGAAGGAAGAGGGAATTCCCAAGATAATGGTTAGGTGAAGTGTTAGAATGACAGGTATGTAGTAGTGCTAGAGAGTATCCAGTCCTAGTTTAAAGATTACAGGAAGAAGGTTCAAAATTTTTCCAAGAAAAAAAGTTAAAACTGACAGACTACCTCATATGATTAAAGTATATTGAGAGGAGATGTATTCTGGAAGATGAAGCAATAACTTACTAGTAGGAAGATCAAAAGCTAGATGGACAACAAAAAGGAAAAAAGTGAAGCAATAGTTGACTCCAGAGAAAGCAAAAAGGTATACAGGGAAGACAGTGAAAGCATAGAATGTTATAAGGTTTAACTGTGAACATTATTTACATAGTCATGCCACTGAATATTGGTTTAATATCTAAGTAGTAAAATACAACTATTCCAAAATAATAGGAGTCACTGTGTCAGCGTGTGTGTGTGTGGGGGGGGAGGGGCGGGGGGCAGGATGTTTTGTGAGGATCATGTAAAAGAGATCTTCATTTAAAAAAGTATTAGGCCAACAAATAATAGGAAAAACTATAAAATCAACAGATAGATGTGTATATAGAAATATGAAAGTAAATCTTGGAAGTTTCTAGTGGTTTCATCTGGGGAGTGGGCATCAGAGGTAAGAAGGATTGAGTAGAGAATGTTTATTCACCCTAGCTGCATCCCTACTGTAAAGAGAAAAAAACAGTCCATGAAGCCTGATACAAATAGAAGTGGCAAGGGAATAGAACTGAAAAACTAGCTATGTTTATTTTTTGTAGTCTTGTCATGAAAAAATGAGAGCCATGTTTCCATGCTTCTTTCTAAGAGCCTCCCAGGAGAAAGTTAAATTAAGTATTTCTTTCCCTGAGAAAGGGAGGGCTAAAAGAAGTCCAACTTCATTTTAAGGAGATTAAGACTTAGAGTTTCTAAGATTAGGGCAGGAAAGTAAAGGTGGCCAGTCCGGAGACTTGATGTAGCCTTGTGTCCCACCCTCATGTAGCACCCAAGGACAGTGTGAGTCCTCAGGGGTGGGAACTGACCATAAATTCTTTGGCATCAAAAGTTCAGTAGTTAATTTAAACATGAAAGGTCTGAATGCTGGGGAATTGGAGACCTACACTTTGAATGAACCAAATGGCCCTAATCAGCAAACACTTCAGTGAGGACCAAAGCCCTTCCCCAAATTTCTTATGCCAAATTAATCTCTTTGGGATTTCTGTACCACCTAGGAGGGGGAAGGAGCCAACCCTAGCAAGTGAAAGTTTAAATTGGGTTTAGATTTTTTGAAAGTATATTTAATGTGAAGTTTCTTGTTACAGAGAATATTCCATTTCACTATCTTAGAGAAGCACATGTCAATCCAGAAGTAATATGTAAGAGGAGTATAGAAACAGAACTAAATGCTAGTTATATAGGGTTAGAGGTCCTATCTTTCTTGCCTGCCTTGATATATTTCTTGAATGAATGTAATGGTATTTGGCACATCAAGTTCCAAAAGACAGGATGCCTCATATAACCAAATAAGCAACAGCTATGTTGAAAGGGTTAAAAAGATACTAAAATGTCACCAGAGTAAAAATGGCCAGAATTTGACGAATCAGTGAGTGGAGGGGTGTCTGGAGGTAGGCTCAGGATTGAGGTTACTCTGTGCCCCTCTTAGACATTTCTACCTCCTTCCCTTGTCTTACATACAGAATAACTCCTCTCTTGCATGACAAAAGATGGAAGTTGGACTTATTTCTGAAAGTTCCTTCACTCCAATCTTGTCCAGCCTCATTCCAAGCATCTGGTATCTGGTAGATAGATCATCAGTGACACACAATATAAGATCTAGCACTTAGTGGTAGGTGATGGGCTGCAATGTGTCTGTTTCAAATTCAGTATGAAAGTTTATGTAAAATCCTAGCTAACCTGACAAAGAGTAGTAAAAGTTTGCAACTTTCTAGTGCATTGTCACTCCTCCTGGTCAACAGGGTTACGAACGTCAATTAGTTTGTTTTTTTGTGGGTGATACAGATGACATAGTTATTAAGAACAGAGCCCTGGAATAAACTATATTCAGATCTGAGATGTACCACGAATGATCTGTTTAGCCTTGGGCATATCACCAAAGCTTTCTGAGTCTCACTTTCTACATCTGTGAAATGGAGAATAAATGGCAACAAAAACACTTAGCAAACTAAACTCAATAGCGATATTTATGCTATTAGTATTCTTCTTTATATGAACTTTTGTCTTTTGTCTCTCACCTGTCAGTAGATGGGTATTGGCTCAGTCCTTCTTTTCACCTTGTCTTTGAAACCCAATTTTTAGGAAAGGAAACATTTGGACAAAAAATAGGGTGAAATAAAAAAGAAGAAAAAAACAAGTTGTAAAGCCCTAAGTTATTTTCTAAGTGAAAAAATAGAATGTTTCCAAAACCTTTCTACATCTAAATGTGGTTCCGTCACTGCAACATTAGACATGCAGTTCCTTATGGCTTTTGCCCACAACTCTTGGCTGTAATGGGCTATTGACTCAAGCTTAATTTGGCTTCCAGGATATGGTTTCTGTATGTGATGTACAATCTGCAAGAAACATAGGGCCAGTTTTGTTTTAGGAAATGAAGATTAATAACCAGCAGCTGGCTCATTAATAACTTTGGGTGTGTGGGACAAAAACAAATTTTTAGATAAATTTGTAATCCCATAAATATTGGTGAAACAGTAAACTTCTGATTCTAAATTAGTTAAGTTTCTAAAGCTATAAAACACTTTTACTGCTGACTTCCTTTTCTAAAATATCCATCTGGGACCTTCAAAGAATAATGTCTACCATCTTCTTTTAGAGCAATCTTACTTTTGCAGTATTTATAAAGTATGGGTTTGTATTAATACTCTACTTCTTCTTCCTTGAAGGATCAACATGAACTGGTAACCATTGAAGTGGCACCATCTAATATTAACACCTTTGTGCCTTGTGGTTAACCTTTTTCAAGTCTAGGGAATCTCCTGGGGTGGAATATTTTCACTTTGCATTTTCAGTGTGATTTTCTCTTCTGTGTGAGATCTGGTTATAGTCTTAGAATGTTACCCTCTTCTGTACTTGAGAATCAGAAATAATTGCTTTTGCCTAATGCTTTATAGTTTCCAAATTATTTTCCTGTCCTTTGCTCCTTGATCCAAAACCATTACAATAGGTATTATTAGCCCTTGATGAGGAAAATAAGATTTAAAAGTGTTAGGCTACTTGCCAAAAATTAACACTAATAGGAAGTAGTAGAGCTATAAGATCTTGAGGTTCTAAATTTCATATTCTGTTCATTCTGATAGAGAAAGGAAGGCTTAAAAAAAAAAAGAAAGGAAGGCTTTGGGTGACAAAGATTACCTTTGCACACTACTAGTTGTGGTATGGGCTGTTGCTCACAGATAGTGGCTGCTCTCATATCCCTTCTCTCTGTACCTTGTATTTTCATGGGAGCACTTTCTAGTCCCTCTTGCCCTCCTCTTGCTGCCCTCTACAAACAAATTTTTATCAACTTCATCCATCCTTTCGTTGAGTTCCTCCCCAGAACAGAACCTGACAAAAGATTTGGGTGCAAGTTGTTTATTTGAGAGATGATTCCCAGGTAGCACAGTGAGGGAATAAGGAGGCAGGCAGGATAGAAGGAAAATCAGTAAAAGCTGTTTCAGTGAATGAGTTACTACTGTGGGAAACCAGGACTCCATTCTACTAGATATAGTTTTTAAAGATTTTATTTATTTATTTGAGAGAGAGAAAGAGCATGAGCAGGGGGAGAGGCAGAGGGAACAGGAGAAGCAGAATTCCCACTAATCAGGGAGCCTGAATCAGGGCTCAATTTCAGGGCCTTGGGATAGTGATCTGAGCTGAGGTAGATGCTGAGCCAACTGAGCTACCCAGGCGCTCCTACTAGATACACTTTTTTAAAACAAATCAGAATGATCCCACTGAGGGGTGGCAACTGCTATCATTCACTGGTTAAAGTTCACTTCTGGGGACGTTAACTTCCCATTTTGCTGTGTATGGAATGATCATGCTTCTGTGGCCCGAGAAAGCCCTCAGGCAGAAATACAGGCCATTGAGATAGGAAGCCTTTAGCATGTATGATTTTTGTCCACTGAAGTTACATTTTTCACCTCTGTCTGAGTGGATATATGGATATGGGGGACACCAACTGTGTCTTCTATAGCCATTTTTTTTTAACTGTGAATTTTAGTCATATGGTAATCGTTCCTTTAAGGCATTTCTATCCTCTCTCAGGTCTTTTGGTTTTAAGTGACAGAAAACTGAAACCAAACTGGCTTTACCAACAAAAGGAATTTGTTGGATTATGTAAAAGGAAAATTGCAGACGAAGGCCTATTTCAGGTGCTAAATGATGTAAGCGGTCATGCACCCAGTTGTCTTCATTTTGGCTATACTGTGCCTCTCTTTTCAAAAAGGCTCTTTCCTCATAGTCAAAAATGGCTGCCAACAGCACCTGGTTCTCTATTCTTCTAGGTTTAAACCCAACGAAAAAGTGAACATTTTATTTAAAAGGCCCGGTAAAAGTTTTAAACTTCATTCTTACTGAATTGCTGTCCATCACATGCCCCCTCCTGAACCAATCCACTATGGCCCAGGGTACGTGATACACCAGCTGTCTTAGGTCTACATCATGGGTTATACCACAAGTCTAGATTCTATGGGCTCAAGCTGGAAAGAAGTGAATTCCCAAATGAAAGTTAAGGCTGTCTGTCTCCTGCAGAAGAGATCATGGATATGGAGAAGCCAGAGAGTAAATATCCAATGCAATCACCCAGAAGAATTAGATGTTAATATTTATTTCTAAATGCCTTTTCTAGAAAGAGTTTTAGATGTCAGGGAGCACAAGTGGGACAGAGGTGTAGTGGGTGATACTAAGACAGCTCCCTGCTTGTTTTTTTTTTTTTTTTTTTTGGTTTGCTCAGCCAGCCTGTGGCTCCTAATATACATGTTCAGGAAATCCAAGTCTGCACCTATGCAATTCAGAGGGAACTCCTTGAGTACATACTATGTACAAGGCTTATGTTCTCTGCCAATCATTTTTCCACCAGCAAGTGCTTTATCTCTAAGTTTCTCTTCATTCTCTTCTCTGGGTGAGTCACATTGTACCCTGCAGTTTTTATCAGCCCCAAGACAACATTGGCAAAGAATGCAACATTTTTCATTTCTGTATTCATCCATCCTTTCGTCACTCCAGCCAGCGAGTCAATCATCATTGATTGAATGCCTTCTGTATGCCACAAAGGAGTCTAAGACTAACTAGAACAAATATTTTTACTTCAGGGAGCTGAAAATCCAGAATGGGATATGTTAAGGAAGATAAGACACAATAAATGTATAAAAATATCTGTAATGTGAGCCAGAAATTGACCATTGCCATTAGTCATAAATAAATCCCCACTTGGTTCAGAGAAAGAAATGACCTCATTTTCTGAATCAAGATGGAGTCTAATGAAAGAGGGGGATGTTACTGTTTGCATTTTTGAATACTATAAATACTTGACATGATCAAAGTTCTTATTCCAGTAAATTCAAAATATACACTTAAAATGGCAACTCTTATAATTCAGATTATTCCAGATTATGGCTGATGTTTAACCCCATCTCTAGGAATGTAATTTTTTGGGTTTACTAAAGTGAAAATATCTAATTTAGTTCTTATTATTGCCTGATGTGGTCCCTGTAGGATGGATGTCAGTATTTATTCTCTAGCAAAGACTTGATGCATTGAATGTGAATGAGTCAGTGGAACTATGTAGCCCATGGGACTCCTACTAAGATGTCCATTCTGGAATAAATTAAACATAACATTGAGGTAAAGATAAGATTAGATTAGATTTTAAGATAGGGCTTAAGAGCCAGGAAGTTGAAAATTAAGAACACATCAGATCAATAGACCATATACCCTTTTGCAGCAGGGACTGTAGCTTATTCCTAAATGTACCTTATCCCACTCTGGGTTCAAGGCCTTGCACATTATTCAGTGTTCAGTAAAGGCATTTTGAATTAATTCCTTGTCTATCTTTGGGGATACCACCATTAATGAGGAATCATTTGTGCCACCAACAACCTCAAACTCCAAGAAGGCAGGGACCATGTCTGCTTGCTCTGTGCATCATTGCTTTACATGAAACTTGGAATACATAGAGGGTACACATTGTGGAATTGGAATGCCAAGGATAACTTTCAACATTCTCTAACATTTCCTAGGAAGTAGAAGTAATCTTGGCCATTTGGGCTATTAACATTTTCAATTCTGTCCCTCAAATGACTACTCTTCAAGTGAGCTTCAGTTTTCCTGAACCATAAAATTACAAGGTGCGCAGAAGGAAGATAATATCTATCAACTTTACAAGACAGTTGTACAGGTAGCATGAGTTACCATATGGAAGTAACTAGCAGAGGGCTTGGCACATAGTGGGATTTCAATAAACAACAGCTGAATCTATAAACATGAGCAAATCTTATTTTCATGTCTAGCTTCTGCCTGTGAGTCACATGATTCAACAATACAAAGCTGGTGACTTTACAGTCTTTTTAAGTTTCTCTATCTTAAGCTGCTTCTGGTTTTGTAGCAGCAGAAATATTTGACTAGCAGGGAATTTGTTGACTAGCAGAGAATTTGATCTACACAGGGGGTCAATGTGAGAAACATCTGGATAAGGCTGGATGTTTTGGGGTCAAAATGGTGATTATAGAAGATGCTTGTAGTGCCCTAGTCCAGATTTCCTTTGCCCAGGTGGGGCATCCTTCCCTCACTGTAGGAAGGGTTGGCTGCTGACAGTCCACAATCAAACTCTTTGCTGGAAAATTGCCCTTGACAGATAGAATTGCTTCACATGGAAATATCTGGAACATCACATCACATCCACCTCCCCCACAGCCAGTGATAGATGTAAGGATACAAAAGACCCCTTTGCCTCAAGTGAAGATGACCCTGTGTTATCATTCACACTTTCACAGTTGCCCAGGGGATCAGGCTGGGGCTGGATTGTAGCTGAAACCTCATCTCTCCTGCCTTCTCCTCCTACCCTATTTAGTTTTCCACCTCAAGAAGCATCCTGGTTTCAGACTCTCCTTCTAGAGATGTCAACCTAAGTCAGAGATAACCTGAAGACAGAACAAAGAGATGCAATGTTTTATTTGTGGTTTTAAATAAAATGCAGTTTCTGATAATGATGGCAGCTGACGTACATATTTCACAGCATGCACAGTGTTTTTCACATGCCAACTTTCCCTCAAAATAGTTCTGCTAGGGAGCTATTATTAGTTTCCCATTTTACAATGAGAAAAATAAGGCCCAGGTTGGTTAACTTGAATGAGCTCATGAACCTGGGTCCTTGGGGGCCCCTTGCTTTGTATTTCTTCATACTTGTCAATCTCTCAGTCCGACTTTCTCTCCTGATACACTTTTTCAATTGAATTTCTCATTTTGTGGCTGCAGAGTCATTGACATTGCTTTGCAATTCACTTTTAACCACTGAAGCTTCTGGATCACCTTGGATTCCTTTAGACCAAAAAAATAAATAAATAAATAAATAAAAATAAACACGAAACAACCCGTTTGAGATGTTTGACTCCATCTAAATGTCAGAATTGTATTGCTTTGGGCACAGGCCATTACAAAACTTCCAGACCAAAGATAAAAAGTTGCAATGTGTTCTGCAATAAAGGTTGTGATATTTCATACAAAACTGAATAAAATGTAGTCTGCATATACAAATAAACCACTTCTCAGAGTTTATTTTTCAGATAAGATAGTGCCAAGAGAAATATGCTAAGTTACCTCCATTCTGTGTCAGAGAAAAAGTAGCTAACATATAAAAATAATTAGTCAGTGCTACTAAATATTATCACCAAGAAATTTTTAGTTTGGCTCTAAATATACACTACATTATAGTTTGCAGGCTTTGAAAATAATAGTTTTCTGAGAGAGAGCGGAGAAATGTAATACATATCTGTAGAGTAGATGCCTATAAAATAATTTTATTTATACTATTAATGATTTCTAGATGATATTGCCTCTGACCAAATCATTATAAATTGTATCATGTCTTTTATGTAACAGCTCTGACATGTGGTCAAATTACTGCAAAATGGAGATAAAGTATTTAGGAATATGTTTTAAATCATGACAACCTTAGAGAGCAAGCAAGCAAGAGCAACAGGGAGAGAGATTGATTGGTCTAGGAAAGATGGTTAAAAGATTCTTTGCCAAAATGCTGTCCTTGCACTTCCGTGGTACTTATTTATTTTTAGTTGTTTTTTTGTCTGTAATGATTCGCTGCACCATAATAAAAGATAATTAGCTCCTGCTGTAGTGCATAGGTTCTGAAACATTATCTGTTACACTGTGTGGCAGATTAATAATTTGATATGTTAGCTGGTATGTTTTTATTCCTAGTAAATAATTTTAAAAAGCCATTGCCCTGGCAGAAAAATTGAAACATCCATTGATTCAGGACATGGTGGTTTAGGCATATCTCAGGTAACATGAAAGTGAAATCTTGGCTTTTGAGTTTGAAAACAGACTTTTAATCCATTGCAGACAGGGAAGTTCAGAGAAGAAAAGCTTTTCAGTTGTAAGAATATGACCTTTGAAACTAAGTCCAGAGAATTCAGGGCATATATTTGCAAACATAAACAATTAAGCACAGAAGAAGATATGACTGGGCAGAGCCAGTTTTCCTGCCCTCTCAGACTAGATAATGAGCTCATAAGAGACATTTGGTTTGAACACAGCAGCAGAAAGTTACTCAGAGAGACAAATAAAAATTTCACCTTCAATGGAAGGAGATGGCTGAAACCCCACACCATGAAGTTGGTGGAAAGGTAGATTCATGAAAGAGAGATGTAGCAGAGGTGCAGTTATGAAACTGAAGATCTCAGGAAAAGCCTGGAAAGGATGATTCTGGAAGTGGAGTAAACAAACTTTAATGTGAACCAAAAAAATTCCTCGGGAGTAGGCTTGGCAAACAAGGCCTTGGGCTGATAGATGGGGTTGCCCTGAATTCAGTCTCAATCTGAGAAATTGAGGAGTGGGTCTAAGCAAAGAATCACACAGAGCAGCCATGTGTATGGACAGTAGTATGTCATTGAGGTAGTGGAAAAGAGAGAATTTACAATATGAACAGTCTTGTAGCCATTTTTTTTTTTTAATCTGAAGAGATGTAAAGGCCAAGGAAACTCATGTGTAAACACTTGGGTGAAAGAAAAATACCTGCTCACTTGAAACATACCCTGATCTCTTCTCTATAGATGGTTCAAGAAAACTTATCTTACCCAAGAGAGAGTAATTAAGAAGCACTAGCCCACAACTATAAAAACATCCTGTGAGGAAGAAAACGGGAGCAAATGGCAATCAAAGATTGTAGAGAGAGGTAGCCAGAAAAAATTGCTAGCATGGATCCTGATAATGAACCTGCCTCTCTTCTTCCTTCCACATCCTCTGCAAGTCCCTTCCCCATCTAGTTCTGGCAAGGGGTTGGGAATGGGAATATGAATTTGGGAGAATTCAAGCCAGAGCATCCTGGGCTAAGGCTGGTAAGATTCCCCTGCACCAGGAATGGGGAGAAAGTTGTATTATAGAAAGGCTGCCAAGGTATGCTCAAGCAGAGAAGGTCACACACACCTCACATACCTCATAGAGACTCTTCTGGTTCCAGAGATACACAAGAGAATTTCCAGGTGTTCTATCCCTCCTACACAACACAGACCCTTTCATGTTACTGTCTATTTTGGGTAAGTATGATGGGAGGCCAGAGGGAATAGTAATGTTTCCAAGAATTCCAAAGCAAATAGATGATGGTCAATGTTACTCAGGGTTTTTCAGGGAAATAAAACCACTAGGATGGAGAGACAGAGGGGGAGAGGAAGAGAAAGAGATGTATTGATTGATTTTAAGGAATTGGCTCATGTGACTGTAGAAACCGGCTAGTCCAAATCCTGCAGCATAGGCTGGCAGCCTGTAGATCCAGGGAAGAATTGATGTTGCAGCTTGAGTCTGAAGGCAGTCTGGAGGCATAATTTCCTCTTCCTTTCAGGAAGTCTGTTTTTTTTTCTCTTATGGCCTCCACATTATGGAGGATGATCTGTTCTATTCAAAGTCTATTGATTTAAATGTTAATTTCATCTAAAAATTACCTTCACTGTGACATCTAGATTGATATTTGATCAAATACCGGGTACCACCTCCTACCAAGTTGGGATGTAAAAGTAACTATCGGGATCCCAAGCCAAAGAACCAGATACTTTAACTACTGTGTTTGGAACTTCTACAAATCCCTGGACTGGGAGGGAGGAGAGACCTAGATTGATTTTCTCTCACCCAGTGGATGGGGTTCAAAGGAAAAATTAAACTACTGGAGAAATAGTCACATGTCTAGAGCACCCAGGTATATAAATTGACATCTGCCTCAATGACCCTCTGTGTTTTGCCCATACTGGCTCCAGGACTTGAAATGCCATTCTCCATTATCTCTGCTTGGGAAGGTTCTTCTTGACCACCACTTCCTCAGGACCTCTCCTGAAGCTCTGACAGACTTGGTTTCACCCTTCTCTGTGCTTGTGGCTCATGCCCGCCTCTGCTACTTAGGCCATCATACATTCTCCTTTCCCAGAGGCTCTCTTTCCTAGAGTTCCCAGCAGGACTGAGTCCATTTGTTTTCAGTAGTTTGCTTGTTATGGCTCCTTCTTTCCCCTTCCTGTTTTATCTCTCGTTCTTCTACTATTGATTCCTGGCATCACCTCCCAAAGGAATTACATGCCCTCCAAACTTTTGTTTCAGAATCTGCTCTGAAAAAACTCAACAACAGTTTCCCTCCTAAGAGCTTTCTTCTTCTTTTTTAAAATCATAGTAGGTGCTTGATGAACAGTCAATATGAGAGATTGAAGTCAGATATTTAGATTATGCAATCTCAGATTATGAAAAAGACAGGTTTTAGGAGTTGCATATACATTTAGACATGTTTTCTTTTTCTCTTTTTTACATAACTTATTGATAGTGGTAAGTCACAGCTGACATCTGAGCTTGAAACTTCAATGACCGTCAGTTCTCTTTGCTAGTGTCAGAGACTTGCTCTCACTTTCCTGCCACAGAAGAGATCATCAGTATGTAAGAAAGATTTTTACAGTAGAGTTAGGCATAATCTATCCATAGCATATGTTTAGGTTTTATCTTGGAATTATTTTAAATGAGGTATATGACAACAACCCCAAAACTACATATATGTCCTTTTTTACTCTGTTGGTTCAACAAATATTTATTGAGTGATATAGAAGCTGAGGCTATGACAGTAAATCAA
Organism: Canis lupus dingo; assembly: GCF_003254725.2. Classification (NCBI taxonomy): domain Eukaryota; kingdom Metazoa; phylum Chordata; class Mammalia; order Carnivora; family Canidae; genus Canis; species Canis lupus. The sequence goes on from NC_064262.1 coordinate 10,145,530, forward strand.
ACAAGCAAATCCTTTCGTGCATGGAGGGGTACACTAAAAAGATGATGTTTATTTTATTTTTTAAAGATTTTATTTATTTATTCATGATAGTCACACAGAGAGAGACAGAGAGGCAGAGACACAGGCAGAGGGAGAAGCAGGCTCCATGCACCGGGAGCCTGACGTGGGATTCGATCCCGGGTCTCCAGGATCGTGCCCCGGGCCAAAGGCAGGCGCCAAACCGCTGCGCCACCCAGGGATCCCAAAAGATGATGTTTAAACAAAGAATAAAGGAGGCACAGGATAGGCTTGCACAAATCTGGGAGAAATTTCCATCACAGGAAACAGCAAGTGCAAAGGCCCTAAACACACACACACACACACACACACACATACACACAGTTGTGGTGTTCAGAAAGGAGGCCAGTGAAGGTGGGTCAGGATAAATGAGGAGAGGGATAGCAGATGCATTCTAAGAGGTGAGCAGGAATCAGGGAGCAGGTTATGTAGAGCCTAGTAATGATTTTGATTTTTTACCCTCCTTACAAGGGGAAACAGTTTTGAGCAAAGCAGTGACCTGCTCTGTCATATGGTTTCAAAGGGTCACTTTGACAGCTGTGTAAGGTGGGAAAAAGCGCAAAGAAAGAAGCCTGAGATGCCTTTGGCATGATTACATGTGGGATAGTTGGTTATTGTCTGCAACATCATTTAGTTGGACAACAAACTTTAGAAAAATATGTCAATAGATTCTTTGGGCAGTGGGGGCAGAGATAAGCTCCTTAAGTATTCTAGCATATAACTTCTTTCTCAACTGGAAAGGGACTTAATTGCACAGAGGCAGCTGAAGATCATTGTTCACCAAACAACAAAACAATTCCAATGGAGAGAGAGAAGAATCCCCAGCCAATGAAAGGGTCACATTCTCATGGGAGAACTTCCTTTGAAGCCAGACTTGCTGCTCTGCTTTATTTCCCCCGGAACTATCCTTTACTGTTGTGTGTGAAGTAAGAGTTTGTTTCCTACCAGCATCTGGAAATTGAAGGACTCCACAGTGGGAAGTTAGAGAGCTGGTTTCTCAGTGTGGCTCTGTTGCAACCTTGTTGGGTGGCCTTGGGACACATCACAGTTGCTCTGGTCTCTGGTCTGCAAGTCTTTAGAAAGTGGGGGTGATGCTGCTCCTCTGCTGTGTTTCTTCAGTGTGTCTGAGAGCCTCCTGAAGTGATACATCTGAAAGTGTCCTGTGGCTGAGAAGCAGCACTCAATACAAGGGCATTACCATTAGCTTTGCCCAAATGCTAAAGGAACAATGTTTGTCTTTGGAAGGGGGATGTGACAAGTTGACAAATGGGGAAAAAAAAAACAAAGTGATTGCTGTCATATACTTGCTTTGTACAGCAGTGGCAAACACTATCCTCATTAAGGTTCAGAAACCTCATATAATAAAATAAATCTTCATAAAAGGCACCATGGGATGCCTGGGTGGCTCAGCGGTTGAGCATCTACCTTCCACTCAGGGCGTGATCCTGGAGACCCGGGATCGAGTCCCAAGTCAGGCTCCCTGCATGGAGCCTGATTCTCCCTCTGCCTGTGTCTCTGCCTCTCTCTCTGTGTCTCTCATGAATAAATAAAATCTTTAAAAAAAAAAGGCACCATGTGCAAAGGCTCGGGTTTGTTTGGTGCCATGTGCACAATTGCATGGATGGAGGGAGTGACAGGGATTCCAAGTTGGACAGGCCTGTCAAGCACACCTGGGGTAGGCAGCATGAGCTGGTGTGGTCAGAGGAAGTTTCTCTGGAAGAGATGTCAACTGAGTGAGACTTGAGTAGACACATTGGAGCAGGGGGATAGGTGCTCAAGGCAGAGGGACAGTACAAAAGAGCACACATCACCTTAGGAGCATTTATGTTGATATAAATGTGCAGAGCTGTTCATCGTGAGATAGCAGCAGAGCATATTAGTAGAGATTAATACCTATAGGAGGGATTTAGTGTAGCAGGTGAAGCTGACACGTGGTCCACTTCTGGGTTACCTGCTGGGAAGGTGGGCAGTTCTCCCTAACACTATGAAAGCTTCTCATCTCAACTGCCTGCATCTGTCTGCTTCTCTGCCTTCAGGCTTTGGTCTCCATCAGCAGGAAAACCTGTTCCATCTTTCACAGGGTAATCAGCGATGCACCTGGGAACAGCCCTCAGCCAAGGGGGACCCATGCCAGGGCAAATGCCCCAGCCTTTCCATTTTCTGGTGCCACAGTTCTGAGATGTATTCCCCATTGGTTTCTCAGAGAGTCCTCAGCAGGACTGACCCCCAGTTGCCCATAGTGATGACCCCTTCATTCATTCACACATACAGTGTTATTTTTCTGGGGCTGCCATAAAAAAGGACCACAGACCAGGTAGCTTAAATAGCAAAAATGTATCTCACAGTCTGGAGGCTGGAAGTCCAAGGTCAAAGTGTCAGCAGGGTTGGTTTCTTCTGAGGCTTCTCTGTTGGCTTCTGATGGGCAAGTTTTCCCTGTGTCCTCACATGGTCTTTCCTCTGTATGTGTGTCTGTGTCCTGATCTCCTCTGCTTGTAAGGATACCAGTTGTTATAGGATCAGGGCCCTGCCCATAGGACTTTGTTTTGCCTTAATTACATCTCTAAAGACCCTCTAGCCAAATGAAGTCACTTTCTGAGGTACTGAGGGTCAGCACTCCAACTTAGGGATTTTGGGTGTCATCCCATAGCACATACCTTATTGATGTTGCACTCCCTACTGCCTCAGTTTCCCCTGCTGCCTCACGGCATCCCAGATCCTTTCCCAGACGCAACACCTGTATCCAAGTCATTGTCTTGGATCTGTTTTGGGGGAATCAAGCTAAAACAATAGGAAGTGATAAAAACAAACAATAACAATAAAAATTTGTGGATAACGGGAGAGTACAAATTTACTGAAAGGCATTTAAATGTTTAGATTCATTTTAGAAAAATAACAAGTGAATAAGCAAAAAGAACCGTGCAGCCCATGCAAAAACACTTTCACAGTCCAATCCCACCTGTTTCTGCAGTTTCTGAGCCAAATGCTTTCTAAATTCAGCTATTACTTCCTATGGTTCATGTCTGTGTATTGTGAAAGGAGGCAGTCCCCTGAAATGAAGGGAATACACATAATTTAAAATAAAAAGGGGAAAATACTCTGTGATATAATTCTACATTCTAAGGCTTTAAAGATATTCTTACACCTTAATATGGGAATGTGACCCAATGTTTCAATAATGCAGAGTTATGCCCAGTTTCAATAAATCAGAGTTTATGCTGGTAACTGTTAACACTGTTAGAAAGTTCAGTGAGGGACACTCTCATTCAGGGCATTGTGCCAACTTTTCCCACTAGAGGGCAATGCAGCTACAGAAACAAGAGAAGAGGTGTTTTTTTTGGCCTAAAACTATTGAATTAGGGAGCTTGCTGCACGGAGAATGTATTTCCAGTTGAGATCACAGACAACCCTCCTGTACTTTGGTGAATTACATCCATCATGGCCTTGTGCAGGATTCTGGAACAGATGATTGAATTCATAACTGATCGCCACAATATTGGGAGTATGATTTTCAGAGACAATAGGCGGGTTATATTAGTAACATGTCTTCTTTCCTCAGTCTTTGCCCCCATTAAGAGTTGGCCACAATGAGATGGGAAGGCAGCTAGAGAGCAAAGCTGAAACTCAGGGTTTGAATTCTGGCTCTGTCCCTTTTTAGCATCCTGAATTTAAACAAGTTCTTTAAATGTGTTGTCTCCCTGTTGCCTACTCTGTAAAACAGGAATAGTGAACTCAGCCCATAGACAAGTGTTGGTAAATAAAAAGTGCAAGGACTTTGTAAATTTTAAAAGACTAGCAACCATATGGGGGGATGTTATTATCAAGGCTGACTACATTAAGCCATGTGTTGGAAACATCCTTGATGAGTGTTATACATCCTAAAATTCTACTCTTAGATATTCATCTCTTTGGATTCTCTGTGAAAGCAATAGTGGGTTCTTCTTGTTCACATCTATGCATTTGTCATTTGACACATGCTAAGTGTTTAATACATGAATGAATGAATGAATTATGAAACCTTCCTAATTTAGGGTAAGGATTTTCAAATTATGTTCCTTGACACATTCCCATCAGAACCACTTGATCCTTTTTTATACTAATAAACACTTACTATGCACAAGACACTGTTCTAATTACTTTTTGTAAGTTGACTAGCTTCATCTTCACTCAGTCCTCTGAGATAGGTGCTGTTATTATTATTCTTATTTTCCGGATAAGTAAACAAATGTTCAGAGTGCCTAAGCCACTTGCCCAAGGTCACACAGCTAGTTAGTGGCAAAGATAACATTGCAATGCTAGCCCTTGAGTCAGTGCTCAAAACCACTTCATTATGTTGCTTCTCTCTACCTAGAAAGAATGAGACACATTAGCATGTGCTGATAAAAAAGAGCCAACAACTTATATTTTTTAGTGAAAAAAGAAAAGCAAGATACTGGTCAATGTCTTTAACAAGCTCTCATCTATGTCCAGAGAAAAAAGATTATATTTGTGTATGGCCAGACTCTCAAGCTAGAAAGAGAAGACATTAGAGCTAATGGGTCAACTTGGAGAGGGGAGTTTGAGAAATAGGAGCCAAAAGTGGGAAGGAGACATATATTTTGCTGCATGACCCTTTGTAGTGGTTCCAAACTTTTAAATTTACTTTCTAAAATTTTTTCTATTTTTTTTAAGATTTATTTGAGAGAGAGAGAAAGAGAGAGAAAAAGTGTGTGAAGGGACAAAGGGAGAGGGAGAGAGAGAATCCAAGCAGACTCCTGGCTGACATGGAGCCTGACATGGGGCTCAATCCCCTGACCCTGAGATTCTGACTTGAGCCGAAATCAGGAGTCAGATGCCCAACTGACTGAGCCACCAGGTGCCCCTAAAATTTTTTTCTTTCAATCATGTAGCTTTAACTTATATATTTATTTTTAATTATATACAAATATTCCTGCCAAGTCATGTATTAAACTTTAATAAAGTGGAAATTCCCCAGTGAGAGGGCTGACATTTTCTTCCTGTAGTCCTATTGACAGTGCTCCCACCCCACCTTAGAGACTCCTTCAACAGTCATATTGGTGATTTTCCAACATCTGTCCTGCTCTACCCCTAAGACAATCCCTGAAACCTGTCTCAGATCCTCTAGATTATAATCTCCCAGAGTTGTTTCTGGGTAACTTGCATGGTTTTCAAAGATGAGGTAATTCTTTTGTGCCTCTGTGTTTGAAAATCATTATTCTAGTTCTGGGTCAGAGAATTTAACTCCATTAGAGGATTTAGGCACTTTCCAGCCCACTTGCCCCTTTACTTTTCAACTACATGAATTCTCTTTGGCAGAAAAGAGAAAGATGAGCACATACTGGGACACGACTCTCTCTAGGGTGGTTAACCATATTGTGGACTCCATGCAGCAGGCCTCATACCATCTCTTCCTCTTTTCCTTCTTCTGCATTATCAAAAGACAAAAAATATTCTTTTTCTGTCATTGTTTAATGCACCAAGAAACTTGGTATACAACATTTGACCCTATTTATTTATTTTGTTGTTATTCTTTGATATCATAGCTTTTCTTTTCATCATTGCACGTGTCCTTCTTAATCTGTAAACTCAACAAAATACTACTGTTGGGCCCATGGTTTTCTTTTTCTCATCCAGAATTTTTAGGACCACAATATTAGACTGTCATTTCTGAGGCCATCCTATTGAACTTACATTTTAGGGAGAATCTCTAGAACTGCTTGGTGCAACATGATGGCCACTGGCCACACTTCTACACCTTTCTAGTCAGACCTACCATATTTAAGTGCTTAATAGCCACACTGAGCTAGTGGTTACAATATTGGCTAGCATACATTACAGAATATTTCCTTCATCATAGAAAGTTACATTAGATAGTGCTTCTCTAAAACCTTCTTATCCACCACTCTTTGCTTTAAGAAAGTTTTAATCTTGTTTTCTATAGCCAAATGAAAGAAATTTTAACCCATTTGCCTTCTTTTCAAATTATTTAGGACAATAAATGGCATGAGTCTTCCAAAGTGTATTCTACTTTCTCTCTCTGGTCAACTCCTCCTTGTAGATTATAACATAATGCAGGACAGCGCATGCCCTCTTTACTTTTACTTCCCTTTGAGAGTGAAATTTTTCAAAAAATTTTAAGACCTGAAATTTCAAACATTTATCTGTTGCATTTCTTAGGAAGCTACTTGAAGATGTACTTCAACAAAGTGAAAGAGTATAATAATCATTAAGGCTGTTCACAAATATCCCCTTTTTCCTCTTTTCTTGCATGTGGAAGGACCGTACTAACTTTCCCCCTTGTAAAGATAGAATTAAATATGTGACCTGCTTTGACCAGTGAAATGTACGTGGAAATGACATGTGTCAGTTCCAAGTGGAAGTTTTTGAGAACCAGTGCATGATTAGCCAAGCTCTTTTTCCCTTCTCTAGCCTGGGTCTTGGAATGAAGGTGATGTGGGACAGAGCCACTACCAGTCCGTGGTGGATATGTACTCTTAGCAAGCAATGAAATTGCAGTTTTGAGCCATGGAGGTTGGAGTTGTTGTGACTTCAGCATAAAGAAGTCTATTCTGAGGGATACAGAGAAAGTACCAAGAAAAGGGAAGATGTCAGATTCATGACACAGTGAGTCTAGCATTGTTTAAAACATATAAAGCCAATTCCTAAGATTATAGCTGTGCAGTAAGCATTTCAACTAAGGACAGCAGTTGGAGGGCCCAGGAAGTCAATAGAATATATTGATATAAAGAGGATTTGGGGAGAAAACAGCTATATGACAAATGAAAAAAATGAGTAAAGATAATGAGAAACGCTAGAGAAAAATTATTTTATAAATAGTAGTACACAAATGATTTCCATGGTGAATAATTTTCCAAAGTATAAAAAATCAACATTCATTATTGATATGCAATTTTAAGATAAACCTCTAGATTTGGCAAGAAAGACAAAATATAAAAGTTATCTAACTTAATTGCATGAAAATGGAAGCACAGAGGGCAAAAGTTGGTGGAAAACAGAAGAGGAGACCTGAAGGAAAGAGGAAGGATGTAGACATCATGAAGCATCCCTGAGAGACTAGTGATGGATAATAATGCTAGGATATGCTTTCAAACTAAAAAGTGACTGATGGAAAATCTAAAAAATGATGAAATATCTAAATAGTGAGGGAGAGGTAGGAGTGGTATAAGTTAGCTAAATCCTGCCCTATTTTATGGCAGGCAATATATAATGATAAATTTGATCTTGATTATGAGGTTCAAGTCATATGAAGATAAACTACCAAACAACAACAACAACAACAACAACAACAACAACTAAGAGCTGAAATGGGTGTCTTTGTTAAACAGGACTGAGGTTGTGAAGGGTGGGCCAGGAACTTTACTTCCAAGGAATGTATTACTTTGGTTTTAAAACTTTTCGATCTGCCACTATGGTTTTAGTGAAGTGAGATTACCAAAGGTGTTTTACTTTCCCAATCTCTACTCACAGACAGTATCCAGAATGCTTCATTCTTTTCTTTCCCCCCATGGGACAAAAAGTAAAGTAATTGGATTGTTAGAGGCCTTTCACCATCCACTCAATAGATATTTAAGAGCTCAGGCTCTTGAATCAAATTATCATACTACCTGGACTTCAATCTTATTCTTTCATTTCAGACTATGTAACTCTGGAAGAATCATTCTAACTCAATGAAACTTTATAATGTGGGGGAAAAGTAGTAGTAGTAATACCCTCACACAGATTAGGATGGTTAAAAGAATGTATTTAAAGTGATTGGAATAGTTCCTGGAAAATAAGAAGTACTCAGTAAATGCTGGCTGTCTTCATCATTGTCACCCTCATCCTCATCATCATGTGCCAAGTGTTTTGATGGGCCTTGTGATTTTCAAAGTATGTAAAACATTTGGTCTCTGTCCTTGCAGAACTTAGAATCTAGTATAAGAAAGAGAAGTGATCAAGCAGACATAAAACAGGAAGATGGGTGTTCATAAAGGGCAATGCCCAGGGCTGTTGATGGGTGTCACTCTTTTTGTCATGCACTGAATATTCCTATCATCCTTCTACTTCAGGTTCATAGTCACATGACTTTCCCTGACATCCAGTGAAACAAAAAGGCTATTTTTTAGCAACTTCCCAACAAGTGCTTGTGACACCTGTAAGACTTTCCTATCCCTTTGTGTATATAATCTCCTTTCCTTAATCTCCCAGGCATTATGAATTATATATATGCTGTTCCTGTAGACATAAGTACTGTTAAAAGTATTTTGAATTTCAGAATAAAGGGCAAGCCAAGGTGTGGCCCCTGTTAGAAGAAATTATATAGATCTTTTGAGGTCCCTCATTATATCCCATTTCAGGATGAGTGTACTCCAATTATTTTCTAAGCCAGAAGACTCTTGCCTTGCATTTGCTTCAATTTTATGCACTTTAAAAAATACCATGACATTTTGCTTTCAAGACAAAAGTCAAAAGCCAAAAAAAAACCCCACCTCTACTAATGTGAGTATTAAAAACTTAATTTATAAATGCAAACAAGATCAGCTGCCAAGATGCCAACACAGTTACTAAGTTTGCAGACTTGGAGATTGTAGCAATATTCCTCATACCTGTTCAACACCTGTGTGTTTGCTGCTTTATCAGGGACTGTGAGAGCTGTTCCAGAAAAAAAGCCTCCATTGGCATCCTTTCCTGTCTGAATGCTTACATGCAGCTGGTGGGCTTGAAGTGACAGTTCTGGAATTTATGAAGAAGGAAAATAGAAAGTGAGATGGTGTATGGTACATTGATTGTTCTGTATGCTTGAAACACCTGTATCTTTTGGAAAACTGTCCCTCCTCATTCCATGATGTCAGTCACAGTGTGAACTGCTTACCATGGCTCCGTAGTGGCAAGTATCTGGTCCAGATCATTCCAAGCATAGTATTCCTTCTCCCTGGGAACAGCACAGGCACATAAATAGTTGCTTCATAAGAAGTAGGGCTTCATATTGTTAGTTGTAGAAGAGTGCTTTGAAGATCGTAAGAGTTCAGTAAGTACTTACAGAATGAAGAGTCTCAAATATTAACCAAAAGACCATTGTGAGTTTGTTTAGTAAGGATATTGGGAGAGAGAAGGGTCCTCATTCCCAAAAGAGTTGCTAAGTGGGAGATAAAGTTGGGAGTGTTGAAAGCCATTTCCCCTTCTTGGGAAAGGCAGTCAGTGGAAAACATGGAGGGAGATAGAGGCAAGGCAGGAGGGAGAGACCAAGCCCTACTCTGTTATAGCACCTGCTATATTCTTGCCCAAAGGTGGCACCACACCTGTACTTCCCAGTTACCTGACTCAGTACACTTCCTTTTCATTTAAACTATTCTGAATTATCTTGTGTGTGTGTGTTTTTTTTTAAATGTCTTGGCTGTCCTTTTAATTCCTACCACATCTACCATCCAGAGCCACCCAGCAATGTATAAGGAAGGAACCGAGTTAAAACGTGCATGCACAAGTGGAGAAGGCAACTAGATAAACACGTTTTTTTTTCCCCCCACTGAGCTAGTGTGAGCTCAGATGTCCAGATGTGGTCCCTCACTCACAGTCCTCTGGAGTGGACCCTCTGGCTCAATTTAAACAGGTCTGTCTCTCTATCTTCCTTTCCCTTCTGATAGTAGTGTGTAGCTTTTAGCTTGAAATTTGGGTTGTGGGCAGCTCTGGTGGCTCAGCGGTTTAGTGCTGCCTTCGGCCCAGGGTGTGATCCTGGGGACCCGGGATCGAGTCTCATGTTGGACTCTCTGCATGGAGCCTGCTTCTCCCTCTGCCTGTGTCTCTGCCTCTCTCTCTCTCTCTCTCTGTCTCTCATGGATAAATAAATAAAATCTTAAAAAAATACTAGTAAATTAAAAAAAAATAAATTTGGGTTTTTAGGACACAGATCTTGCTGATTTACTGAGATGATATTAACTATCCATAACAGAAGCTAAATATGGGCTTGGTATTTGAGGACAGTCAGGTGACTGGGCAGTAATTCCATAGTTTCACTGTCCTCAGCACTCCCTGTGGCTTCAGGAGAGAGCTTCCCTCTGCCCCCAGTAGGCATTCCACCGTGGCTGTCAAGTCTCCATCTTCCTGGTCAGCCCTCTGGGAATGTGGGATTGTGGCTCTCCTCTTAGCTCACCACCCCAGAAGAGCTTTAAATCTCAAACAGTACTACCACCTTTTCAGATTCTGCTGCCAGCAGCCCAGAAATGACCAAATCCTGCCCAAATCCCTAGTGCAGCCAGAATGGGATGTCCATGAAGCCTGTGTGCACAGTCTAGCAGTCAGCTCAAGCCTTGGACCGCATGTTTTTCCCAAGTTCTCCACAGCTTTGGTAGACCATGCAAACTCATGCTTCCTGCTGGTGGTGAGTTTCTACTCCTACCCAGCACTTGACCTTCTCCGAATCTCTCCTCCTGTTGTGTTTCCTTGCCACCTACTCATAGAACTCCATCTCTTTACCTTAATTTTATCCCAAAGTCATACACAAGGCTTGTGTATGTTGCAGATTTGGCTGAGGGTTAGAGATTCTGGAGGGTTCTTACATTAGAGCAACCACAAATATGTTAAACATGTTAAGTAAGTTAAATACCTAAAATGTCTGCTTTTAAAACTCTTGACTTCCCAATAAATAAATAAATAAATAAAACTCTTGACTGTCATGTTGCTCACTAATGACTCTTCAGTCTTCATTCTCTTCTATCCCACCCCCACATCCTATTTATTTCCTCTTCAGAGCAGTTTGTTTTTCCCCATCCCATTTCATAAAAGCCTCGCCTTTTCAAAAGGCTCCTCAGCCTAAAGACAATCTCTCTTCCAAACAAAATTTTTGTGCTTGCTATTTTGATGGTCATTTCTACCACTTCACTGACATGTACCTTAATCAATGTACAGATGCACATTCATCCATTCTCACTCTCCGTATATGTGTGTCTGAGTATGTGCGTATGTATAGGCGAGTATATGCATATATGTGTGTTGTGTATACATATACACACACATGATATATAAATATATTCTGTGTATGTACCTTGACTTCCTTTAGTCAAATGGAAGTTAGGGATATATACTAGGTGTTTTTAACACTCCATTTAGCTCTAGTTATTTTTAGTATATATTATGTGTGTATATACAGTGTATACAGTAGGACATATATTAGGTGGTTAAAATGGTATTCATTTGCATGTTTGGCTTATGATTTTTTCTATTTTTAGTGTTAAAATAGGGTGTCTTCACTTTTTCAATGGTTTGGAAATGTTAGAATAATTACAGAATTACCTTGAACTCTAAAACATAAAGTTTCTATTTTCATCTCAGAGTTCACTAGAATTAGCTACCTGAACTAAACTAAACTGATGGAACATTACTCAATATCTAAAGTAGAAAAGCTGACCCTCTCTGTTCAAATGTCTCATGGAGTTTGAGTGACTCTTTATGTCCATCATTGACCTGCCCCCAGTGGTCAGCTAAAAATGTACCTAATTTCATGGTCAGGTGGAGCTAGGTCAGCCAGGGCTTTGTGGACAGATCCAGAGGCTCACAATGCCCTGGAATGGCATCATAAAATACTATGAGATAGTAAGTTTTTTGGATGGGACATTACCTTTGAGAGTATCTAAGTATTATCTGAAGTTGTCTTTCTAGATAAATCTGATTTGTTTTATAGAAGATACATCTTAATTACATGTTAGTGTTTAAAAAAAACAGGCATATGGAATTATTTCACAATCATGACAGAGTTGAGCAAACTGTTTTTTTTTTTACCTGATTTGATTTTTGTAAATTCCAGTTTTTGCATTTATAAAAATTATCTTGTCAGTAGGATAGAAGGGAAAAAGACCATTTTAGGCTTTAATCTTAGTACTGGCTTCTTTAGCTATGTAACCTTGGAAATGCAGCTCAGTCTTTCAAAGCAACAGCTTCTCATTGCTTACCTTGAAAGTGGGTCTTCAATCCTTGAGGATAATAATACCTAGAAGGTATGATCTAAGGATTAATTAAAAATCCTAGGCATTTAATTGGTAAACAGATGTTAGTCACTTTTATCCCTGTCCTTCTTCCCTAATCCTCTTCCTCCTACTTTATCCCATTGAAATCTAGAATGAGCAAACAGGCATGTTTAGAATTTCCTGGGAATACAGAACAGTCCCTTTTCCCCTGGCTCTGGCTCTCTCCTGGGAAATGATGGCAAACATGCTGCATTCTCCTTTCTTAAGGGCTGCTTTATCAGACAGGGGTCAGCATAGGAAACAGAACTTGCCAGCAATTCAGTAGCAAAAATGAAATAGAAGCAACTTCTTAGAAGGCTGCTGGGAGGGCTCAAAAGCCAAATGGGATGAGGCACCTCAGGGTTTTACAGTTGCAGGAATCCACTGTCACTTCAAAGCTTGAAGAACAAACAGAGGAGGTAGTGTCACCAGAGCCTAGGAGCCACGGCTGCCCTGCAAACTGCAATCATGGTGGAGACAAAGCCTCTATGAGAGATGCTGCTGTGACAGAGGGAAGAGGACAAATGCCTTTGGCTTCTCCCACTGGAGCCTCCCACTGGCTGAACCTAATGGAAAGCCACCTGGCAGGGAAGTTTGAGAAATGTAGTTTATAGAGTCAGCCCTGGAGCAGTGGACAGAAGAGCAGGGTTAGGGAAGGAATGGATGAGAAGGCAAAGACTGGAGGAAAGCTACGTAGGGGAGTTTTCTCCTTTCTTTGTAGTCCCAGTTTTTGCCTCTGAGTCTAGTTAAAAAAATTCAATCAGAAAATTCTTCCCCAAATCAACACCCTTTGTGAGACCTCTCAAAAAAGGCACTTTTCATTGCAAGCATGCCAATGCATGCGTGGGTCATATTACATATACTCTGTACACCCACACCTTACAAGCAAGGGTACCGTAGCTAATTATACCCTTGTAGCAAATCTTCTAGTACCTGTTTTCACTGAGGAACAAAAGCTGGGACTTGAAAGGATTTGGGCTGCTACAGGATGGATTGCTTTGATGGAGAGGGTTAGGTAGGCATGTGGGGATGCTACGGTCCTAGATGCTGCAGGAAGAACACTGCATATCTGAGGCTGAGGGCGAGGGTGCTGGGGTGTAGTTGTGGAGAGATGGTCCAGAAGCAAGTATCATGCAATTTCTTAATCAGCTGGGAACAAGTCTGGGCTGTGTAAGATAATTACAGGAGGGGGAAAGGAGTGCCCATCAGTGATTTAATTCATGCATTGTCCTATTTGACTTAGGTTTCCTCATCAACTATTTGTTGAAGACCTACTACATGTTCTCGAGCACTTCACACATAGAAATAAGCAACTCCAGCTCAACTTTTGTGCTATGCTAATATAATAATTATTATATTGTTAACACTGTGCAGTAAAATCATAAAGGGCATCCAGCTTAACCTTGGAGGTGTCAATAAAGGCTTCAAATGGTTCTGAGTCTCAGAACTTGACCAAGCAACATGGAAAAAGCCTCTAAGGCAGAGAGAACAGTAGGAAAAAATGCTTGCAGTTGTGGAAAAGGCGTAAAAGTTGTCAAAACTATTCCTGCTTCTCTAAAACTTTGGGACTCATCACTGACCCCAATTTTATGACACTATAATAGAGTTATCATGGCAGGTAAATAAAAATACAAATTTGATATACATATAAACAACAAATAATAAACAGTTAAATTTGATATACATATAAACAACAAATAATGTTTTAGGATAAGTATGATTCATGAAATATTAAGGATATGCTTATATGAAAACATTATTTATTGTTTATCAGAAATTCAGAATTAACTGGCATGTTTTATTTTATCTGGCAACCCTAAACCATAGAGCTGATCATAGACTACCTTATGCAGACAAAATATCATAAAAGAAGAACGAAATTATGGTTCTTAGCCCCAGGTATTTTTAAAAAATAGCTCAACCAGATGGCATTTTTAGAAGAGTGGTTGACAAACTTTTTATGTAAAAGCCAGGTAGTAAATATTTTAGGCTTTGTGGTCCATACTGTCTCTATGGCTGTCATTCAAATCTGCTTTCACAGTATGAAACTAGCTGTAGACGATGCCTTGACCAATGAATGTGGCTGTGATCAGATAAGATTTTATGTATAGTGAACAGAGAGCTCATTGTCATAGTTTGCCAACGTCTGTTTCAAGAAATTTTTTCCTTGTTGTGAAAAGCTGCTTGAACTAAGCAACAAAAAATAAACAACCCAGTTTTAAAAAAATGGATAAAGGACTTGAATAGATATATCTCTAAAGAAGATCTGCAACTAATAAAGACATGAAAAGATGCTCAACATCGCTAACAATTAGGGAATTACAAATCAGAACCACAAGGAGCTTCCACTTCATACCCATCATTTTGACTCTTATCAAAAAACTCTAAACAGGTTTGTTTAAACAGCAGCAATAATAATTATTGTCAAGAATGTGAATAAGTTGGAACTCTTGTGCATTCCTGGTGGGAATGTAAAATGGTACAGCCACTATGGAAAAAAAGATGTGGTTCCTCAAAAAAAATTAAACATAAAATTACCAAATGATCCAGAAATACCACTTTTAGGTATTTATCCTAAAGAATTTAAAGCAAGGATTAGAACAGATATTTATATGTACAGTGATTTCCATAGCAGCATTATTCACAAAAACCAAAAGGTGGCCACAGCCTTTAAATGGCCATTAATGGATGAATGGATAAACAAAACATGGTATACACACACACACACATACACACACACACACGAGAATATTATTCAGCCTTAAAAATGAATGAAATTCTGTTACAACATAGATAAACCTTGAAAAGGGTATTTTAAGTGAACCAGGCACAAGAAGACAAATATTGTGTGATTCCACTTACATGAAATGCCTAAAGTAGTCAAATTCATAGACACAGAGAGTAGAATGGTGGTTACCAGTGGTTTGGGTAAGGATGAACAGCGAGTTATTGCTTAATACATGAAGAGTTTCAATTTGGGATGGTGAAAAAGTTCTGGAAATAAATAGTGGTAATGATTACACAGCAATGTGAACGTACCTAAAGTTACTGGAGTGTGCACTTAAAAATGGTTAAAGTGGTAAATTTTATGTATATTTTACCACAATTAAAAAAAGCCTACTTGCAGAGGTCTACCTGAATAATCATAAACTCTTAGACAACCAGTCTATTTAAATTCTAATCTAAACTAGAACAATGGCACAGATTCTAGTTGCTTACAAAATTCCAGTAAACCTAGATATAAATATGATGTAATATATTTTGAAACAAAATTCAAAATGTTGTCTTTCCACTGCACAAATTATGTCTCAAAGTCTCACTGTAGAATTTTCTCTCTCAAATGCTATGGGAGGAAATTGTGACATTGCACACTGATTATTGATGAGCCTAGAAAGTTAACTCTTGTCCCTGCGTTGAGGTGAGAAACAATGGCTATTGAGTCATTGTGTCTGGTTCAAGACCTGTGATAGGTGCTAAGGAGAGAGAAGGTCATAATTAAGCCTGGTCCTTGGTCTCAAGGGCTTTTGATAATGTGGAGAAAAACATACAAAGGAATGCTTTTTTTGAGAGGTAGTTGTTGTTAACTCATTATAGTGTTCTGTTACCACTTTGCCTCTGCACCAAGCACACTTCTCCTTATCTAGCCATTGTCAATACTTAGAACATTTTCATTGATTTATTTTAGCCTTTGCCTCTTTCCACAAGAGCATGATAAAATGCAAATAGAAAATCAAAGTCAAAAAAGAGAGAAGCAGGGATCCCTGGGTGGCGCAGCGGTTTGGCGCCTGCCTTTGGCCCAGGGCGCGATCCTGGAGACCCGGGATCGAATCCCACGTTGGGCTCCTGGTGCATGGAGCGCTTCTCCCTCTGCCTATGTCTCTGCCTCTCTCTCTCTCTCCCTCCGTGTGACTATCATAAGAAAAAAAAAAAAAGGATTATGTCCTTTAAAAAAAAAAAAAAAGAGAGAAGCAGGGAAGTTCAGTGAAGTAATATGCCCCATCCCAAAGCAACTCATTATATGTATCTCCCTATTTCTTACTGCTTCCTTTTAAATGGCAACAGTGAGAAACCTTCCGTGAGTTCCAGTAAGATTGTTTTTCTGGGGCATTGACATCATTCAGAATCACTGGTTTTTACTTTTGTCTATGGATGAAGCATTGTAGATGGAATTTAGGGATATCATTATGTTAAAATGGGGTTCATTTGTAATAAATTGTCAAAATAATGTCTACTTTTGGAATATGCTAGATGTTTAACCCATTTTACAGAGTATTATATGGAAGAGAAAGGCAATTTTGGACTTATTGATGTATTTGGCCCAAGTGTTTCCTATTATATGATCATTGATGTAGATACATATTTTAAGGATGAACACAAACAGCATACACACACACACACCAATCTTTAATGTGTGCTTCTTTATCATGTATATGCACAGTTATGTAATGGATATTTCTCAATATATTAGTTTACTTGATTTTACCATGATCTTGATAATGAAAGCTTTCCTTTCTAAGAGTAATATTCAAAATTTTATTTTTTTCCACTAGAAACTTACTTACTTCTCTATCCACTTTTCTTGTTTATCCATCTTCTCTGTTATCATTGCTGTGTCCTAGTGACAGCCCCCAGCTCTCTCCCCTGTGTTCCGGCAGCCATTCTCCCTGCCTGAAGTTCCACGTTCCCTCCAATAAGGTTGACAATGGAGTGACCATTATAAAATGCTAATCTACTCTTGCCACCCTCTGGCTCAATAATCTGCAAAAACTCACTGCTGTTTTCAGAGTAAAGCACCAACCCATTGGCTGGTTGGGATCTGACTATTATAGTTGCTCAACACATTTGCATATGTATCTTGTATTCATGCAGAGAAATCACATTCATTTCCGGAATGTTCCATGCTCTCTTTTGTTCCATGCCTTCACTCACATTGTTCTATCTTCCGGTAACACTTTTTCGATCTCTGTTCACCTGGTTAAATCCTGGGAGCATAGTGCAGTGGAAAGAAATCAGACTTTGGATTTGGATACAATAGCTGGACTATTTATCTTGTTGGTTAATATTATGCGTTTCTGGTTCTTTCATCTGCAAAACAACTTAAATATGCCTATTTTGTAGGGCTCTCATGGCAAATAATAGGATAATGCAAGAAAAATCATTTGCAGCTTAGCAGTCAGCACTTCATCAATAATTGTTCTTATTATTCATAATACTATTATTCATAATATTGACAATACCATAATTTTTATTAAATACACTGCTCAAGCCTCACGTTTTTTGAAAGTATTTTTGACATCCCCCAAAAGGATTAGTTTTCCTTCTGTGATTTGTCCAATGACTTGAAAAACCTTTCTCTGTTTTAGCTGTTATCCAATTGTATTGGAATTGTCAGTTCACTTATGTCCTGGTCTTGTTTACTTGTGCATATCTGGATAAGTGAGTGAGTGAATAAGAGAATTCCTCAGGTTCTAGTAGCTTTTTCATGGCATTACCCCAAGTAGCTCGTAGTTACTACTTCAGACATAATCTCCAAGCCAATGGGATTTTTTAAGCCTACAGTTTATATATATTTGCAATTAAACCAGGGAGACCATATATGCACATTGAAAGAATTAATTCAAGATGGCAGAAGATGGTGGCATCTTCATTTGTTGGCTTCTCATTTTCTCTTTTCTAGTTCATTTTCCTCCCAGATGACTTTTATTAGTGATAAATATGACACAGTCAATCCTCTGCTTTAAGCATGTCAAGGATTTCTTCATGCACTTTGAAGGTCATATGCCCTTTTGTTATTCTCAGCTCTCAATGCTCATCATTCTGCACCCTCTTTTCAATATTCCAGCCACATGGAGCTTCTTCTAGTTTGTCAGAACACCTGACCTTTGTACATGGCATTTCCTTGGCTGGATGTTTCCTCAACCACTTTATTTGCTACCTACCTCTTCTTTACCCTCTGGTCTCAGCTTAAACATCAATTCTAGAAGGAGGTATATTCTGATATGCTAGGCTATTTTCTGATGTAGCCCTCCCCTGCTGGCTACCCCATAAGGTCCTGTGGTACTTTCCTAGTCACCACACTCATTGTAAGTTATGTTACTTACTTGTTGTACGTCTGTTCTCTTGGCTAGCCAAGAGTCTGTAATATCATGAGGACTGGAATCAAGTCTGTCTGGTTCACCATTGGATCCCCTTCACTAAAGCAATATCTAGCTATATATGGCTAAATGGTTGTAGCATGTCTCTGAACAAAACAACAACAACAGCAACAACAACTGGTGTTTTAGAAAGCAATTGCTGGGAAATGTGCCTCTCTAAGCTTGATACGCCTTGGTTTGAGGTTAAAAACAAAAAAGAGAGTCCATTTCCAAACCCAGGTGGTCAGCATATCACTCATATTAGGATATTAGAGGGAATCTTCATTCACTCTTTAAAAAAAAATTAAGATTTTATTTATTCATGAAAGACACACACACAAAGAGAGAGAGAAGGGGCGGGGGGGGGGGTGACATACAAAGGCAGAGGGAGAAGCAGGCTCCATGCAGGGAGCCCGATGTGGGACTGAATCCCGGGCCTCCAGGATCACACCCTGGGCTGAAGGTGGTGCTAAACTGCTGAGCCACCTGGGCTGTCCTTTTCATTCACTCTTATATCAGCCAAGTTCCCTAGAAAATAGGGCTAAGTTTTGTGGTCAATCATAAGGAAAGCTTTGGGCCTGGTGTACATTTCACGTGACCATGAGGATCATACAACTTTCTAATTTACCTGGATACATTCTAGAGCACATCCACAGAACTTAGTTTACCTCTTTTCTTTTTTTTTTTTTTTTTTTTTTTTTTTTAAATTTTATTTATTTATGATAGTCACACAGAGAGTGAGAGAGAGAGAGAGGCAGAGACACAGGAGGAGGGAGAAGCAGGCTCCATGCACCGGGAGCCCGACGTGGGATTCGATCCCGGGTCTCCAGGATCGCGCCCTGGGCCAAAGGCAGGCGCCAAACCGCTGCGCCACTCAGGGATCCCAGTTTACCTCTTTTCTATTTGAATTTTCTGTAACCCTTTCTATATTCACATATACTTCTGTCACCTGATGGTCAGGGCAAATAAATTTAGCTACACTACTTTTTAAATTTACTTTTTCTAACCTTAGATGATAATGATGATAAAGGTATGAAAGAGAGAGAGAGAGAGAGAGAGAGAGAGATCTTGACATAACAAAGACTTATTTCCTTTATCATATAGTTAGTTAATTTATTTTTACTATTCCTTATCCCAGAAAAGATTTAAGATAGTTTTATATTAGCACTATCCACTCTGCCTGACTACCACAGACAACTGAAAAATACTTCATGTAATCTTTTAGAATTACTGGGATACTCTATATATGTTAGACTTTTTTTTCTCAATTTTCATTTTTATGTTTCTCATTATTTTCTCTTAACCAATTTTCCTTCACCTAAAGTGTCACAATTCTTTAGAAAATCAAGGCTATTTCTACTCAGAGGATTCTTTCCTTCAGATCACCCTATCTGTTGATGCCAGAATAATCTTCTAATGCCTAGGCTGGCAGGTGGCTCTTAATAAACCTAAAGCCTTCAAGACCTCTCAAATTCCTGTAGAATGAAGGCTAAATACCTATGGTCTTGGCATCCTGCATTAATTTTAGTTTTTTTTTTTTTTTTTTGCCACATTGATTGAGCACCAGCTGTATGCAAGGCTGTGTGCTAGGATGCTTCAAGTGATACCATGACAAATATGACCATGTCAAATATGACAATGACTGTATGACATAGTTAATACAGCTCACAGATTTAAAAGGAGAGATTAGGTAAATGTGATCCAAAGGAAGAAGAATGAAAAATTATTTCTGATTCTGTGTGTATGTGTGTGGGGGAGTGGTGATCAGAAAAAACAGAGCTGCACATATAGTAGGTGCTTACTCAGAGTAATAGGTACATGCATGAAAGATGCTATGATCCAAGTTTTTCTGTTGGGAGGTTAATATGATAGGAGGGATTGTAGTGAGTCCAGGCTGGAGATAATGAAATCAAATAAAATTGATCAAAGGAGACACAGGGAGGTATGAACCTTGGGTGCCATTGGGGACTATCAGTGAGAATAGGGTATGGGTAACTACAAAAGGAACTGATGGAGAATCAGCAAGAATATGCCTGAGGAGTAGGTGGTTGAAGATGCTAATACAGTTTCCAGTCTGGTGTGAGGGTCCTCTCAATTTTAAAGAAAAGAAAATGAGACGGGAGTTTAAAAGAGCTTTAGACTACTTGACTTTGAGGACTCAATGAGATATTCCAAGGGAGATATCCCATGGCTGTCTCAGAGGAGGGTGTAAAAGTTTGTTGGAGTGGAATTTGAGTAACAAATGGGAATCTGTATCATAGGTGTTTTTGTGTCATAGGTAACATTTTTTTGAGGAGAGAGTTATTATTCTCACTTTTGGTCCTCCTACTCCAGGTTGACTTTTGTGTTCCAGAGTTCACCAAGAGCAACTACCCTTGGCTTGCTTTTGCTATGTACCCAGCTCTGATGTACTCTTCTTTACTTGACTAATTGTAACTTATATCTGTTGAGTTCTACAAATGTTTCTTTTTAAAAATATTTTTCAAATTTATTCATGAGAGACACACGGAGAGAAGCAGAGACATAGGCAGAGGGAGAAGCAGGCTCCCTGCGGGGAGCCCGATGCAGGACTCAATCCCAGGACCCTGGGATCACAACTTGAGCTGAAGTCAGACGCTCAACCACTGAGCCACCCAGGTGTCCCTCCAAATGTTTCTTTAGCATCAACTATGTACCAGGTACTTAGCTAGATGCTACAGGTTATATAAATAGGTCCTCTATCCTCCAGGGAGTTGTCTTTAAGTTCTTTGCCCAAGCCCCAGTCCACATTAACCTTTCTCTCCTCCAAATCTCTGCAGTATATCCTGCTACCTATCTGACATTTAGCACAATGAGTACTGGTATTTGTATTTATCCATGTAGACAATGGATTCCTGAAGAATAGACACTGTCATACTCTGATTTGAGTTCTCTAAAGGCCTAACACAGTGTTTTGGATATAGTTGATACTGTTTCCAAAGCTATGCTTTTATTTACTAGTATTCTCCTCTGCCCTCTGCCACTCACCCCTTTATAACTAGTGGCACCATTTCTTACATCGTGACTTTCTAGCTTGATGACTCAAGTCTAGATAAAAACATGACTTGTTGTGACTCACAAATTATAGAGACAATTTTAATAGAGAGGCACTTCTGCTCACCTTGTCATTCAAAACAGCTAAAGTGCTTTCTACATGCTAAATATATGAAGATGCTATAAACACTGCAGTGAAGAATGAAGTGATAATTAGTACTTAAGTAATTAATCACCCAACTCAGTCCATGGTGAGTAGTTTGGTGCAGTTGCTGTTAAAATCATTTTTCTTTTGTTAAAATGACAACATCTTAAGAAGAATTTATGTTAAAGGTTTCCATGGTTTTGGGATCATGGAGTTGTAAATTTCAGAGATTGGAGAGCAGGGTATACTTGCCTAGCAAAGGATACATGGTCCCTTTTCAAGGGCCAACTGTGAGTAACTGGTACGATAACCAAGGTACTGTTTCAAAAAGGGTCTAAGGTAGAGTCTGGGATCAAATGGAAAGTGTCAGGCTGGAATATGTCCACAATAAGTAAAAATAGTAAAGGCACATGCTTACCTTCGTGGGCCATATCCTTATTCTACAGATGAAGAAACTGAGTCTTGGAAGAGGGACATTTTCAATAGAGGAATATTTTTTGAGGCCCCTAAGCACAAGGCAATTTTCCATGTAATGGGAGTGTCCCCTGCACCTAGATGCTGTATTGAGAAAAAAGAGCAATACTTTAAAGGCTGTTAGCACAGTGCATGTGGTGGAAATTACATTTATATTTCTCTGTGTTTCCTGGTATACTAGAAAGAAGGAAAATATAGTCATGCATTTATTTTCAGTTTACCCTCTCAGCAAACAAATTGAATGTTGATTTCTTAACCTAACTTTCTAAATATAGTTACTCTTCACACCTTTTAATTTTCACAAGTCTTGCATCTCCCCCTTGGGAATAGCTTCACTTACACTTTCAAATAAGAAGTCTCTGTTCAGGATGGAAGTTCCTAATGTAGATGACTAATACTGAGTCTGGAATTTCAGAATAAGCAGAGGCTAATTGATGAATTTGTTCATTTTTCTCCCTCAGCTACAAAGCATTTGGCAGACATTGTCTTCAGCTATCTCACATATTCACATCCCCAGAGTGATTTTAGTCAGGGTATTAAATAGTCTGATGCAGATGGTAGAAAAATTCTGGCTTTAAATTTAAATCTTAGATACTTTAGTAGGCACATTTTAGGTATATAGTAATGTGATTAATGGAGCATCTGGAATTACCCGTTATGTCCATTAAATTTAGGTGGCTCTGTTTCGTTGGATCAATGTTCAGCTATATCCAAGGAAAGGAACCCTACAGAAGGCCTATATTTGAGGCCAGACTCTGCCTTTTAGCTGTTCTGTGACTTTTGGGAAGTCATATTTAACTTCCGTATCTTTACCTATAAAATAGAAGTTACAGATTTACTTTGTTTTATTGCTTTATTGTGATTTGAAGGTATTGTGCTTTTTATAAACTGGAGGTTTCTGGCAACCCTGCATTGAGGAAGTCTAATGGCTGACTTTTCCAGCAGCATTTCTCACTTTGTATCTCTGGGTCACATTTTGGTAGCACTTGCAGTTTTTTAAACTTTTTCATTATTAATGTATTTGTTGTAGCGATCTGTGATCAGTGATTATGATTCACTGAAAGCTTAGATGATGTCTATCGTTTTTAAGCAATAAAGTGTTTTTTAATTAAGATATGTACATTTTCTAGACATGCTATTGCACACTTACTAGTCAACAGTATGGTGTAAACATAATTTTATATGTACTGGGGAGCCAAAAATTTGTTTGATTTGCTTTATCGCAGTGATCTAGAACTGAACATGCAACATTTCCAAGGTATACCTGTTATTGAAGCCTACTTCTTAGGGAGAATGAGAAAATTAATTAAATATTATAATGGAGTTTATATCTAATGGCTTCTCATCTATTTTGGTTCTCTGTTATAGTGTAACAAATTACCCTCAGAATTTCATAAATTAAGACATACCATTTTAGTATCTTCCATGAATCTGTGGGTTGACTGGGCAGTTCCCCTACTCATTTTAGTGTTGACTGGGGTTGTCTGGGAGCTCTCTTGGTATGGAATGTTCAAGATGGCTCCTTCATATGAGTGGAAGTTGATATTGTTGTCAACTGGAGGTCGTTTGGGGCTATTGAGCATACCAACTGAATTCCTCATGTGGCCTCTCCATGTGACATTGCAGCTAAACTCTAAGAGAAAATGCTCCCAGTACTCAGAGTAAGGAAGCTGATTGCTGAGGCTAGGACTTCTAGTACTATGTTGAATAGCAGTGGTGAGAGTGGACATCCCTGTCTTGTTCCTGATCTTAGGGGAAAGGCTCCCAGTGTTTCCCCATTGAGTATGATATTTGCTGTGGGCTTTTTGTAGATGGCTTTTAAGATGCTGAGGAAAGTTCCCACTATCCCTACACTCTGAAGAGTTTTGATCAGGAATGGATGGTATATGTATACAATGGAATATTACTCAGCCTTAGAAACCACAAATACCCACCATTTGCTTCAATGTGGATGGAATTGGAGGGTATTATGCTGAGTGAAATAAGTCAATCAGAGAAGGACAAACATTATATGGTCTCATTCATTTGGGGAATATAAAAAATAGTGAAAAGGAATAAAGGGGAAGGGAGAGAAAATGAGTGGGAAATATCAGGAAGGGAGATAGAACATGAGAGACTCCTAACTCTGGGAAACGAACAAGGGGTGGTAGAAAGGGAGGTGGGCAGGGGGTGGGGGTCACTGGGTGATGGGCACTGAGGGGGGCACTTGATGGGATGAGCACTGGGTGTTATTCTATATGTTGGCAAATTGAACACCAATAAAAAAAATTTAAAAAAAAAAGTGAGCATGTATCTGCATCTAGCAGATGCAGAGGTGATGTATATTCAGTGGAGAAGATGTAGAGAAACAGGAATCAGATCATGATGAAAATCACCTAAAAAAAAAAAAAAAGGAGTAAGGAAGCAAAGCTGCTGGTATTTCTGAGGCTTGGACTTGAAGTCCCAGAGCATTGCTTTACCTACTCCTAGTCAGAATTCTCACATGGCCAGCCCAGATGCAAGGGCATGAGAACTAGTTTCATCTCTTAATTCAAGAAATGACATGTGTGAACAAAGAGGGAATGAGTTGTTAGGGCCACACTTGGGTACTATTACTACACCCTATAAAGAATCAAACCTAAAATTCTCACTATGACTTACTAGGGCTGAGTGTTATCTTCCACCACTTCTTCCCTCTCTTCTACTTTCCCTCGCCTTTTGACACACAGATCACCCTACTCTTCTTCAAATATGCAAATATTGTTCGCACTTTGGGGTCCCAGCCCTGCTGTTCCCTTTTCTTAAAATGTTCTTACCCTAGATTTTAGCCTAGTCTGTGGATTTCATTTAAACAACAGTTTCTCAGAGATCCTCTTTCCTGACCATCTTGTCAAAAAATAACACACACCTCTCTTTCTTATCATATTAATTTAGTTTCCTTTAGTTTTGTTCATATTCTTTTAGTTGCCTTCAAAAAGACTCTGGGAAAGGAGTGTATGAGGTACCTGGAGTATTTCATTTTCTTTCCTTATCACTCACTACCTGACATTCTAGTTGTTTTGTTTACTGTTTGTTTTTCTCACTAGAAATGAGCTCTGTGAAGGCAGGGACATTGTCTTCTTTACTAAATAATTCCAATGTCTAAAACTATGTTTATTTTTAAAAAATATTTTATTTATTTATTCATGAGAGACACAGAGAGAGAGGCAGAGACACAGGCGGAGGGAGAAGCAGGTTCCCTGCCAGGAGCCTGACGTGGAACTTGATCCTGGATCCTGGGATCACTGCCCTGGGCCAAAGGCAGATGCTCAACCGCTGAGCCACTCAGGGGTCCCTAGAACTATGTTTAAACATAGTAGATCTGTGTGCATGTGTATAGATATACATGTATAGATAAACATGTAGGAATTGAATGAATGTGAAAGTCTTTGTAAATTGTGTAGAGTATTATTATTAGGCAGGAATGTAATTCACTCTCTCTAGTTGGGTCATTCTTGTTAATGAAACCCTTACCGAATGCATGCTATATGTAAGATCCCATGTTAAGGACTAGTTGCTTATAGAATTAGCATTGACTTATACTTGGTTTGTTAGATCAAATGACAAGATGTAGGTTCCCCCTCACAGAGTTTCTGCTGATCTGTACTCCATAGATTGGCCTCTGAAACCCTATCTTTCAGCCTCGTATGCAATTCCATGCCCCAAATCACAACTTTGCAAGTAAATGCCTGAATGTAGTTAGCTGTATGGATGATCCTGGTCTGGAGGAGATAAAATTGCCATTTATTGCATGTTTGCTATTCTCCCTGTGTCTTCTATGTCCTGTCTCATTTCATTAGCACTACCATCCTATGAAACAGAACATTGAACTTCCAGTTTACAGGTGAGGAAACTGAGGTTCATAATGCTTCAATTGTCCTGTTGCTCTAGTGCCTAGCACTAAGGTGTTTAACAAATATTTATAAAATATTGAACCAAAGACAAGTTAACTAAATTGTTTTTTAAAAATATCACCTGGAATGGGGCACCTGGGTGGCTCAGTCCATCAAGAGTCCTACTCTTGATTCTGGCTTGGGTCATGATCTCAGGGTTGTGGGATTTAGCCCCTGACATTGGGTTCTGTGCTCAGCAGGTGGTCTGCTGGAGAATTCTCTCTCCCTCTGCCTCACTCACATGTTCTCTCTCTCTCTGTCAAATAAATGAATCTTTACAAAAATATCACCTGGAAGTTGAATAGATCTGAATTTGAACCCAGGCTGGGAGGCTCCAAAGGCCAAATGATTTCCACTATGCCAAAGCTGGGCACCATTGTGTTAGTGGCATCAGTGTCAAGTCTAAAAATTTGAGAAATCTTAGAAGTAAGAGTTACAGATCATTTTGAAAGTGGGATTGAGGCAGGAAATAAAATAATTATTACAATGGACATTTTATAGTAGATGCAATAGTTGGTTCGTTGTGGAACATCTGTCTAACATCACATGCAAAATAAAACTTTACCTCTGACGTTTTTGGCTCATGCTGCCTAGAAAATATGGGTGATCTACATCCTTTGAATATTAATGAAGCAAATTAGCTCCAAAAATGCCCTACTGTGTCTCAACTCCAGGAACCAACATGATTCATTAGACTCCTGTTGATTAGAAATGTTAAAGTGGGTTTTCTTTCTTTTCATTGTAATTAAATAAAGTTGACAGGCTTTCTTGATTCTCAATTGTCTGCTACTCCCAACCTGGAGTGAGAGGAAATGGCACCCCTTATAAACAACCCTTGCTGGGCTATGTTGGGTTTTATTCTTTCTTGAAGGGCCCCAGGAAGCAATCAGTATGTTTTAAGACAAATGAGATCCAAAGGTTTTGCTCTTGGGAGAATAGATAGAAAAAAGATATTTCTAATATAATTGCAGGTGAGTGGTTATGGAGATTACAAATTAAGTCAGGCTGGTCTGCTGAGTGTCACAATACTGTATAAGTAGTAAGCACAATTGTAATTCTCCACCATCCAGCTGAGCCATAACAAAAGACTGCAGTGATTCAAGGGCACTTAATTTTTTCATCTGGATGGGTTGATGCACAGCCATGGAGACTCTGGGCAAGATCATAGCTGAGAACCTTATCATCCAAGGAAGACATATACTTTGATTTCTATCTTTTATTTCCTGTGTCGCATAAAAGCATCTTAACCTTAAGTTGTAGCATTCTTTGGTCAGTTTATAACCACATAAACACCTTCTGAGAGTGCAGTGAACAGGGGCAGGGAATAAAGACTTGGAACAGGACAGTTTTGTGATATGCAGGAAAAGGAAAGAAACTTGCCTTTCCCTTTAGCTTCCTTCCAATACTACATCATCTTTTCTTCTGTTAATGATGAGAAGCAGAAAGTTCTGTGCTAAATTTGACTAAAAGATCGGTTAATGAAGTCTGCTGTCTTTAAGACATTATTATTCCCATTGCACAGATGACCTAACTATACCAAAGGGGGTAAGAGGGACTTCTCTGCTGTCACAAACAATTTTTTTTGTACAAACAATTAATTAATTGACTAAAATATATTGAGCACCTGAACCTGGTACTGTATTAAACACTAGGGAAACAGAAATAAGTAAGACATAACTATTATCCCTAAGAACTGTTGTCCCCACTCAGCGGATGACCTAGGACATTCAGTCCACCAGTTAACAATACTACTCAGTTCCTAGTCTGTGCCAGGAAGTAAGTAAAATTGATTTTCTAGATCCTTCTCTTCTGTAGGACTCTGTGTCTTCATTCCTTTTACCCTCAAAGTTTATCTAATCCTAGAAAAGAGCAGTAGGCATGGAGATAGGAAATTGGGGAGTGGAATGTCTTTTCTCAATTACCATATATTTAACCAGCTGTAACATATCCCATGCTGTAGTGATTTGTTAAAATATAGACGGCTAAGCTATGCTCTCTCTTCAAGGACCTTGCAGTTTTCTATGGACCTAGTTGTGTCCCCTCCTTGCCTTGAATTCATATGTTGAACCCCTAACTCTCAGTGGGACTGATTTGGAAATAGAATCTTTAAAAGGTAATTAAGGTTCAATGAAGTCTTAAGGGTAGGAACCTAATCCAATAGGACCTGCGGCTTTATAAGAAGAGAAAGAAAGAGATTTCTCCCTCTTCATGTGTGAGGGGTAGCAACTCATAAGCGAGGAAGCAAGCCCTCATCAGAAACCAAACTCTGCTGGAAACTTGATCTTGGACTTCCAACCTCTAGCACTGACAGAAATAAATTTCTATTGTTTAAGCTGCTCAGTCCATGGAATTTTTTATAACAGCCTCAGCAGACTGAGTCTAAGAAGACAATCAAAATGGCATACCATACAAGATAGAATACATTTGTGGTATAGCCCTAAGTCATGATTCCTAGCTGCTTCGATTATGACAATTTCTCTCTATCTCATATAATTGCTTCATGCATGATCTTATTTATACTTTAATATTAAGAAAATATTGATGTGTGTATGTGAATGTGGTAAGTCTTTCTGTAATTCTAAAACCCCTGATGAGTTCTCAGCATCATAGAAGTTGAAAACAAGAGAAGAAAACTTGGCAGCAAAAACATGTAAGGATAGCTCTTTACGTCTAAAAGACTGAAATCAGGACAAAGGAAGGCATCATGGCGGCATCCTCAATCTCTGTCTGCCCTTTCTTTCACCTCAAAAACTTGTGGTAGGTTGGACTCATAATCTCAAGCAGTAGTGTTCTGGAAAACTGAGTTTCTGGTGAAACAAACTCTTATTTGTGGTGTTTGCCCATTTCTGTGGTATAAATACTCCTATGATGGCTGGTTCATGCTACACTTGATATCATTGAGAGTGGAGTTGGGAAGATATGAGCAGAATTGACTCTCAAGAATCACTTGTAGGCAACTTCAGCCTATTATTGTAAGGAACCTTAGAAGTTGCATTATTCCAAACTTTAAGTTGTAGAATTTAACTGTCCCTGGGGAGGACTCAAGGGCTTTCCTGGGGGCAGGGAGATGGCCTTAACCTCCAAGCCACTGCCTTTCTCTCCCTATAGCCCTTCTATTTGCCTTAAATCAAAGCAGCCCCACTTTAATATACAAATTGTATGTCTGGATAAAATACCACTTGAACAATACTACTTAGTTATACTTTATATCAGTGGTTAACAGTTTGAAGTTTTCTGGAATAAAGATTCTAAATATGTTAATATTTAGTGTATGATCACGAAAAGTTTTTCAAAAACTGGGAAAACTACTCCTTGGTATATTGGTTATAATATACATTTGCATATAAAGTGTTTTGAAAACTGCAATAAATAATCCTCTCAATTTTGTTGTAATTTAATCCTTTCCAAACTTTTTTTGATAAACAATATTGCCTTTTTAAACATTCTGCAGAGCAGGATTCCATGTGATACTCTTTTGGGATATCTTTTCCCTATATTTCCTAAAGATATCTTAGCTTTTGGTTGAAACCCCTACTCTGTGAATTAAAGAAAGTACCAGACACTTGGAAAGATTTCTGAAAATACTGAGGGAAACCTCCAGCTCTATGTTCTTGCTTTGGTTATATTCTTGTGTGTATGGATATTTTTCTTCTGCTTTTCTGTTTTTGATTCTATCCAAGTATCAGTGTCCTCTGGAAAACTTCCTTTTCATCAGCTGCTTAAAATGTGATAGCTCTACCTACCTAATATGTGCTATTCCAAGCAGATCCTGAAAGATAAAGGACTATTATATTTTAATTTAAAATGCACATTTTTTCACATTTTAACATCTCTGAAAATGAGATCAAACTTAAAGTTGTAGTCTAATTGGAAGCATTTTTTTTCTTGTAGTATTACATAAAATAATGGTGTACCTTACAATCAATATCATCTTAGATCAATACATATCAGTTTTAAAAACCTGCAGAACTGAGTTTCATGAAACATTATAGGTGCCTCATTCATATTTGTTAAATGGATGAATAAATGAATCAATAAATGAACAAAACTTGGTTGTTTCTGTTTTTCCACATCAACGGAAATAAGGTTCTTAGTCCTGTTTCCTAATTTAAACACACATTCACACACATAAACACACACATAGGCAATTGTGTGTACATGTGTGCACATACAGAGTACTTTCTAAAATCAGTTCTACTAACAAATTAAGATTGAATGTTAGACTTAACTATTCTTCAAACAGTTCATGGAGCATTTCATCAATTCAGGTTCCAGATGTTCTTCTTTCCCCTTTCCTCTTTTCTCCTTTTTTTTTTTTTAAATATGATTGACATATAACATTGTATAAGTTTAGGTTGTACAATGTTTTGATTTGGTACATTTATATATTGTAATGTAATTGCCATTGTAGTGACAGCGTCTCTACCACAACACATAAATAACTACCATTTCTTTTTTTGTGGTGGGAGTAATTGAGACCTAGTTTCTTTACAAGTTTGATTATTACAATACAATACTGTTGTGTATAGTTACTACACTGTGCATTAGATCTCTAGGACTTATTTACTACTGGCTGCAAGTTTTTACCCTTAACTAACATGTCTCCTATTCGTCCATTTCCAAGCCCCTTGCCAGCAATATTTTACTTTCTGTTTTTACAAATTTGCCTTCTCATATTTTACACCTAAGTGATATCATGCATTATTTGTTTTTCTCTCTGACATCTCACTAAAGTAATGTCCTCAAGGTCCATCCCTCCTTTAGCAAAAGGCAGGATTTCCTTTATTCTCATAGTTGAATTCTAATTGCATGTGCATGTATGATATCTTCTTTATCCATTCCTCCCTTGGCTTTTGTGAATAATGTCATAATTAACATAGGACTGTAAATATCTCCTTGATATCCTATTTTCATTTCTTATGGGTATATACCCAGAAGTGGGATTGCTGGATCATACAGTATATCTATTTTTAATTTTTTTGAGGAATTTCCATATTCTTTTCCAAATTGGCTGAATCGATTTATATTTCTGCTAACAGTGTACGATCATACCTTGTCTTATTGTGTTTTGCTTTATTGTGCTTTTTGGATTGTGTTTCTTATACATGGAAGATTTGTGGCAACCTGGCATCAAGCAAGTCTATGGATATCATTTATCCAACAGCATTTGGTCACTTTGTGTTTCTGTCAAGTTTTGGTAATTCTCACAATATTTCAAACTCTTCCATTATTATTTTGTTTTGGTGACCTGTGATCAGTGATTATGACTCATAGAAAGTTCAGAGGATGCTTGGCTTTTTTTTTTAAATCAATAAAGTATTTTTAAATTAAGGTATGTATTGTTTTTTCAGACATAATGCTATTGTATACTTAAAAGTATAGTGTAACAATAACTTCTACATGTACTGGGAAACTCATTTCACTTGAGTTAGTGTGGTATTGACTTTATTGTGGTTGTTGGAACCAAACCTACAGTATCTTTGAGGTATGCCTGAAATAAGACTCCTTTTTCTCCAATACTTACCACTGTCTTTAATTTTATTTCCCTCTTTGTCCTCTCTTCTATATACTTCCCCAAATGTAATCAAAACAATTATTCTCCCTTTCTTATGTGGAGAGATTTACTCATTTCAAGGTCTTCCCAATAATGCTCAGGGTGATGTCCTCCAGGGACTTGACTGTAAGTTCTTGGACTAAGATTCTTTCTCCTAGACTACATTTAGAAGGGGAAGGAAGTAAAAGGTAGATTTTTATTAGTTATATACACATCCTCTCCACAATATTCCAGGTGGTGGTCCTATTACTTCAGTTTCATTTCCTCTAATGATAGAGTATGTACTATCTTCCAAAGCAAAGAGGTCCATTTGCAGATAGTTCTAATAGAACTTTGTCATATATGTGTATATATATATACATATATATGACTATACATATATGATTTTATATGTAAACAGATTATATATATGACAGTTGAAGGATTTAAAGACAAGGGTCACATTACCTATGAATTTTCTATTCCACATGACATCATTTCTTTCTTTGATTTCTTGAATGTCAAGGCTCCCAGATTGTTTATCATGGAGATCTGTCTCCTTAGGTATATTCTATTTTGTCAGCCTTCAGCTGAGGGTGTGGCAACCAATCTGAGTGATACATTTCATGTGTAGCTTAGGAGCACATAAAACATTATATTCTTCATACAATTTATAATCCTACATTATTTTATTTCCTTGTTCACTGCCTTAAGTCTTCATTAAAATGCAGAGACATGGTTCTTGTCTTTTTGTTCACCTTTGAATCATAGGTGTTGGCAAATAGGAAATGTGCAACAAATGTGTTAGCTGGATGAATGAATGAATAAGCTGTCCTTTCTCCAGCATTCCTTATAGATCCTTGTAGCCACTCATATATTTCATCTCTGAGTTCTCTGGGAGTCCTCAAAAGCTGTTTATCAGAAACATAAACACAAAAGTGTTTTATTTATTTACTTATTAAGTTTTTGTTTATTTATTTGTTTATATATTTTAGAGAGAAAAGAGATCAGGGGGAGGGGCAAAGTCAGAGGGCGAGGGTCAAGCAGACTGTGTGCCAATCACGTAACCTTAGGTGGGGCTCAGTCTCATGGCCCTGAGATCATGACCTCAGCCAAAACCCAAGAGTTGGATGCTTAACTAACTGAGCCACCCAGGTACCCCAACAAAAAGTGTTTTAAAGACTCCAAACTCAATTTGAGTTTCACATCTTGTATCAATAGCTATTGGTATATGATAGATAGAGTTAGAAATTGATGTATCAATATCTTTCCATATCTACTTTCTTGTCATTATCTTCCAGTCATTCTTGCCTGACAGAAAAGGCAGAGGTACAATAGAAATTGAGCAATTATCTTTCTTTCCATCATCTATCATTTTTACTTATTTTTTTAAAAAAAGATTTATTTATTTTAGAGAGAGAGAACTGACAGAGGGGCAGAGGGAGAGAATCTCAAGTGGACTCTACACCAAACATGGTGCCCCACTTAGGGCTTGATCTCATGACCCCAAGATCATGACCTGAGCTGTAAACCAAGAGTTGGAGGCTTAACCGGCTTAACCTGAGCCACCCAGGTGCTCCTTCATCATCTATCATTTTTAAAGTCTCCTTTCTCTGATCAGTGGAAGACTTGAAAGGGTACTCAAACTCAATTATGGATGCTATCCATGGGGTAGGGAGATTCTGTATTGAATCACTAATTCAATTTGTGTTTTTGGATACACCCTGAATTCTTTTCTATCTTGAGACTTCCCCCTTATTGTGTGATTTGGGTATAATTAGAAGTTCTTGAGAGCAGAAGCCTTCTTTGTCCTCCTCACAATTCTATTCAACTTTGGTGTTTGCTTCAGCAATAGATGTTGAAAATCAAGGAGAACTTGTATGACTCTGGGCAGTGTTCTAGACCTGAAACCTTCAGAAGTGCCCTCATCACAGGAAGTTGATTTGGCTCTGCCTGCATGCCATGAGCCAGGAAGGGGAAGACAAGATCCGTGGAGGGAAAAGCACTTGAAGAATAGAGGTGGGGATAGGATTAGCTATTGGATTTCCATATAGTCATATCACAGCCCATTATGTATATGCTAAAACTTAGAAACTCATATTCTAACCATTTGGAGGAGTGTTGACAATGCATTATTGCCTAAGAAAGAAAGTTACAGCAAAGTGCAAATGGTAAGATGCATAAAAAGAACCACATGACAAAAATCCATGTGTGCATGTTCATGTTTTTGTTACATACAGGAATAGGAAAGATATTCATCAGGCTATTAATATCCTTTAGTCTTAGATGTAAAGAATGAAAGAAAAAAAGAGTAAATGGGTTGGATGGCTATAGTTGTTTTTAAATTTAAATTCAATTAAGTAACATATAGTGTATTATTGGTTTCAGAGGTAGATTTTAGTGATTCATCAGTTGCCTGTAACACATAGTGCTCATTACATCAAGTGTTCTCCTTAATGCCCATTACCCAGTTACCCCCTCCTCCACCCACCTCCCCTCCAGCAACCCTCAATTTGTTTGCTGTAGTTAAGAGTCTTTTATGATTTGTCTCCCTCTCTGATTTCATCTTATTTTATTTTTCCCTCCGTTCCCTTATGGTCATCTGTTTGGTGTCTTAAATTCCACATATGAGTGAAATCATATGATAATTGCCTTTCTCTGATTGACTTATTTCACTTAGTATAATATTCTCTAGTTCTATCCACGTTGTTGCAAATGGTAAGATTTCCCTTTTTTGATGACTGAGTAATATTCCAGTGTGTGTGTGTGTCTATCATATCTTCTTTATCTATGCATCTGTTGTTGGACATCTGGGCTCTTTCCATAGTTTGGCTATTGTGGACATTGCTGCTATAAACATTGGGGTGCAGATGCCCCTTTGAATCACTATGTTTGTATCTTTGGATAAATACCTAGTAGTTCAATTGCTGGGTCATAGGGTAGCTCTATTTCCAACTTTTTGAGGAACCTCCATACTGTTTTCCATAATGGCTACACCAGCTTGTATTCCCACCAACAGCGTAAGAGGGTTCCCTTTTCTCTTCATCCTCGCCAACATATGTTGTTTACTGAGCTGTTAATTTTAGCCATTCTGACTGGTATGAGAAATGGGTGAAAGGCATAGTTTTTCTTACATAGCTTTGTATTATTTCCTTGGTTGTTATAAACATGCTAGGATGTCCCTTTGGAAAGAGGAATTTCATAAAAGATTAAAGGGAAAACAAATCTAAACCCTAATACCTCTTCAAAAGAAAAACCAGGACAAAATTGTAGAAAAGTAGAAATTCTAGGTATGTTCTCTTTTTTTTCTCATAATTCTCCCTGTGAGGATATTGTTTTTCAGGAGCAGGGAGAGATTTGACTCTTCTGACCTGAGCTTGAGCCTTGAACATCACTGTATTTCACTCATGATTGTAGATGGGTACTGTAGTCAGGAAGGTCTCCTGGATGCTGAGAGCACATGAGCTGTCTTCTCTTTTCTGTGTTGTTCACATTTCTCAAAGGGGGACATCCTGAAAACAAACAAAAGCTGTGTGTGTGCTGGAGGGCAGGGAGAATGCCTGCTGGGTTCTCTGATTGGGCAATACTAATGACATTAAACACACGCTTGATAATTTCTTGCCCAAGCTGAATCATTTATATTATAATAGTTTTGCTATTGGGGATTTTTAGTCTTTCAGATAAATCCAGAATCTGGCTCTTAAACTTTCCCCTAAGCAATGGCTGAAGTTTATATGTGGTCTTCAAAGAAAAAGCAACCTAGAATGTTCACAGTCTGTGTGAACTGGAAGCTGAGTCTCTTACTGAATTAGCTGTGTGACCTTGGGAAGGTCACAGTTTTTCCAATAATAAGGGTTATTGGAAGACTGATGATACAACACATGGAAAGAGCACCAATGCAATTCTTCTCAGCCCACCTTGTATTTTAGTTGCTGCTGAGGCAAACAGGTCCACGTAGACTGGGACCAGCTTTGCAGAAATACAAGCTGATGCTCACACATATCCCTCTGAATTCCCAGCCCTCACTGCCACCGTGGTATGAGATGTCTGCAGGAAAGTGACTGATACTTACACGTGTGCAACCTGGACTTGTGAGGTTATCCTTGACTTGTTGGGGGATGACATCTCTGAGCATTTCCTTAGGGCTCTTTAGGGAAAAATGTGTGAGTGTGTGTGTGTGTAGTTTCTTTCTTTCTTTCTTTCTTTCTTTCTTTCTTTCTTTCTTTCTTTCTTTCTAACTAGCCCCTTCATTATCTAGACCCTGGAAGATTTCTATTTTACACACACACACACACACACACACACACCACACACACAAGTGATTCATTTGTAACGATGTCTGAAAACCATGCTGTTCAGATGCTTCTCTCAATCATCTAGCTGAACTCCCTACATTGAGTCCCTAGGTATTTCTCTCCCTGTATTTTTTAAGATTTTATTTATTTATTCATGAGAGACACAGAGAAAGAGAGAGAGAAAGAGAAGCAGAGACACAGGCAGAGGGAGAAGCAGGCTCCATGCAGGGAGCCCGACATGGGACTCGATCCCAGGTCTCCAGGTTCAGGCCCTGGGCTAAAGGCAGTGTTAAACCGCTGAGCCACCTGAGCTGCCTGCTAATTCTCTTTTAAAAAATTTGGGCCATATAGGATTATACCTTTCCTTTTCTGAACTCCTTGAATAAACTTCCTCAACAACATGGACAAATATTGTTATGTTAGAGAATATAAACTATAATTATGCAAAATCTGAGCTGTCTTGACTCTTACTGATGATATGCCCATTGAGGGCATCAAAAAGCACCCTTCCACAATTACTAAGTAGGATCCATTTCTTCTTAAATGCTGGCTATTAATGAATAAAAATAATCACATGGTATGATCGAGAATCAGTGTGATCTATAACTGTATAACAAGAGACACAATTAATACCAGACTTGGGAACTATTTTTGTAATGAGTGTTTGATATGAAAGGATCAGTATTATTTTTTTAAAGTATAGGAAGAAAAGACTTAATATGCCAGTTGGTATCTGTAGACAAGCTAGATGGCTTAATTATCACCATTAGGAATCAGATATTGAAACTGTGGTACAAATTGCTGAGGACTGAACTTTGTGTGGAGAGAGGTGTCATCAGAGAAGGGAAGGAGGAAAAAAGGGTGTTAACAGACATCCTGACAGGTCCTCTCATTGACCCCACATAAGAACTCCCTTTGAGGCTGATGAAAGCAAGGAGTCATGAGCATCTAGAGGCAGTGATGGAAATGTCATGGGGTTCTAGGAGGTGAGCGTTTGCAGGGCTCCTGTAGCTGTCCTTGGGGGTGGGCAGGGGGAGAAGGGGCACTCTGAGACCTGTTCACACATTTCCTCCATGCCCTGCAGCCCCCTTTAACATGGTCTTCTCCCCCTCCCCCTCCATGGCCTGCCACCTTCTTGTAACTCCTCGGGCTACTTTCTATCTTGAGCTTCTTACACCATCCCTTTTGCTACTTTAAATACTACCTACTCCTTTTGAGTCCATTCAAGCCACGTCTTAGCCAGGACAGAATTATAGCTCAGTGTGGAGTTCTGTATTGTTTTAGTTATGGGTGGCCTCCTCATGTCAGCTCCACCTCTTCCATTTAGATGCATAAGCCTATTAGTATCAAGGACTGCTTTAGGGGAAAAGGTAGTGTATCAGGATGAGGCTCAGTCCTGAGTGACAGAAAACTCAACATGTATATATCCTGACTTATTCCATAAGACAGATGTTTGCTTCTCTTTTGTGTAAACACAAACTAGGGCTCATATAATGGTTCCATGATTGTTGGAGACCCAAGCTCCTTTTATTCTGTTGCTCTGACATCTTCAGTATATGGCTTACATTGTTATTGTAGTTATTGTCTTAAGATTTAATTACTTATTTGAGAGAGAGTGAGAGTGAGCGAGCAGCGGGGAGAGGCAAGAGGAGAGGGAAAGAGACTCTTGAGCAGACTCCACACAAAGCACAGAACCCAATGTGGGGCTTGATCTCACAAACCTGAGATCAGGATCTGAGCTGAGACCAAGAGCTAGACACTTAGCAGACTGTGCCACCCAGGCGCTCCTATGGCTTACACTGTCAATTGTAAGATTCCAATTTACTTTACTACTTTACTCAAATAATAACTAACATTTATAGAATAACTTCCATGTCCTCTCCTCCTTCCCAACCCACTCCTTACCTCTTCCAAGCAGAAACCAAAACAAAAGCTTACATAAGGTAGCTTACTTGGGAATGTGATATTAAAGAGCCAGAAGTAAGGCATAAGGGGCAGTGTAACAGAGTAGGGAAGGGGAAAAACAATACAAATTTGTGTTACACACAGAGGCTACTGATACTTAATCCCTTGGAATATTCTAAGAAACTGTTAAAAGATAATTCTTCAAGTAGGGTAAATCATGATTCTCTTACAGATATCAAAATGAACACATGTTAAGTATTTAGCTCATAATCCACGAGGCAACTAGACAACAATTTTACTCACTTTAAAAGAAAATCCAAAGAACAGATATATTCACAGATGAGAAGTACTAAAATGAATGTGCAAACGGAGGCAAACTTGCTTTTGCCACAGTGGAAAAGAAAGTCTTATCAGCAGGACAGAATTTATTTGTCTACGGACAAGCAGTATTTTGCATTGCTATCAGTCACTTATAATTCAGAGAGTTGTAAAATACTTTATGTAAAATCAGATAACTGAGGGGTATACTCCAGAGTCTAGACAGTGTAGGGTCCTAGAAAAGCGCACATTCTTCATTGCAGAGCCCTAAGGAAATGCTCAGAGATGTCATCCCCCAATCAATTAAGGATGACCCCACAAATCCAGGTTGCATGCTTGTGAGTACCAGTCACTTTCCTGCAGGCATCTTACACCACTGTGGCAGTGAGGCCTGGGAACCCAGAGGGATATGTATGAGCATCAGGTTGCATTTCTCCAAAGTCCCATCCCATGTGGACCTGTTTGCCTCAGCCATGGCTGAAATACAGGATTTACATTGGTGTACTTTCCATAAGAAAACTGAGGCTCAGAGGGGTGAACTTAGTTGCCTGAAGTCACATTCAGTAGGAGATTCTGGTTTCAAATTCACAATCTGTCTCCACAGCCACCATTCCAACTCTTGCATTCTAGGTTGCTTTTTATTGAAAACCATGTGTAAACTTGAGCCATTGCTTAGGAGAGAGTTTAGGTGCCAGACTCTGGATTTGTCTGAAATAATAAAAATCCCCAATAGCAAACCTGTTATAATATCTGTGTGTTGGTCTGGGCAAGAAATTAAGAATTTGTTTAATGTCATTAGTATTGCCTGATCTCAGAATCCTGCAGTCTTCCCCATCCATCCTCCTCCCCTCTTCACACACTTGGCCTTTACTGAAACAGCTTTGTAATATTTTTTCCTTACTACTTTAAAGCCAGAATGAATTATAGAAGTGAGTATGGAGTCCTTTGGAAAAGTGGAAAAATTGCCTTCTACAGAATTGCTCTGGGAACATGTAAGTCTTGGTGTAAAGAAAATGTGAAGGCAACTTGGCCCCCACTGTCATCAGGTGTACAAATTATCAGTTTGTGTGTGGTTTGTGTGCACTGGAGCTAGGATGGAGAGCATGAGTGCTTAGAGGACCATTGTATACTTAATCACAGTTCTCCAAGGACTTACAGGCTAGGCAGGGGACGCATTTAAGCCTGATTATTTATTTCTGTGGTGTACCTTTGAGGCAGATTATATATACATATGCTATTTTACTTGTGACTTCCCTTTTTTTCTGACCATATTTCTGTATCTAAAAATCCTTTTTCATCCCCTGGTTGAAAATCCTCATGTGGTTTCCCTCAGCCAGGCTACTTTGACAATGAGAAATCAAGCAACATTTGTAAGCACCTCTCTCTCTTGCTTTGGTATAAGTAAATACTAGTGACTGTCGAATCTGTCTGGAAAAAGAAAAGTGCCACCCTGGCGTGTTGTGGCGTGAAGAGTTTGCAGAATTTAGCATTGTTTTCTGTTTTTCTTATCTCTTATGTGATCTCTGTGACCTTGGCTAGGTGACTGAGACTGTGTCTCTACTGATTACTAAAGGTTAAATAGAGTTAATAATCCCCTTTTACAAATCAAAAGGGCTGGGGGAAGGCAGAGTGAGACAATTGCATTGGAAAGTGCCTTGTAAAATATTAAGTGCTGTACTACCCAAGACTCAGCCGATGCTAACATTTTTTTCCTCTGACCTTCAATAAGAGAAAAGCCAAGGGTATGAATACATTATAACTCAGACAAGGCCACAATGCAGGGACATAGGCTGGTGTCATCTGTGTTGACATTATCCATGGCTAACCCTAGAGAAACATCATCTTGTTGATTGTCTTTGGGAAATACCACACGATAATATAGTCGTATGGTCACTTGTCATGTCCCATGCAAGTGTTTTCCATACATTCCTCATGTATTATGTTTGACTATCAGCACAAACAAAGGGGGGCGTGGATAGGAGGTGGAAAAATCAGGAAGCAGACCTAGTGAAGGATACCATAGTAATTCTCCTGTTTGTTTATTCAGCTAACATTTGCAGAGTTCCTACTGTGTGCCAGACAGTATGCTGGATAAACATATATCTTGGTGTTTGTTATTGAGACTGAGGCATGACCCCATATGGCAAGGCAAAGAGAGGCAGCTGTGAGGCTAAATGGTAGGTAAATCCTGGAATTAGCATATGCTTCCTACCCTAGGCTGGGGGGCTCTGGCCTTAGCTTTGCAAATCAAAACCCAGGCCAAGAGCTTGGAGCTGCTTAAAGATTGCCCCTCAGAGGTCGCTAAAATTTGCTAAGTGAATGTTCCCACTTTCCATCTGTCCCTTTAATCACAACCTCTGTGCTTCTTTTAGTCACAGCAAGCTCCCACATGGAGGGCGTGGGAGCAGACAAGACCCACCTCTGCCAGTTCTTTGTTAAATATGATTCTCCGAAGGCTTCTCTCCAAACTCAGGAGGAACCTGGAACTGCTGGCTTGGGCTCAAGCTCCCAACAGCAGCAACTCAAAGATGTCATGTGGTCTGCACTAATTAGACCCGCCATAGCCATTACCAAGGAGAGCCAGAGCGTTTAGGCAATTAGTGATGATTTGGCTAGTGTCCACAATTGCCAGATGGCCTCTGCAAGTCCCCACATTCTCAGAGAAAATACACATGGAGGCAAAGCTGATGTCCTGTAAAGGCATGGACACAGTGAACATTCTAGACATGTAGTAGGAAGAAAAGGTCATACTAATAATCCTAATCATAAACAGAGGTGGTATTTATTGAACATCAATGATGTGCTAGTGAACCTAAACATTCCATATGATTATCAATTCAGTTCTCACATCATCCTTATGGAGTAGGTGCTAAGATAATCTTCATTTTGGTTGAGAGAAAACTAAGGCTTTGAGAGGTTGTCCAAGCTCACCCAGAAAGAACATTCAAAAGCTAGGATTCAAAATCAGTTCTTTCTGGCTACAAAGCACATTCTGGATTCACATAAA
The DNA here is from genome assembly GCF_003254725.2 of Canis lupus dingo. NCBI lineage: Eukaryota > Metazoa > Chordata > Mammalia > Carnivora > Canidae > Canis > Canis lupus. The sequence continues at coordinate 10,186,314 of NC_064262.1, forward strand.
CCATTTTGTGACAGCTTGATAGGAAGATCTCCTTGAAATATGTCAGTTCCCCAGCCTGGATTATGCCTCTCTTATATATGCTCTTATAGTACATATTAAGCCTTTTATTTATAGCCATAACTGTCATATGCTAAATGCTTATGTCACCTATTATACTAAGTGCAATGAAGGTAGAACTTGATTATTTTCTTCACCACTTAATCTGCAACTATTTGCATTGTGCTTGGCATACAAAAAGTAATTATGAGTTAATGAAAGCAGATAACCAGGCAAGAAAAGAGGTTGAAAGAAAGAAGGCATGACTCTTGAGAATATGGACAAATCATTGGGTTTCGTATATACAAATATCTAACAGTGGTGTGCTGGTAATCCAGTTCTCCAGGGTGGGGAGAAAGCACCCTGATTTGTAGTGTTTTATAGGTGTACATATTCCCACTGTGACCAATGATATCAACATGATATTACTGAATGCAGAGTTGGGAAGAGATGCAGAGTATTAACTCTTGCCAGATTCAGCAGGACTTTCTCAAATATTTTGGAATCTAGGGAATTTCCTTCTCTCTAATTTCCGTTCTTCCCATCTGCAGAATGAGGAATCTGAACTAGTATTTTCACATTCTATCAGCTCTGATACTCTTTGAGCCTACATATGATGCCTTTCATTATTTTGTCCTCCTACTGGAGTGATGGAGATCAGGGAGAGAAAAGATGGAGGACTAAACTCCAAGAAGATAAAGTGAGCGCTCAAACCATTAGGCAGTTATAGCACATTGGCTTCAAGTTTGCCTTGATTTTTAAAAGAAATATCTCCTAGCGCTTTTAAAATAGGACACTTTTTACATCCAGTTGAAGGAATCAATCCATTTGCTTCCCAAGTAAAATTCAGCTACATCTCACTAATTTCAAAAGTCAAGCATCAGTGGATTTTGGAAAGCGAGTACTTAGCATCAGGACAGAGCTGAAGATAAACCACTCTGTTACAACGTATTGAAGAGGTGTAGAGAGACATCCAGGTTCTATATTTGAGAGAGAGAAATGGATGCAATGAGAGCATGGTGATATCTCTATTTTATGCTTTTCTGCTTATTTGACCATCTCCTCCCTTCTTTTACCATTTACTTTATGGTATACAAGCTCTCCATCCCAGGTGAATGTAAGATGTCACAGAATATCCTAGGGAGAATAAGAAACTGTTATCGTGACTGCAATCTGTGATAGCTATATTTCTGCCTCTGCAATATTTTCAATGAATGGTCACTTGGCCTTAATATCTCAGTTTCACAGGGCTGCTAAGTCACTATTCTGAGTGTTCATCTTATAGAAAATTGAAAACCATAGAATTTTATAAACAAAATTATTTCAAGTAAAGTCACTGTAATTTCAATAGTTCTGCATAGAAAGCCTATATCAAGAGGTTTAGAGATTTAGGGACAGAGAATGAGCCGTACATGTTTGTCATCTTCTGGGACTCAAGAACAAATGGTTCATTCATAATGCTGGCTTTCACCCACACAGTCAGGCTAATTAGATCTTTTGCCTTGAATTTCCTCTCTACTCCTTAGTCAGTATGTATAAGACGCTCATTTCAAATTTAGATGTAGAAAGCATTTGTTGAACCTCCAGTCTTTGTCAGGCATGTTGGAAGGATAGGGAAAGGGAACAAATGAAGAAAACCAGGGGCTTTTAATATGGTACCAGAAGATGAAGGTAAGAATGAGTAGTTAAGGAGGAATATGATATGAATAGAAACAGAAATATGTGGAAGAAACACAAAGACTTTGGATCATGTGCTGGGGGAAGAAAGCTCTGGAGCCAGATCAAATATATTTACTAGCCATGTGACCTTAAAGTAGTTACCTATCCCTGTAAACTTCAAGTTTTCCTATATATATAAAGGGATAATAATAACCATGCCTATTTATCAAGTTTCCTTACAGATTAGATGAGATAATGCATGTGAGGAATTCACCAACTCTGACATGTAGTGAGCACTCAGTAAATACCAGCTATGATTAGTTATTTCTTTGGAATATTTTATTTGAGATTAATGGGAGTGTTCATGGGTTCGGGTGCAGATAGGGAAAGGTATTGCAGGCAGAATGACAAAGACATGAAAGTGTGAAAGACCACACTGTATTGGATAATATTTGCTAAACCAAATTAATCCAACAAATATTGAAGGGTGAGAAGGGATGGAGTTTGGAAAAGATTAAAACAGACTTGGAAAGGACTGGTTGTCCTCATGAAGAAGGTGACCTCAACCTGAAGGCCAAGACCCACTGGAATTTTTAAGGCAGTAGTCAAATCTGTGTATAGAGTTTGTTCAGGTGATACAATGAATTGGAGAGGGAAAGAATTTTGAGACAATATGACCTATTTTTTTTTTTTTTTGTCTTGAGACACGTATTAGTTGACACCATGGGAATTAAGGAAGGACTCTCATAGATAAATGTAGAATCAGGAGGTCAATAGTGAAGGCTTAGAGAATCCCATATTTCAGGGATGGCAGAAAAACAGGTACTGATGTTAAGGAAAGAGACAGCAGGGATCCTCAGAGCTAGGGACAGAAAGAGAGGTTGGCTTCATGAAAATGTGGAAAAGGGACATCTTTGGGAGGATAGGCCAGGTTAGCAATGTCAAGCACCACTGAGATGCCAAGAAGGCTGAAACTTGAAATGAGCTAAGAGTTGAAGCAATTAGTGGTTCATTAATGGTCTAATTACAGTGGTTTGAATAAACTCCTGAATTGCAGCTGAGAAGAGAAGGGGTGAAGAAATCGAGTACTGAGTGTGTACAGCTCTTCAAGGAATTGGGAAGTAAGGGACAAAGAGACAAAGGTAATAACCTCAGGTTTGGGGCAGGGCAACATGGAAGTTAAGTAACTTAAAAATATTGGGATACCTCAACACTATTGAAGGGGGTGGGTTTGGTTGAGAAAGAGGAATAGAAATGATACAGAGAGAAGAGATCACTGCAGAGCCTGGAGAACAGTATATCAAAAACTGCAAGTGGAACAGTTAGTCTGTGATGGAAGAGGAAACCCTCTTCCTCAGGGTCAGGAGGGAGTAAAGTAGCATGCTTAAGAAGATCACTAAAATTGGAGTAGTGGCACACTGGCCTGTATTTTCTCTGTGGAACAGTTAAAATTGTCTTGTGAATGGAAGGAGGTGGAGGTAGAGCCTGAATGCTCGACTGGATTGGTAAACTTTGGAACAGGCCCCATGGACAATGAGACAGAATGTGAAGAAAGGCTAAGACATGATAAACATCACTCAGATCAGAAAACATGATGTAGCAAAGAAAGTGTAGTTGTGATTTTCTGTCACCCTTGTGGGGAATCCTGGAAGCAATTGCAGAGAAAATATATATGTAGGATGGATTCAGGGTTAGAGATTGGCAGGAAGTATATGGCAGAGGGGCCATAGGGTAGAGGAATAGGGGATTTCCAAAGGATTAATATTGATACAGATATTAGTGGAGACCAGATTGGCAGAGAAGGAAGAAGGGCTGGGAAAGACTGAGAGGCTGATATACTCAGGAAGTAGGTAATAGAAATGTGTCCCATGCCATCTTCCCATCATTCTCTCAGGAAATCATCATGTGATCTGTGTCTATCTTTCCATCAGCAGTGGACATGAGTAAGTGGACAAGGCAACCAACACTAGATAATAGTACTCCAAAACATTCTATGCCAGTAGAGGTGACATTATTTATTTATTGGATAGCTCCTATGATGGCAACTGGAATGGCTAGACCTTTTAGGGTGGCATAGAGTTTTTATGAGAATGGAACAATCTCTGCTTCCAATAATCTTACAATTTGATTTCTAGTAGCTCTGGAGGGATCATATCTTTATTTTTCTTTTCAGTTCTTCCCTACATTAGAAGAATATCCAGAAATTTATTCAAGCAAAATGTTCCAGTTAGGTATCTTAAGCATGGTCAAAAAAGGAATTTCTTCAAGTAACTTGGAAAGTTCCAGTCACACTAATTTACTCGTGTCTGTCTTGTAACTGATCTCAGAAATTCCTCCCGTAGTAAGTTCCAACAGGAGGTTAGGCATTATCCTCTTGCTCTTCAAAATTGAATATGCCTGGCAAAGTTATATCTTCATGCCTTAGTGTGAATGAGTTCATCAGATAATTTGTGGAAGCTGAGGATTATAGAGTTTAAATTCTTTGACTCTTATTAAAGAAGTATAACTATATTTGGTAGGAAGACTTGAGAATAATGTTACTAACAAAATGCTCAAGTACTGTTGAACTTGCCATTTTTGGCAAGAGAGGGAGAAGTACTTTAAATGGACTATCTAAGAGAGCTAAAAGTCTTAATGAAGTTTAAATCTATACATTCTGTGTTTTTATCTTTAAAATTGACTATTAGAATGTTTTGTGTAATCTCAAGGAGTATAATGTTTTACCACAAGGCTACTATTCACAAAACTTTTAAAGAATTGTTATGGGGGGATCCCTGGGTGGCGCAGCAGTTTGGCGCCTGCCTTTGGCCCAGGGCGCGATCCTGGAGACCCGGGATCGAATCCCACGTCGGGCTCCCGGTGCATGGAGCCTGCTTCTCCCTCTGCCTGTCTCTCTCTCTCTCTCTCTCTCTCTCTCTCTCTGTGACTATCATAAATAAATAAAAATTAAAAAAAGAAAAAAAAAGAATTGTTTTGGAAAGATCCATTTGTCCATATAAACTGTAACATATGATTGTTTTAGAGACTTAAATTTGCTCTTGTAGGCTATAAATTAACTCAAAGCCTGTGGTGATTAACCCGCCACTTTGAGAATAAATTCAACAAACTCTCGATTGATCCACCACTCTGTATGTTGGTTAAGTTTTGCTCTAAGGTAGCATTTGGCATCTCTCCCTCATCTTGGGAGTAGGAAAATCTGGGTAGTAAAAATGCATAGTTGGAAAGCCCGGGTGGCTCAGCGGTTTAGTGCCGCCTTCGGCCCAGGGTGTGATCCTGGAGACCTGGGATCGAGTCCTGTGTCAGGCTCCCTGCATGGAGCTTGCTTCTCCCTCTGCCTGTCTCTGCCTCTCTCTCCTCTCTGTGTCTTTCATGAATAAATAAAATAAAATCTTAAAAATAAAAATAAAAATGCATTGTTGCCCATAGTGGGTAGGCGATGAGCACTGAGATGAGAGTAACAGACTTCCTTCTATATATTGACTTAAATCTGGTAAGGGAAACAAATATTTGGGGGAGAATATTGAATTGTCATGCACATTTGAACATCCTCTTCTGCCCTAAAAATTCATCAGTGGCTCCCCATTATTCTTTGTATAAAGTCTAAATTCCTTACTATGGCCAGAAAGGCTATTCATGATGTGGTCTATACATATCTCTGCAATCTTCGTGTTCACAATGTTCTAACCATACTTGTTCTCTTTTGGTCCCTCATATAGCCCACACATTTACCTACCTCAGGATCATTGAACATGCTCTTTCCCCTACTTCTGTCATAGTTTTCTTTTCTTTTACTAAGTTTTTTTTTAAGATTTTATGTATTTATTCATGAGAGATACAGAGAGAGAGAAAAAGAGAGAGAGGCAGAGGGAGAAGCAGGCTCCAGGCAGGGAGCCCAACATGGGACTCGATCCTAGGTCTCCAGGATCACACCTTGGGCTGAAGGCGGCGCTAAACCGCTGAGCCACCAGGGCTGCCCCTAAGTTTTTAGCTCAGATGCTACTGCTTCAGAGCTGTGTTCCCTGCCCTAACTACCTAAAACAGGTCTACCTCTATTTTTATATCACCCTAAAACCTTGCTTGACAGGGACGCCTGGGTGGCTCAGCAGTTGAGCATCTGCTTTTGGCTCAGGGTGTGATCCTGGGGGCCAGAATTGAGTCTCACACCAGGCTCCCTATGAGGAGCCTGCTTCCCCCTCTGCCTATGTCTCTGCCTCCTTCTCTGTGTCTCTCATGAATGAATAAATAAAATCTAAATAACAAAAACAAAAAACCTTGTTTGACATCTCCTTGACAATTACTGCAAATTGCAATTACTTCATTTCTTCATTTCCCCAGCTCAGGCTACATGAAAAATGTATGTATCCACTTTACTGTCATTCAAGTTGCAGACCCAGATAGAAGTAATGTTAACATGATGGTAGGAATCTTACCTATTTGTTTTTCCTTTCATTATTGTTACTCCAGCACAGAGCGTGGCATGCTGTAGGCATTCAATAAATATTTGGAAAATGAATAAATAACAATAACAACCTTTTACTGAATTATTTCTAGGTTCTAGACAACTTGTTAAACACAGTACGTATAGTCATGTCAACCAGTTCCATCAACAACTCCTCAAATAGAGTCATTATTATTTCCACTCTATAGATTAGTAGAAAGATCAAGTAATTTACCCAAAGACTTTTAAGGGATTAAACTGGTTTAAATTTTGACTGTTATGACATAAATTTGTGCTCTCAGGTATGACTTTTATTTCTCTTGCCATTTTTTAAGAGCAGCAGATTGGAGGTCCGAATTCAAAGTGTCCAGAATTTCTTTTAAACACATAACAGTTGGCCAAGTTTTTTAATCTGCAATTAATTTTCTAACTTACCTAAATTTCACCTCATTGTGATGCCACCAAGCTGGTCTCAGTACTGAACTTAATTATATAGGGAGTTTCCCGGGGCATCTCTTTCCCACTGATTCGAATCTCATCCCTCTGTGGCCTCCATTAAAGAGGTGCTAAGAAACAAACATTCACTGTGAAGTGTGTATTTTGATAGGTATTTCAAATGTATGGAAGATGTGCATAATTCTGAGAAAACAGAATCTCAAACCTCTGCAAAAGCTAGTCAAAATGGTATTTAATCAGCCTAGATTTTTATTCCTCCCCAAGAACTCTGAGTCCCTGGAGCTCTTTTAATCTTGGCTCATTAAAAGTTAATATAATTTGGATTGGTGCTATTCATTTTGTGTCTGGACACCTCATTTACCCAGCTCAGGCTGGGTTTCTGGGCACCAAGCCTACGTAAAAAGTGTTTGCATCCACCTTACCTTCATTCAAGTTGCAAACCCAGATGGGAGTAATCAATAGCTGATCGTTGATAAATGGTAATCGTTACAAAGAATACAGAATTCAAATGTCAGGCACAGAATGAATGCCAGCTATTTGTTGTTGGGTAATTTGGTAATGTCAGGAGGTAACAAAGAGAGATTGCTATGCTACAGTCATTACCCAGCCCAGGGGAGGAGTGTTAAACATTAATACTTGAGCTGTGAAAGTATCAGAAACTTGATGTCCAGGCAAGCTTTGTAAGGGGTGGGAAAAGCTTAATAAGTCCAAATTTTTCGTCGTGTGCAAGGGACTACTGATATGCAGAGTCTCCATCTTGTGAATTAGATTCATTCTGTCTGACTCCTGTAGTGCTAAATTTGGATAGAATTATGATCTGGAGAATGATGAAGTAGCTTGGGGTCAGGGGAAGTAGGAAGTAGGCAAAGCAGTATCTCTAGGTTGAAGAGTGATCTCTTCATACTGTTCACAGCTCCCTGAATAGGTTACACTATTTCCTTGGGGACACACAGTTATTTGATTTGCCCATTCATTTTTCTTATTCACTTATTTTTGTACACATCCCAAACAACCCTACTATATGCAGACACTTGCTACATTAAGAATACAAAAAGGTAAAAAAAGGCTAAAATATGGATCTTGCCTCTGGAGTGGTTAAAAAATAGTATCAACATAATATTCATTAAAATACAATGTGATAACCTCTATGGTAAAGGTTCATGAAATTATCAGAACATAAATCATAATATGTTAGATGAATGATAAGGGGGTGGAAGAAAGTGTCATTATGAAGAGATTTTTGATATTGATCTTGAGTGATGAACCCTCATCATTCAGCAGATGGGGAAGGTAGACAGAGCAGTTTGAGAAGAGAGAAAAACTCTGTCTGCATAAGAGCAACCATTTGCTTGAAAGATAATGGTGTGTGAGTTGATATAGTGGGAACTGGAACTGTGATAAGCCAGGAAATAGTACCATGCAGAGAAGTGTTGTTTTTGGTCTTGTGCCCTGTGGCTCTTGCAGGTTTTAAAGAAATAGAATCATCTATATGCTTCAGTGTTTTATATACTGCATTCTCTAGAAGTACATGGTGAAAACATAGTAGAGTGGAAATAGTTAAGTCTTTGAACCTATGACTTTCCTAACAGTCCATGTAAGAGCTTTTGTGGGATGGAGAGGCAGGACCAGTATTGATGCCATTCACTGACATGGAGAACATGGAGGAAGAACAGGGGTAAGAAATGTGAATAAGGAGCTTGGAAAAAGAATATATTGAGTATGAAAGCACTTCCCTGTTGAGGCTGGAAAAATTGGAGGTATGGGGTTAAGAGCTTAGTAGAAATATCAGGGAGGAAGTTGGGGGTTTGAAATAGCTATATGATGGCTGTTCTGATATTTGGTAAAATTATGGGGATGAGGAATCCTGAGTAGGTGAGAAGAAATCTGAGGATTAAAGCATGGTGAATGTTGACATCTACAAGGATGAGCAGAGGAGAAAGCAGTAAAGGAGACTGGATGAGAATGGTCGGAAAGATCAGAGGGCAACTCTAAGGGAAACCCGAGGAACTGTTTGTGCCCTACAACTACATTAACAAACGTCTTAAAGAAGAAGAACCTAAGTTGGTCCTTGTAATGAATACAATTTATTAACTCTTTGGTTTTGTTAATTTGTATTAATAGTTTCAAATTTTAGTTGAACATCTACTTTATGTTAATGGGGAGAATGAAACCTAATTATGGTGAAGCTAGTAATTTCAGAAGAATATAGAGACATATTGGTAAATGAGGATGGAAAAACCTACATCATTACCTGGGAATTTTCTTTCCTCCTCACATAACAAGAAAACTTCATTATCATACTTATTACGGTGATATGTTTTAATAACAAAAACCTCTTAATTAATGGTTCCTACACTGTATTTTATAATTAAGGCCGGGCTGAAACTAGAGCAACACTTGTCTCAGTTTTATTGGTGGCCTCTTGGAACTGAGTCAGACATGTTTGTTGAGTTATGTTTATACATATTTCATGGTTGGATAGGGATGCTGGTTAAGCAAGGTCTCATCTCTCAGTGTATTAATTCATTCAGCACGTATTTATTGAGACTCTAGGAATTGCTTTAGACTCAGGGAACAAAGCAGTAAAAAGTGGTCAATGTTTCTACTTTCATAAGGTTATGTTTGGATGATGGCAGGGGTGAGGAATGATCAGTCAATCAAATGCCACATAGTGATAACTGCTTTGAAAAACTAAAACAGAATAAGGGATAGAGGTGACAGAGAGCCTTGCATTTAAGAACCAATGCACCTGGATCTCACAGCCTGTCTGCTGTGTCAGTGGAGACTAAGCTAGTGGGAATTCCCTGTGAATACTGTGTGCAGATGAGCACTTGCCCTCAGCAGAAGCTTCGTTCATTCATGCTGTCTCCTCTGTTGCTCTCCCGTGTCAACTCTCATGGTCAGCAGCTGGTAGGTCCCAGGAACTCACAAAGATCCTGCTGTGTCTCCTCAGGCTTTCTCATCCTCAGAGCAATTCTTCTGATGCTCTGCTGCTAGACAGTTCTTTATCTTTAAACATCCCAGTGAGAGAGTATCTCCCCATGGGCTTACAGCGGCACCCTCTGGCTGTATATCCTTGGCTAGCCAGCTTTATGGTTTTGGGTATTCATTTATGTTTTAACTTATCTCAGTGTGAACAATTGTAACTGTAATGCATAATGTCAGAGAAGCATTAAAACAATAGTATTGAAAAATAAGTATATTTTCCTTTTACACCGTTTGCCCCAATTTCTCTTGTTTTCAACCTACCCCCAGAGGTAATTACCTTTAACAGTTTCTTTTGTATTTTTCCATCTATGTGAGAGTAAGAGGTAGAGGCCCTACCCCAGTCCTACAAAATTAAAATGTCTAATGAATCTTTTCATATAAGGGCACAGGCTTTACTCAGCTTTGGTCTCAACTGCTTCAGTGTTTTGGATACCTCAGTAGGGCATCAGGCTAGAAAAACAAACTCTGTACTAAGAAGAATATCACATAACAGCGATGCAATGTCAGATGACAGACTCTGATAAGAAACCCAAGTCTTTTAAGAGAAGGAACTGACGAGAATGTATGGTGGCAAAATTGCAGTGGCAAAGTTAATTCTCATGTGGTCCAATTCCAGAAAAAACTGTGACATCAGTGTTTTGCTTTGTGCTTTTCACTGACTTCCAACCCCCACTGGTGATCCTCATCTCCTGACCTGGAATATCCACTCAGGCCTTATTTCTCTTATGAAGAGTGAACTCACTCTCTCCAGATTTTGTCATGTTGAGTCCCAGGCCACTAAGGTGTCTAATTTTCTTTAAATAACCCTACTTGGTATATTTAAATTAATTGCTTCTTTATAAAAATAAGAAAACTTTATATAATCATGCACAGAAAACCAATACACATTTTATAAGTGGAATACAACTAAAAATTATATGTAATTAAAAACAAATTAATAGTATTAAATTATAACTAGATTCTGTTGCCTGCCAAATCTCTGAGACTGAAGTCCACTACTTCTTTGTGTTTGTCTTGGTGGGGAGAGAGGTAAGTCTCCTGCAGGTATTTAGAAGAATAAAAGAGGAATTAAAACAAATAACATTTTAAAATACCTTGCTCAATAAGGAATAAACCACTCAGACCCTTCAAGGGTTTATAGGATGTACAGTTTAAACCTTCAGCTATCAGCTCCTGTAGAGTCTGTCTCAGCTCCAGAGAGCCATTCTACTCTAGGTTATGCCCTTCTCAGAGCAGCACATACAGTTAACTGAGTCAGGTGTATTAGGTCTGCTATTTTGACGTAAGGAGAGGTCATTCTAGCTGGCATTATTAGCAGTAGAGTTTCCTGTCAGGGCTTTCTTGGTCACCATAGTTTGCTTGATCCTTTTTTTTTTTCTTAAGATTTTATTTATTTGAGAGGGAGAGAGAAAGAGAGAGTGAGAGCACAGGAGCAGGGGGAGGGAGAAACAAACTCCATGAGCAAGGAGTCCAAGGTGGGACGCGAGGCTGGATCCCAGGACACTGGAATCATGAACTGAGCCAAAGGCAGATGATTAACCAGCTGAGCCACCTAGGCAGCCCTGGTTTGTTCAATCTTAATTCCCCCTTTCTTCCACAAGTGTTGATCTCTAATAAACACCCTACACCCAAATTCCATTGCAGCATCTGCTTCTGGAGAATCCAACCAAACTGATGTATTTAACATTAAAATTGAGCCAGTTTGCCACTAAATATAGTCTAGTGCAACCAAGTGAACCTGAATTTGGAGACAGACAAACTTAAAATTCAATGTTCGCATTGCTCCTTATGAATTTTTTAGCCTCCAAAAATTCCCAATTTTATTAAGTCTAAAGTAAGAATTTCTCACTGGACTTCTTTTATAGTGAAAGAATACATATAAGGAATTTAGAACAGGGATTGTCACAGAGAATATTCTATATCTAGATTATACATGAGCTCAGTGCTGTTCAGTAAAAAAAATGAAACCACGAAATTTTAAATTTCTAGAGGCTACATATAAAAAAGTAAAACACAGCTGAAATTAATTTTTATAATATATTTTATTTCATCCAAGCTAACATTTAATCATTTCAACATGTAATAAATATAAAAATTATTAATGAGATATTTTTACATTGGGGGGTATAGAGTCTTCTAAAACTGGTGTATATCTTATACTTGGAGCTCATCTCAATTTGGACAAGCCATACTTCAAATGCTCAATAAACACATATGGACTAGGGGCTACTTTATTGAACAGCATGGTGTAGAATAAATCTTGAGTTTTATCTCTAATCTACTATGAACCTTCAATGAAAGAGAATTACAGGGGCTAACCAGCTATATAAAATCTAGAAAGGGCCAGAATGGGATGAAGTCAGCAGGAAGGAATACCTTGACAGTGGTCATCTTCTCTCATAAATAGTCTTGGTCTGATCTCTGCAGAAGCTCCCAGCCAGTACACCAGGCATATAGTTGGTGGAACATTAACACTATTAATTCAACATTAGCAAAAAATATGATTCAGTGCTACTCGTATAAAATTGCATTCTTCATCAGAGATCTTATTTATAGCAAACTGTGAAGAAGACATATTTTCAAGAGATGAGAAGGGAAATAAGGGAGCTTGGATGTAAGAAGATATACTGAATTTTAAGATAACCTTATCGAGAATGCCAGGATTAAAACAATATTTTTTGTACTGTTCAGAGGGAGACACGGAGAAATGAAAAGTTATTTAGAATAGAAAAATTATTTTCATGATACAGAAGCAATATGCACTTGTTATAAATCACCTGCACGTTTACTGAATCAACAAATACTTATCAAGTAACTAATAAAAGGGGGCACCTGAGTGGCTCAGTGGTTGAGCACCTGGCTTTGACTCAGGTTGTGATCCCAGAGTCCTGGGATCAAGTTCCCCATCTGGTTCCCCTCAGGGAGCCTGCTTTTCCCTATGCCTGTGTCTCTGCCTCTCTGTGTGTCTCTCATGAATAAATAAATAAAATCTTTTTAGAAAGTAACTGATAAAAGTATGAAAGACTTAACACTTATTGACGATTGACTGTATATCACTCAGTGTTCTAAGTATAGTGCCTGAATATGATAAACCATATCACAGATGATTATAATACCAATATCATGTTTGAGGAAACTAAGGGGCACAAGTTAGGCAAATGCCCAGGGTCACACAGCCAGTCAGGAATAGAATCAAAACTCCAACTCGGGCTGTCTGTTCTAGAACTATACCTTTAACAACCATAAGGTGGTATGTGCACTACAAATACAAATCAGAGTTCTTGCTTCTTTATGTCCTGAAGTCCCAGAAGGAAGGATAAGCATATAAATAAACCCGATAAAAGACAGATACTGGGGAAAAAAAAACCAACAAACGATATGATAGAAGGAAAAAAGGCCAATGAGAATTCAGTGAAGCACACAGAGGTATTTAGGACATTCCTCTTTATCTTGCAGATGAGGAAAATCAAGTCCAGCAATAAATCATTAACATATCTATTAAGTGACAGAGCCTTTTAGACCCAATGCACCTGGGAGTGTATTGAACGGATCTTCAGTGCAGTCTTCCAAAGCAATAGCTATTGTTTTAATAATACCAGAATGTATTTTGTTTCCCGTGCTCTGAGTGCTTCATGCATAAACTTTGTAGTTTGTTGAGATTTCTACTTTGTCTAACACTGTTTAATATTTTCCTGAACCAAATCATTTGCAGATAATTTCTGTGCTCCCCCTAAGTAATAATACTGGGTGTAAATATTATGAATAGGAGGAGAGAAAAATCACTCTTACCCACTGTACTCTGTTCACTTGAGAATATGTGTAGATAAGAACTAAGGGATATTTCAACCGAAAAATGAGAGAATTTATGGCTCTCAGATTGTCATCTTACATCTATGAGGGTGGATTTTATGTTTTTCAAGATATCTTGCTCAGGAAGATAACTCATTTACAATCCACGCATAATTCCTCTGATTATCTTGGTAAATATATCTGTAGACATTGTACTGAAACAACTGGAGACCCCAAGGCCATGTTTTTCAATACACAAACACTCTATCACCCCCAAATGCCATTATGTCACCTACAACTGTTCTTAATGACATATTTGAATACTGAAATGCAGTTTTTTTCTGAAGCGTCCCTAAGAATTCTTATGGAGGAAAAGAGTTCCAAAGTCAAAGACCATTGGGAACTGTGGTTAATAGGTTTATTTACTTCAGAATTTCTCAGAGACTTAAATATGCTAATGTGGATGCTTCATCTACAAGATTTACCTAAAATATTTGATCAAAGCTTCACCCCACACCTCTCTTCATCTATTGAAGAGTGTTTCATAAACCTAGAGTTAGCCTAAATATATTGATTTGAACCACATGAAATTGCTAATATTTGACCACTTCTATCTTATAAAAATACCAATCTCATATAGCTGTACTTGAATAGTTTGGAAATTGGGGACACTGCCATAAAGCTTCATTCTGAGAGCTGTTTAGGAATTTGTAATATATTCTGGTTCCTGATTCACAGTCCTTCCTAACCCTCATCACTAACTTAACTAGGCTCGTCCTTCATTCAAGTACTAATTTTACTTGCCAGAGTGTCTCTGTGGACTCTCTATGGTAGACCTCTTATGAGCAAGTGGAACTGTTTGATAATTAATATTAGATTAAGTTAATTCTAGCCTCACACCTCTAATGATCTGCTTTGCCAGAGAAATTCCATCCTCAACGTTTGAGACAGTTGGGTAAAATCTCAATACTCCAATGATGGGTACACTTAAATTACAGGAAATCCACAATCTCAGTGGAAGGACCCATATGGATGATAATTTACAAAATATGCAAAACGTATAAAAAATACACAAAAAAATTATCTACAAAAGTAGTTTAAAAATCTAAACTCAAGTTACATTGTCACACAAAGGACTATGGTTTTCCTACGTATTTCCAGGTAAGAAAGAGTCTAGATTCGATCTTCAAGTGTTGGAATTTGTGAAATTGTTTGATAGTCTCTGGATGACAGTACAAAAGGCTTAAAATTGGAACTACTAAAGGAAATCTGGCATGGGTGCTCTCCAAAGCTACCTCATACACTGTGTAAGTCCTTACAAATGGCATTGGGAAGGGTGTCTCAGCAAGTTTACAAGGTGGCCATACATTCTCAGCCGTCTGTTTTTGTACCACCAATTTCAGACTATATCTCCAGAGCCTTGCTCCATAGCTGGCACAGAGTAAGCACTCATTAAAAATTTGCTGAATTGAATCAAATTCCTTTCCCTGTTCACCTTCCTGTGGTTATGTCATTAAGCAAGAAATTAGTCAGAACAACCCGAATTGGTAGGGAGAAAACAGAAATACATTACCCAGATAAATGGAGAGAGGTGTGTGGGTTGCCTGCATTCCCCAAATTACTTTGCTAATCACCATTTTACTTAGCGTGTGTTAGAGAAGACTTTAATTCCACAAAGTTCCAATAGCTTGGCTGTAGGAAACACTCATCACTTTGTCCTGAGTTTTTAAATGGAGACTATGCAGCAGTGAAGTCCTGCTCTCAGTCCTATGCAAGGGGCCCTTTCTTGGTGTCAAATGCATATGTTAACAATTTCTCTCGACCTTGATTAAAAACCCCATGATGCACTGAACAGATTTTCCTTAGAAACTACCTTGACAGGATTTACAAATCAATTACACTTGCAGAGTTTGGGCTTTTGTTTGGAAAAGGGTTTTCATTTTTTGCTCATTTTGTTCCTTCCTGGCACCAATCTGAACAGCATCCAGAAAACAATGCTACACCTAATTTGCTCCTGCAAATGAGAGCAATTAAAATACCTCAACAAAAATGTTGGAGACTCTCAGATGATTTACAGACCAAGAGTGGAATATAATGACTCTGTTTATTCCTCTATCATCTGACTTGCCATTGGCTCTGGAAGTTTTGTTATTAAGCACTTCCAGCCCAGTTTTGACTTGCGCGGTTTTTTCTGGCTCCTTACAGAGGTGCACAGCTGTTGGTATGACCTCTGATTCTGGAAGAAATGGGCCAGCAATGGTCAGATCATCTTTATCAAAAAGCACATACATCCAGACTGCAAGGATCTGGTCTTGAACTGGTAGCCCTGGATCAGAAGGATATTTGTGTATGTGCCCTAACTATCTCTTAGTACAGAGAAAGATAGTATGTGTAGTAGAGAGACTGTGCTAAACTGTGTAGTTTGATTCTTATCTGATCGAATCTTGATCATTACCTTTAGGTTCCTTGGGCCTGTTACTTAATCTCTGTGAACCTGTTTCCTTAGGCATGACCTGGGTGTACATGGGGATTTGGCCTATGAAGTTTTCTTTTCACCTCATCTTGTCTTCATGCTTGGCTTGCTGTCCCTGCTATGGCCTTATTTTGGTGACTCCAGTAGGCACATGCCTGTGCTCTTCCTCTTGCTTACAACTCACCTGCCACCTCCCCTCCAACCTGCCCTGTACCTACTTCATCCATATACTCTTCAGGTCTAAGCTTGAATGCCACTTACTTACACAGGTTTGTTTTGACACCTCTCCTTCCAGTCTGAATTATGTTTACTCTCATTATATATTCCTGCATAGCTCCTTTGCATTATGTTGTCATGCCATCGATTACAGTTCACACACAAATGTGTGTTTGTGTTGCCCAACACTCTTTATCTTATCTATCTCCTGTCCTAATTCCTTTAGAGTGCTTATTAATTTCTTACATTTTTTGTTCAATTAATTGTTGCCTATCCTTCCCCAGAATGTAAGTTAAAAGTGTCATGAATGTAGGGATCTTGACTGTTTTGTTCACAAATGCATCCCCAGTGCTTGGCACAATGGCACTGGCATGACATTGGAACCCAAAAACCATATGTAGGATGGGTAGATAATTGGGTAATGATGGGTGAATATGCTCTTTGCAAGGGTAGTTGAAAAGATCAGGAAAGATGTATATAAAGCACCTAATGGAGTGAAAGGCACTCTTAGCACCTACTATTCAATAAGATGGTTATTGTTGCTGACATAAATGAAGAGGCATATAACAAGACAGGACAATTTATTCTAAAAACTGAGTGTATTTCCAGATTACGAACACATTCCGTGTGATATTCTATACCATTTTCCTCAGTGGTTCTGCAAAATCCCTGCTATGACCCATCATCTATAGCATCTCATTCCCCAAGCTGCACACCCTCTGCAGCACACTGGACAATGTGGAGTTTGTTAAGCAGTCCCTACTGTTTCATTCCACTGGGTTTTTGCACACCTGGATTCCTCTGCCTAAAATAGCACAGCAAGGGCACTAAGGCACACCCCACCCCACATCCCACAGTTAGGGATGTCCTAATGACAGGTGAGTTTCAGAGATTCCCCACATCTAGTCATGGCCAAAACATGGTTGCGCCAGGTTCTTGATAAGTTGTCAGCAGCTTTTACCAGTAACACCAGGTTATTGTTCTTTCTCTCCTTAATTTTCAGAGACATCCTCAATTGAGTTTGTGAAAGGTCTCTGTACTAAGATGGAAGAATCGAGTCTACAATCTTAAATCTCTCTGAGATACTGAACCATAAATTACTGTCTCTTTTCCTTCTTTATGTTCTGAATTGAGAAAATGTAGAAAGGACAAGTCAGGGATGCAATGAAATACTATGTCTGAAATGAGGGTTCTGTTTTTGAGTTGGAACAAATGAGGAAAAAGCCATTAAATGAGAGTTTAGTTTTAATAGTAAAAATATTATGCTCTCAGCTATATTTTTTCTGGTAGAAATAAACTGGTAGACTTACTACATTAGCAGAGGCTTAGCAATATAATATCACAAAATCCCTCTTGCAGAAGGAAACTGAAGTCCAGAATAATTGATTGTTTAGCTCATTGGTGAGTTTTCACCCCTGGCCCATGCTATGGATTCCCTATATGCAAAACTATCTTTATGATAAAACATTAGAATGGTAGCCAGACTCAGTGGTAATGAGATGACATTCTGTGGCTTGCTAAAATTGGCAAGCAACTCAGATGTATGCAGAATGTTCGGCTGGTGATGAGTATGGGTGATGCTAAGCAGGTTAAAGGAAAAAAGTCATTTTCTATTCAACTCTCTTAAAAATAAATAGTGCCCGGTCAATAATAAATGACAATAGACAGTTGATCTCAACTGTCTATTTGAGGATTTGGGGATAATAGGGAATGATAGTTTGTGGCTAGTTAGAAATGCATGCTTAATCTGAAAGTGGTATCTACTATGAAGCTCCAGCAAAATGTTATAAGAAGAGAAGCCTGATATTAGAACTTCATGTGCTTCAGTAGCTAGAAATCTGGATTTTGAAGTGAGGTTTCCTAATTTTAATTATTTTGATTAATTAGTTATTTACAGTGTTTTTATTTACCAACATGAATCCTCTGAATGCTCTGATGCCAATGAACTCTTCTTCATTCCCTGTGTCATGTATGTATAAGCAAGTGTTGAGTCCAGACCCTCCATTTGTGCAATCTGAACTCGAGTCCTTATAAAAGGCTAACTGCACTAATATGAGAGCCAAGTGACAGTGCATTGTTCTCATGAGCAAAGGCAGTGTGGACCTCTGTTCAGGAGTGACTCCAGACCAGTTCACTATATGTACCCCTCACCATCATTCCATAGCACCCTCGAAGGCTAGACTAGGTCATTGAGATCACTGAGTAGGCAATCTCATTCTGCCAGTTTGAGACTGGCTTTCCTAAAATGTGGTGTCCACCTACTATTGAATCATAGCTTGTATGCCTGCTTGACCCCTTCAATTCTTTAAGAATTTTCTTCAGCACCAGTGTTCTGAATGGTCATGCCAAGGGGCCTGGTGTGGCACTCTTTTCATTCTTGGTCCTGTGTATCCCACAGGCCCTGTTGGTCCAGAAACTCATAGTTTTTGGTTCTAAATAATATCCTTACATTCTTTGATAATTCCATTTTCTTTATTTTTTTAATGTTTTATTTATTTATTCATGAGAGACACAGAGAGAGAGAGGCAGAGACATAGGCAGAGGGAGAAGCAGGTTCCATATAGGGAGCCCAATGTGAGACTCTATTCCCTGCCCCCAGGATCATGCCCTGAGCTGAAGGCAAGCGCCTAACCACAGAGCCACTCAGGTGACCCTCTTTTCTTCTAACAAGATATTCATTATCTTTTAAGGTTTTTTTTTTTTTCCCTCCTTATATTACCTTTCCACCTTATGAGTCTTTTTTCTGTGCTATTTTCAGTTACTGTCTTTCACGTTTGAGGCTTTCCTTAAAAATATGGCAGGCTTTTGCTCTCTGTCCATATTAACAGGCAAAAACTAGAGTGTGAGTCTTACATGTGGGGGAAGCAGGGTACGGAAACTTGTTGAATGGTGGGCTTCTCAAAATAAAAAAAAAAAAAAAGAACGGTGGATTGCTCTGTAGCACGATTAGACAAAGGATGAGCTACTTTATTAGGGGACTGCCAAAAATCAGTTGTTGTTTTCTCTGTCACAGACAAGGACCCAACAGAATATCCTAAACTTTCTCGCTTTGCTTTCTTCCAGTGGTGATTGGAGGTAGAGGATGTGGATGTGATGGGCAGTGCTCTTAGAGCTGAATTGCCAAGTGTTGCTGAGACTGTCATCATTCAACATGATTTTATTTAAGCCACTTGTTTTCAGTTCTGGTCTTCTTTATCAGTCTCCATGGGGCTTGCATCTCAGAGATGCAATACTTCTTTTTTTTTTTTTTTAAAGATTTTATTTATTTATGAGAGACACAGAGAGAGAGAGGGGCAAAGACACAGGCTGAGGGAGAATCAGGCTCCATGCAGGGAGCCCAACATGGGACTTGATCCCGAGTCTCCAGGATCAGGCCCTGGGCCCAAGGTGGCCCTAAACCACTGAGCCACCTGGGCTGCCCTAGAATACTTCTGATTCAATTTCTTCCTAGATAGAACTTCCAGACTTAGTCAAAGAAAAACAAAATAGAGATTGCCTAGGAAAATTTGAATTTCAGATAAACAAGGAATCCGTTTTAGTATGTCTCCTACAAATCTGAAGATCAGATTTAACTGGGCCCCTTATATTTTATTTGGCAACCCCATCCACATCATTAGAGGACAGGAGTGGTAATCTGGCTGCATCAGTGTGTAAGGTGGCCGGAATCTGGGGGAGCCCATAGGTTTTTGTGTTTTTGTTTTTTAAACCAACTTTGTATCTTCCCTCCATCATTAGCCTTGTTCTTCAGTCCCACCTTCCTGGCATCTGGTGCTTCCAAGCCCTTTGTCCCTCCTGAAATTCTTCAAGGCAGCTTGGTTTTCTCTCAGTGACATGGCCCTTTACAAACTTTTGCCATTCAGATTCCTCTTTATGGTTATCATATTTAATTTCATCTAAGATGAGATCTATTATATTATGTACCATCTATTATCTAATGAAGAAGGAAAAGATGCTTCCAATTACAATTGCAAGATACCGCCGATTGTAAGTCATCTTCCATTCCGAAATGTTAAAATGTGAAAAGATTTTTTCACAAAAAGTCTTTTTTGGGGGTAGGCATATAAGGGATTTTGGTGGGTTACCAGTTTTGATTAGCTCTGGTTTTGAAAAGGAGAGCATGTTTTAGAATTGATAATACATGGTAATTCTCCCGCGGTTTCTCAGTCTTCCCCAAACTGGTTAACATCTTATATTTACTGTTATCTCTTCTTCCATCTTGTTTGTCCTTGTTTATTTATATCTTTTTTGAAAATCCATTTTTTTTCTCATTTTAGAGGAATTTCAGGGGATTGCAGAGGTATACACATGTGTTTATTCTTCTTGTTCCTCTAGTCTTGTAGACATTTTAGATAAATCTGTTGCTTGGCATGAAGAGACACAAGCTCTGGGTATGTGTTTCCTTCCATTCCTACCAGATGTTTTGGCAGCCTGGTGGAATGGACAGTGAACCAAGAGCCCCTGGGCCCAGGCAGACTCTGGCCTCACCCTGCCATTGGCAAGCCCCTGCCAGAGAACACAGCTTGCCACAGCAGTCACAGCCCAGAGAATAATGTATTCCCAGTGCTCTCTGCTGTGATGCTATAACTATTTCAGGCTGAATAGAACTTTTGAGACATGAGTGGCTCATTTCAAAGGGCAAGAAGTCACGCAATAAGCCCCCATGCTAAGTGAAATAGTGGGGATGACAAGAGCCATTTATCTTGCTTTATTTTGTAGTTTTCAAAACCTTTCCTGACTTTGTTTTCTTTCTTTCATTCATTCAAGTATGTGCCAGGGACTGTTTGGGACACAGTAGTGACCCAAATAGACAACAGTCTCCGCTCTCATAATGCTTATATTTGAGAGGAGGGGTGGCAGAAAATAAAAGTAAAATAAGTTATTATGTTAGAAAGTGACCAGTGCTTGGGCACATAGGTATCTCAGTTGGTTAAGCATCTGCCTTCGACTCAGGTCATGATCCCAGGATCCTGGAATAGAGTGGGTGTTGGGCTCCCTGCTCTGCAGGAAGCCTGCTTCTCCCTTTCCCTGTTCTCTTCTTATGCTCTCTCTACTTCTCTCTTTCTCTCTCTCTCTAATAAGTAAATAAATATTTATTTAAAAATATATAATAAAGGAAGGGAGAAAGGAATGAAGGAAGTAACAACTGGAAGTTACTCTATAAAAGATAAATAAAAATTGAACTTATACAATATTGTAAAGGAAAATAATTAAATGGTTTATATGTTCCTATTCATACTTGAAGCTCTAGCTTCCCTGCTTTTCTGTCTCAAGGGGAGGGAGGTTTAACTCCATCTACTGTCTGAACTGGATGGTTGTGCTACCCCAAGATCAAGTTTATTCAAGTTAGAGTGGGTTGGTAGAGTTGGTAGACAACACTTGGTTTGTCACAGCTCTGGTGTGCCCTAGTCTTAACTTGGCAGCATCCCACCATGTACTCCAGGATGAAGTGGCACTAGCATGAACATGATCATCTCCTCTGTAGCAACCAGCAGGATCCCTTGGAAGTCATAGCACTTATGGGGAGGACATAGCTTGAGGCTTAGATCTGGGATGTTGGGGTAGGCATGTAAGGAATTCTTATGTATTACCAGTCTCAATTAACTGTGGTTTTGGAAAGGAGAGCTATAGTAGGTAAAGACCAAATGGGGAAATAAAAATTCCATTCTTTTTCCCGCCCAGAGTATAATGGGTCATGTCTATGAATTGAGTAGGTTAGCAAATATAAAGTAGTCAATAATGTTACTTCTTTTGGAAACATATTTGGATACATGGTTTATTTGATCTTACCTACAAGAGAATTCAGGCAAATATTTTCATACAGAAACAGAACAGAAGGGCACTGGTATTTATTGAATGCCTTCTGTGCTTGCTGCTTCTGCCGGAAAAATGAATCTTCTCATTTAATCCTTGTGGGAGAGATATCATTCCCCCACTCAACAGATGAGAAAGCTAACTCCAGCTCAGGGAAGGAAAGAAGGTTTCCACTGTCATGGAGCAGGTGAAGCAATCAAAACCCTCAAAGCTTCAGAATCATAATTCCAGACTCCTAAAATGCCAATAATAAATCTTAGCAGTACATTCATTTCATTTTGTCTCATGTCTCTGCAACCAGTAGATAGTTCCCTTCCAGAAGCACCTGGACCTGAGAGACCATCACCCAATTTGCCAGTTAGGAACCTAAACTTCCTGCAGGATTCTGCATCTTTGAAACTGAGGAAGGGAGTATTATTATCAGTCTGCTTCTACAGAGGAAAAAGGCTAGCAAATGAGGATCAGAATCCTGCCAAGTCTAAAGCCACTGCCTCCATGGAAACCTAATTTCTACTTAATAACACTAAATGATTAAATTAGACCCTTTGACACTTCTTCTTTAGAACAAATGATAGTGAGGCATTTTGTTTTATCAGTCTTTTGTTTTATGACTCTAACCTCGAATGAACGTGATCAAGAGGAATTCTCTGAGCTCTCTTTTGACCTTGAGAAAACTCTAAAATGTTCTCTTATTATACCAGCAATGCTGGTAGAAGACATAGTCTGTGCATATTGATAAACTTCTCTAAGTGGTGAGGTAGTACTTGGCACTTGCTAGATGATGACATTAGATTTGCTGTTAATGGTTGCACCCCAGGAACTAATATAGTATCTCACTCCTCCCTAAAGAAGTATTTTACAAACCTATCCTTTAGTTCAAGGGGAAGTTGGTGAATCCCAGTCACCACAAATGAGATAAAGTATAATTTGTCAGATTAAATCTCTGAGTTAAAAATTAAGCGTGAGAATACTGTATGAGCTTTTTATTAGTTTTAATCCTTAAGGTAATGTAAGGGCACACATTTAGATCCCAAAATTGGAGTCATGGCTGAAAAGAAGTGGATTTGGCTTAAAAGAAAAGATATGGAGCAAAAGCGGGTATGACTTTAGACTGGGTTTTTCAAAGGAAACTAGAAATGAGGAGAAATTTTAGAAAGTGTGAAAAAGTTCATTGGCCTAGACAAGATTCTGAGAAAATACAGTTTAGATCATATCCTTTGTCTGCCCAGACCTCCTCATCTGGAAGGTGAGGAATGTAGAGATAAGGACAAGAGGCTTCTCAGGTCACATGAAGTAGAAGCCTGAAGACATTATAATGCTGACAAAGCCCACTGATTGGGATTCCCCTCCCTCACCTCCTGTTGCTCCCCTCCTTGCTTACTCCGTCCAGCCACAGCAGCCTCCTAGCTTTTCTTGACACTTCCAGCACACTTCTTCTGCCTTCACCCAGTTTTATATGCCTGGACTACTCCCTCCACCCCTAGATAATGGCCTGGCTTCAGGACTTTCTATAGAGATCCCCTATTGGGTGAGAATTTCCCAGACATCCTATTTAAAAAGGCAACCATCCTGCACCTCTGTTCCTTCTATCTGGTCACTCTCCTTACATGCTCCTTTCCCCATAGCTTTGATCACTTTTAAAAAAAGTTTTTATGTATTTATTTGACAGACAGTGAGAGAGCACATGCAGGAGGAGCAGCAGAGGGAAAGGGAGAAGCAGGCTCCCTGTTGAGCAGGGAGCCCACACTTAACTGATTGTTCCACCCACATGCCCCCTTTATTCCATTTCTTAAACAAATAATGAGAACCTACAATGTGCCCAACATTGTACTGAGTTTTGGGGAATGGCATAAACATTGCAGAAAACTCCTTTGTCTGAAATAATTTCTAATAGCTGGGTATTTCTGAAAATGCAGTAAGCTTTTTCAGAAGGGAGGAAGTCGGGCCCAGTACTAAGTACCCAAAGACCAGCCTCTATGGACTAGTTTATAAAATCTCAGGGCTAGAAGGAATCTCGTCCAACTCCTCATTCAATCCTTTTGTGCTATCCCAAGTGCTTAGCCATTCTTCTCTTGCACATGTCTATGGGTGAGATATTCCTATAACAGCTGCTACACTTTCAGATATCTATAATTTCCAGAAAGTATCTCTTTTGTTTGAGCTGAACCAAAGTCCGTCTTATAAATACCATTCATTTCTCCCTTCTGCAATTGTATGGAAACAATTTGCTCTAATTTATGATTTTTATCTACCTTTCTATTTGAAGCCAGTTTTCTTTTCCATAGTGAATCTTCTCTTTTGATGTTGAACATCTCCTTTCCCATTGGTTCTTCAATTCTTGGCCCTTTGCCTTGACTTGAAATTCTTTCACCTTCCTGGTTGCTCTCTGTAGCTCAGCCTTTTTCTCTGTGGACTAGCAGGGAAAGGGAGCTTCTAGAATTTAAATCAATCATTCATCCTCTTTGTTAATGTTTCTGGAGGATTCCTAGAGAGCATTGCTATACTATGGCAAGAAAGAACATTTGGAGGATTTCGATAGATTGTATTTATTTATACCATCCCAAATATCATGGGATCTTGCAGGAAACCTCAGAGATAATATGCCCCCAAAACACTCATTTTGCAAGTGGGAAACATGCCTAGCAAGAGGAAATGCCTTGCCTGGAACAACACAGACAACAGCAATGATGGTGACAAAATTGGGAATCAAATCCCAAACACATGTACCCCTGATTGCCAGCTTTTTATCCTTTCCCTGGAGACACAGTGCTCCACCTACTTGGAACCAGGGTCTAGCAGGAGACAGAACTTCCCTGCTAAGTTT
This sequence comes from Canis lupus dingo, assembly GCF_003254725.2. Taxonomy (NCBI): domain Eukaryota; kingdom Metazoa; phylum Chordata; class Mammalia; order Carnivora; family Canidae; genus Canis; species Canis lupus. The sequence goes on from NC_064262.1 coordinate 10,211,004, forward strand.
GACCAAGTAGTGGTCCTTGCTTAATGGGGTTTTGTCTCCATAAAGCACTCAACTTCTGCAAGGATGCACTTGGAGCATCAGGGAGGAAGGTGGCTTCTTAGATCAGCCCTCCCAGCACTAGGCTTCTACAGAGAGATGTGGCAGCTGATTTCCTTCTGCATGTCTCACTGCCGTAGGACAGAGATTGGCAAACTATAGCCCCCAGATCCAAAACAACATATAACCTGTTTTTAGAAATAAAGTTTTATTGGAAAATAGCCATACCTACTCATTGACATAATATCTATGGCTGCTTTTGCTTTATAAAAGCAGAGTTGAGTATTTCCATGGAGACTATATAGCCTGCAAAGCTATATAGAAGAAAGTTTCTTGCAGAAATAGTTTGTTGATCACTGCCTTGGAGACCTTGGAATTCTAGCAGTAGCTCTAATCACAGTCCTTGCATTTTTGTTGCTCCCTGTGTGCAGCCTCTTTGCCTGACTGTCAAGATAGACCTGGTAAGGCTGATTTAATTGGGTTATTTATTTATTTTAAAGATTTTCTTTTTTAATTTTACAGAGATAGAGAGTTGGGAGAGGGATAGAGGAAGAAAGAGAGAATATCTAGCAAACTCCCTGCTGAGTGAGGAGCCCCACACAGGGCTTGATCCCAGGACCTTGAAATCGGGACCTGAGCTGAAATCAAGAGTCAGAATCTTAACTGACTGAGCTACCCAGGTGCCTCTAATTGCATCATTTAAATCAATACATGGAGTAAAACAGGCCACAAAGTCCAGTTCAGGCAGAAAGGGCATATACACTATGATATAACTTACGTACATAATAAAGACCTAGTAATCAATACTGTATAATATGTGTATTTAGTAAAAGTACACAAACTTGCATAGGAATAAAAATTACCAACTGTAGGGCAGTAGTTCACTATTGCTGTATATGTGTGGACAGGAAAGGATAGGTTTAGCTTTATTTATAATTTTTAATTAAAAACAGCGACACCAAAAAAAAAAAAAAAAACAGCGACACCTGGGTGGCTCAGTGGTTGAGCATCTGCCTTTGGCTCAGGGCGTGATCCCAGAGTTCCCATTATTGGGCTTCCTGCAAGGAGCCTGCTTCTCTCTCTCTCCCTATGTCTCTGTCTTCTCTCTGTGTCTCTCATGAACAAATAAATAAAATCTTTAAAACATGTTTTTAATTCAAAACAAAAGAGAGTTGTGAAGAAAATATAGTGAAATATTAACATTATATTTGGCTTTGGACACTTGGGAATATCATGTTATTTTCTATACTTGTATATATTTACAATTTAAAGTAATAACACAAAGGGCAGGCAGGCAGTCACTGGCTAAGTCTTTAGCTTCTGTGAATTTTAGAGAAAACCTTTAGTTAGGGAAGTTTTCCAAAGTCTTTGGTAAAGTCTTTATCCCTCTCTTTAAGGAACATGGGGAAATAGGCATCACACCCACAGAGAAAGAAATCTCATTAAGAAATGTTCTGTTTGTATGTATGCATATTTAATGTTCATATTTCAAATACATACTCAAGTACATCTTCCCATATAAGTGGTTCAATACAGAATGTGGAATTTCACTACCGTTCCTTAACCTTAATAGTCAAGTAATTAGTAAATAGTAAAGACTGCTAGGTGCATATGTTTTTGTCTTCTTTTATTTACATTTACAAACAAATGAACATATGTTTTTTATATCCCTAATAACAGTCTCATACTATGTGAATTGTTCTAAGACCTATATTTTTCTTGGAGATGTTTCTAATTCAGAACATAGAAGGAGACTATTTTCATATGATAATTCAAAAACATTTCACTATATGCATACCTTATATTTCATTTAACCACTTCTCTGCATGAACCATTCTATAATACTTGTTATTTTCATCCTTCTGTGTGTGCCAGCATTTGCCTTCCAGTGTTAGTTACTCCATTTGGGAATCTATCTATAAAGAGTAAAGAAATTTCTTAATTCAAACTTAAAAAGAACTTATCCATAGCACTGGACCTATATTCCATACTGTGTGCCCTCTAGACATCTATGTATACACTGTAAGCTCCATATGGTAAACTGGTGAGCTAGAATAGCAATCATTCCCCTATTAACTATCAATTTGTATTAATTAATGTGATTAATTTTGTAAATTATTTTTCATACATTTATGAAATGTATGAAATATCAAATCTGGTTTTCCATGCTTTGACAGTGGTAGGTATATGATTTTGTCTTACTATATCTCATTTTTTATTGGGATGTTTGAAAACTTTCATGGAAGATCATGTCCTTCTGGGAGTCAAAAAAAAAAAAAATGATTCACTGTGCAGGACTGGAGCACATTTGTATCATCATTAAAAGTTGTCCAAGATGAAGCCTCTGAAATATATTGCTGTTTCATCACTTTGCACCTGACATTGTGTTGGTTACATAACCAGAGGCAGTTAAAGTTATATATACATAATATACATAATTACAAAACACCTTCTCTATATTTGCAAGATCTTCTTGTTTTTAGAAGACATTCAAAATCCATCTTAATCACTTTTCTTTTTCCCAAGAGAGTGCAAGAAGTTTAATGCTTCTAGCAAGTGTATCTGGGAAAAAGTTGTATCAAAAAATGATACCAGTACTTCTTCACAGTGATATATATGACTTTTTTGAATCTTTATTGTGGTTGAGGTATGATTGAAGAGAAGTCAGGAAATTCACAGTTAAATCATATAGAAAGACCAGAAGCTATTCCCTTTTCTTTGTAAAGTGAAACTCCAAGGGTATAAATTTAAAAAACAAACGATCTTTCCCAAATTAGTTGAGAATGAGGTTGGATTTAGCCCAGTTGTGGTTGCCTAGCAACCGAGCTACATATTGGAAAGAGGATGAGGGTACTTTAGCCCCTGGGTACCACTTAAGGCACTATGAAAAAAACTTTGCTCTTTTGGAAGTTTCTGTTCAAAGACGCTTATGATCCATACCATATGCCTTTCACCTTTTAAATCAGATTTAACATTGTAAGACATTTTAATTGTCACCTCTTCCGCGAAGCTTTCCCTGACCATCACCATGGAACCCCTCAATCTGGGCCATGTCTACTTCCCCTGTGCTCCCCTTACCCTAGCATTTTATTACCTTTGCACTCATCATCCTAGAATCACTAACTTGCTCATTTATCTGTTTTGTGTGTCTGCCCAACCTGATTGTAATTAGGCACTGTCTCTCCTAATTTCCTTTGTATCTCCCATGCATAACACCATGTCTCATAGTCTGTGGATGCTCTGGCATTATTTGTTGAATGGATGGCTGGATGAAGAAATGAATGTATGAATAAATCAAAGAGTTAATCAGCCTTCAATGGAGATACTCCCTAAATGAGCAGATGTATCAAGGACTCTATATGTAAATGTAATGGAATAACTCTAATACAAACTGTTGGAACAGACTTTGTGATAAGCCTGTTTCAAGTCATTGTTATAAAGAGTTTGTGTGAATTAAGTTACCTTCCCTCTTTTTTTCTGCTCTTTGCCCTACAGGCTGCCTAAGCAGGTGTGACTGGTTCTTAAAGAGTTCAAATTATCAGTCATTTGGCCCCATCTTCCCATCCCAAAGCAGGTGTGTCTGCCTGATTCTCCTTGCTTGTTGGACTTGCCTGTTTGTTATCACTCAACTGCTACCTCTTTCATTTTAGTGTGAAGTATTCTTCATCTCGGGTTGGCACAGGGAATTTTTCTTGGGGAAATCCTGGATCCCCTGTGGCTGTTAACATGTTTAGTTATGGCTACAATAACCTTAGAATTCCCCTGGATAATCCTTAAAAAGGACATTATACATCGAGCTCTTTCCTGAGTTAGGGAGCTATAAAGGGAACTCATTTCTCATATCCAGGTCTTTACATGTAAGGTATTAGAAGGGCCCAGTTTTGATCAGAGTTATGGTAAGAACCATATGGCATACAAATTGTAGTTTGAAGACAATTTTAGAAAGGGACTATTTACAAAGGCCTGGTCAGGGCACAAAGAAAACAAGACAGATTGGGTACCACCCTATTCTAACCAGGGTTAGAAATAGGATCATCTGAAGGGGAAATTGGGAAAGAATGGTTCTTAAAATCTAAAGGAAAAAAATCAGAGTGAGGATGAGAGTATATGGAGAGAGTTGTCTGAGAAGAGCAGCGCCTTTTGTTCAAGTTAATGGAGACTATGCAGAGAGGCATCCCAGGGAATAAATGCCCTGAACTTTCTTCCTCTAGTCTCTCACTGATGTGCTCCAATATCCAAACCAAACTGGAAAAACTAGAGAGCAGAGAAGCTTGAAGAAGTGGCCTATACTAGGCAGCCTCTTGGGACTCAGGAAGCAAATTGGAGAGAAGATCTGGAAGGACAAGCAGAAGATACTTAGCACAATCACCTAGAAGGAATGCAGATATAACAGGATGTGTGGGTGGAGGCAATGTTGTATATAGTTTCACTCCAAAATAATTTGAGGGGAAATATTTTGACATTTTCTTGTAGATTTTCACTGCTCTGTAAACATTTCTTTATCTTATTCCTCATTGGCATTAGCCCATTACTAATTTGCTCATTTAAAGGCTATAATACTTTCTAAAAACAAACACAAACTTTCTTTGGCTTGCTCTTACCTCCAGGATGAAGTGTGGCATTTGAGCATCTTTAAACTTTGGTTCCAACTTTTTACTGTCTGGGTAGCTCTTATTCATCTTTCAACCTGAAACTTGACTGAATGAAAGTAGGATAAATCTATATTACACTAGTTTGGGCAAAGAATGGAATTTACTGGACAAATTCCTGCCCAGGAAGGGCAGGTCTCTGAGCAGCTTCTGGAATTCCAACACCCCAGTGGGGGGACAATTTGTCTCTAGAACACCACCATCGATATGACTTACCTTCCAATCCCTATACTCTGTGTGTTTCAGTTTAGGTTCCCCAGGGAGATAATTCAATTGGTCTAGTTCTGGTAAGATGCATACTGCTGGTCTAATGGTCAAGGGGTGCCTGAATGGTACAGTTGGGTAAGTGTCCCACTTGTGATTTCAGCTCAGGTCATGATCTCAGGGTCCTGGGATTGGGTCCTTGCTAGGCACACACTCAGCATAGAGTTTGTTTGGGATACACTCTCTCCCTCTACCCCTCCACCCATGCTCTCTTTACAATAAATAAATAAATTTCTTTTAAAAATTAGGTTTGGTCAATAGAGATACAAAGCAACCATGTTGTTCCTGGGAATGTATTTGTGGATAGTGGTGATAGAGCAGTTATTAGGGAAGAGATAACAGATTATAAATTGGAGAGACACTTTAAAAGGTTATCTAGGGGATCCCTGGGTGGCGCAGCGGTTTGGCGCCTGCCTTTGGCCCAGGGCGCGATCCTGGAGACCCGGGATCGAATCCCACGTCGGGCTCCCGGTGCATGGAGCCTGCTTCTCCCTCTGCCTGTGTCTCTGCGCCTCTCTCTCTCTCTCTCTCTCTGTGTGTGTGTGACTATCATAAATAAATAAAAATTTAAAAATATATAAAAAAATAAAATAAAAGGTTATCTAGTATAAAGAACTAACTTAATTGTAGTATTTTTTTAAGATTTATTCATTTATTTTAGAGAGAGAGTGTGTGTGAACGGGGGTATGGGGAGGGACAAATGGAGAGGGAGAGAAAGAGGGAAGGCAGCAGACTCCTTGCTGAGCGTGGACGCTAATGCCTGGCACAATCTCACAACCTTGGCATCACAGCCTGAGCCAAAATCAAGAGTTGGATGCTTAACTGACTGAGCCATCCAGGAGCCCCTATTTGTGATCTTTTTTAATGAAGTCTTTTCAGATTTCTCTAGAGGCTTCTATATCCTTGTTACAATCTATTTTTCTAAATATTTGTCAGTTGCTCCCCTACGATGTTAAATTCAAAGAAAGGGACCATATTTTATTCATCTTTGTATGCCCAGTACCTAATAGACTGAATAGAGAAGCACTCACTACTTTTTGTTAAGCAAATGGGTGAACATCGTTGTAGAAAAGTAATGGGCATTGCAATCACAAGGCTGGTGCTGAGTTACTTCATTCATTTACTAGATCTTTTTAATTAAACCAATTTTTAAAATTATTTTAGCTCTGGTTGCTTTCTCTCCAGTAATAACCACATCTTAGAGTAATGAGAACCAAATGGGATATTCATGAAGCAATAATCCATAAATGAAGGCTTTAATTGTTTGGGAGCCTGCATACTATTTGAGTAAGACAGACTTGATTTTGAGTCATTCTGTTGCCTCTTGTGTGACATTGAGCAAGTCATTTAGTCTTTCTGAGCCTCTGTAAGACTAAAGATAATAATACCTAACTTCATAAAGTTATGATGAAGATTAAATTTGATAATCTATATATTATGATTGGCACTGGTGATTGCTCATATTGTTACTTACATATATGTACAAGGCCAAATCCTAGACAATATAGGAAAGGTGATGAAGTCTGATCACGTATTCCTTTTAGCTGCCACTTGCTTCATCTCCACACTTACTGCCTGGATCTTATGTTGTCTTTCATCTAATCATCTGAAATGATCTTAAGCAATTCAACTGCTCTCCCCTTCACTTTATCAACACAGATTTTCCTGATGGGACTTTTCTTCCTTTAGTCCTTCAAGAACTAAAGTGAACTAATAATCAATCCCTGATAATATTGTAAATAATATTGTAAAGGATGCTTATGAATTCACATCATTTTTCAAACAATTGTCATGTGTATTTTCCTGGGTATATTTTGGAGACTCAAAGTAAACTCAACAGAATGGCTTTCATGGAGAGATGTGCCAGCATTGGGCTTGGTTGATAAGTGAGAGGTCTAGAGGCATGTGTGCCTTTCTGCATTTCACACATTATATAACAGGGGAGAGACCCTTGATGTACCTCAAAGAGCAATGACTCTGATGAAAAAAAAAATAGTCTTTCAAACTTTGTCTTCCTTCTCTAAAGAAAAGAAGATTTTGGCATGGTCAAATAGGTGTAGAACAAAAAGCCGAGATTTCTTTTATGTGGCAATACTATCTACCATCACTATATGGATCACTCTCACTTTATGTGAAATAGGTCTAACCTCCATCCCTTTTTTCTTACAGGACACTTTTGGAAACTCAAGAAATAGCATATGAGCAGAATTTTGTGAAGATCCTTGAAAATCAAGGATCTGTTTCTAAAAGTCTCCATTTCATGTAGCTCAAAGCCTAGAAAGGTATTTTCAGGCTCTAAAAAATTAGTTCTTATATATTGACTCTCTGCTTTATTTTCTTAAAGATTTTGCTTATTCATTCATGAGAGATACAGAGAGAGAGGCAGAGACATAAGCAGAGGGAGAAGCAGGCTCCATGCAGGGAGCCTGATACAGGATCATGTCCTAAGCCAAAGGCAGCTGCTCAACCACTGAGCCATCCAGGCATCCCTACTCTCTGCTTTAAATGGAGGCTCTAGAACATCATTTTCCATTATGTAGAAGAAACAAACTTAATAATCTGGTTTAGGTTTAAATTGTTGTGACTTTTTTTTTTTTTTTTAATTTTCATCTAGGCTTGTTGGGACTAGCAACAGGGAGACATCAATATTAAAAAGCCACCTCAAAAATTGTTCTGGACTTTTAATAATATTGAAGAAAAAGAGGGATTAGTTCTAGATGTTAAAGAAGTAATATGGTTTTTACATGTATGTTTATTATAAATTTATTTATATCTGAAGTACTTAACACAAGATAAAACTTATAAACTATCATTCTATTCTAAACTAGCCATTTTTTACAATCTGCCACAATTTCTAAAATGTATTTTAAAGACTCTGATACCTAAACAACATGGAGGTTTATATTTCAGATGAATTTACACAAATATGATAGTAAAATTACTTGAGAGTGATTTCTTACTTCTTTGCATTAAAAGGCCAAAAATAGCACTGAGGAACCCTTTTATTTATGATTAAAAAGTTTGATGAGCTTCCTGCATTAACTGGTTTGTCAGTCAACTAAAATACTTTGTGTTTTCCAGGTTACAATTGGTGGATCCTATAGACTTTCTATCTGCACAGGGAAGAAATTTAAAATGAGAAGATACAAATACTTTCACATTCTGGAGATTTACTTGATGACTTTCTTTAATTACAGTCAATTCCTTATTCAAGAGGACTCATATTTCCAATCCCTCATCCTTTTCTTTCTCTCAAAGAGAACACTCATACTGTTGTTTCCACAACTGCAAATATTAGATGGTTTCAAATTATCGCTTTATCATTATTTTTGAAGTCATTTTTTCATGTGAATACCTAATTCAGAATCTCTCTACATGTTAATATCCTGATTTATGGGAGAGATCAGTGGTCATTAGGTTGTTTTGAGAATTCAATGAGTTAAGCAGAAGTAAAGAAGTTAGAATTATCCATGGAACAGAATAAAATTTAATCTATGTCTCCCACAGTGTGGCTGTTGTCCCTATCACTGTTGCCTTTGGTCCTTTAGGACATTCTTGATCATATTCTCTCAAGAACATGAAGATGAATGGGCTTCTTTTGTTTCTCGTGCCCTGATAGAATCCAGAAAGATAAGTCTAGCTAGTAGGATGATCTCTGAGGAGATAAATACAAGATTTTATTTCAGAAGCTTCAGTCTTTGAAAGTCTTTCCCTTATGAGCAGAATATGAGTATTTGGAGTTCTCCAAAGTAGAATAATGAATATTTGCTTTTCGTTTCATTTCTTACAATTTTCTGGACCCAGAAGCAGTGGTGGATTCTTCTGTCATTCTGGTATTCCCTCACTATTCCTGTGGGCACCTTGCCTGATTCAGTTATGCTTTATAAATTTCAAAATACAATTGGAGTCTCCAGTCTACTTTATCTGGGAGTCTGAGAAATCTAAAAATGAAAAATATAGTGGAAGCCTGTATTAGTTAGGATTAAATTCAGCTACATATGAAAGAAACTCAAATAGCAGCAGCTTAACTAAGAAAGAAGATATTTTTTTTCTCTTACAAAAAAATAAGCAGTGATTGACAGTCCAGGGCTGGTATGATAGCTCCACATTAATCAGTGACCCTGGCATCTGCTCTTCCATCTTTAATATGACTTATATCTTCAAGGATGACTTACTGTTGTGAGATGGCCATTGTAACTCCAGCCATCATATTTCTGTTCTAGGCAGGAGGACAGAGAAAAGGAGAGTAGCAGAAGTATTCATCCTCATGGAATGAACTCCCTTTAGAAAGCTTTGTGAGAACTTTTGCCTACCATGTCAAAGGGAGATGGGAAATATAGGTTTTATCTAGAGCTTGTCAAAGATCCTCTTTACCATCTCCATAAGCTGACTAGGTCAGAGCTATATTTCCCATTGTATTCCATAGTGGTAGGCATAGGCTACAGAATTAGACGAGTCTGGGTTTGGATCTCAGTTCCACTCTTACTCTTTGGATGTCCTTGGGAAAAATCAGAGAATTTCTTTGAGGCTTAATTTATCATATATCAGTTGGAAATAATAATATAGCTTATTTTTTAAAGATTGAAGGAGATGACATATGCCTATGTCTTTTTCCAAGTAATAGTTTTTAAATGAGTACCAATAATTTTATTTATTTCACTATCCCTTATGGTTCAAACATTGTACCATCTTTGATAAATGTGATATCTCAACAAGTTTTCAAAGTGTTTTATAAATCAACGAATCAGAAACTCAAAAAGGCTAAGTAATTTGATTAAGTTTTTACAAAATGAAATGTAAGCCTTCCCTACCAATTAAGAAAAAAAAAAAAAAAAGTCCAGATCTTTCTGACTTAACAATTGAGATTTTTCTTCCAGATTAGATTGTTCTTTTCAGATCCAGGTACACACAGTACATATAGGTTCATGTAATAACAAGCTGGATTCTAATAGCATTTTACTTTACTGATTGCATTCATTCAGCAAATGTCAGGAGTTGCCAGAGATTATAAATTGGGCTTTTTAGCCCAGACTTTGGGCTTGTCCTGTCCTGAGAAAAAAATAGGACCCTGCTATAGAAGAAAAATAGGAAAGATTTTCTGCCTAAGACTTTTTTTTCAATTTCTCCATGTTTCTAGTTCTTTGTCACCAAGATACATATGTAGCCTTTGAATGAAATAATCAGGTTGGAGAGCCAGATCCTATTGTTCTCTGTCTTCTGATGTCAGCTCAGTTTGTAAAATTGAAATGGGGCATCTGCTATGCTAGTTATAAGGTTGAGCTGGACTAATGTGATACACCCCTGGATGGTGTATGCAGTGCCCATATTACTTGCATATGGTAATAGCTGCCATTATAGAGAAAGTCTGGGATGCTGTCAGTACAACAGAAGGTACAACTGAATTCTCACATGAAGGTCAGAGCAGAAGAAACATTTTCTAAGCTGAGGCCTAAAAGATAAATTGAGATTTATCAAAAGAAGAGAAGCTGGAAGATATCCCAAGCAGGAGAGAGAGCGTGTGACTTTGACCCTGGGCTCTGACCTATATTCTTTGATTATTCCTACCTTTACCTCTTAACTATTGCCTTGACTCCGCCAGGGCTCGCTTTTAGTCTTGCCATTTGAAAGCCCATCATGAACATAGATGCCACCACCTTAAACAACATGGCACTGGGATTATGTACTCATAAAGCCAATGTTAACAAACCATTCTGCAGAATTGTTCTAAAACAGAGATGGCAACTAGGCTTCATTTCCTGTGCCAATGCTAATAGTTTATAGTAGCAGCCTGGACAGATCAAAAGAATACTGAGAATTAGTGGAAAGAGTCCCATGATTAATTAGTGATGCTTCCCTAGGTTCAGAAAGAGAGTTCTGATGCACGGGCATTGGCATCTTGGGTCCAAAACTCTCTTTCCCCCTTTCTATTATGTTTGAATGGAACTAGGAAAAATGTCAAAGGAAAAACAGGGTATAGGCCAGAACGGACAGATGAGAACACCTCCTGTTTCTTGCCTGTAGCAATTTCAATATCATCATACAAAATTTAGCTTTTGATAATAATGAAAAGCTGGCTCCAAGTTCCCTAGGTCATCTTGGTGGTCCCTACATTTGCAAGTCGACTTCATTCGGACACCCAGCTGTTGCTGCTAATAAACTTGCTAACAATAAAATGCCTAATGTAGGGGTTGCCTCAAACAAGAATGGCTGAAGGAGAGGCAGAAATATATCTGTGGTCACAGACTTGCGTTTGTGCCATACCATCCTGTGCCATACCATCCTGCATGGACTTAAGCCTATGACCTCATCCTCATAAACGTTTCCTGCTAACCTACAAGTAATAGGCCACAAACAATAGTCTCCTTTGCAAAAAATTTTAAAAATTCTTACTGTATTCTCCTGCTTAAAACTTTTCATTGGTCCCATTGACTGCTTGCCAATCATTCTAGACCATCTTGTATACTACATTGCAGATGCATAAAAAACCTAGCATTGCTTTTCTTTGTGCCACTCTGTTTTACTGCCTTTGCCTTTATCTATTCAGATCTTTGGAGCCTTCTTCAGTTCCACATTGTCCATTTAGTTATCTCTCTCTCTATTTTTAAAGATTGTATTAATCGTTCATGAGACACACACACACACACACACACACACACACACACACACAGAAACAGAGACATAGAGGAAGAGGCAGGCTTCCTGCAGGGAACCCAATGCAGGCCTCCATCCAAGGACCCAGGGAACATGCCCTGAGCTGAAGGCAGTCGCTCAACCACTGAGCTACCCAGGTGTCTCATTTAGCTATCTCTTATCCAAATTCCAGACCTGGCTGGGATACAACCATCTATGCAACTTTTGCCCATCCAACCCACCTGGTTCATCTCTCTCACCAGTGCTATCTCTGTGCGTTTTATATACTTTTATTATTGCACATGTCATATTGGTAGTAAATAAATCCTGTGCCCCAGCAGACTGTGAGCTTCCTGAGTGCAGGAATTAGATCTCCGCCTCTTCCAACAGATATTTAAGCCAGAGTCTGGTCACCTCATATACTGAATTTAACTTAATCTTTAAAAAAACAAAACACATTGGGACACCTGGGTGGCTCAGTGGTTGAGCGTCTGCCTTTGGCTCAGAGTATGATCCCAGAGTACTGGGATCGAGTCCCACGTCAGGCTCTGCATTGAGCCTGCTTCTCCCTCTGGCTGTGTCTCTGCCTCTCTCTCTCTCTGTGTCTCTCATGAATAAATAAATAAAATCTAAAATAAATTAATAAATAAAAATAAAAAAACACTAAAATAGTCTTTACATTCACTTTTTTCATTGGGCTCTGTGCATATCTGTAGGAGTGAGGAAACTCCTGGCTAATCAAAGATAGAGATATATGCCTGTTTCATTTGTTTATCTTTGAATTCTCCTATTTCATAGATTATGGTCAGGACAGGGAAGATTGGAATTAAAAATTAGACATTTTGAGTTACTCTACTGCAATTTGGAAGGATGGGAGACTATATATATTTCCTTGGAATTTTTAACCAAAGACATTTTATTTTTATTTATCACAACAGGGTTCCAGGCAACATCTTGCCTAATCATATAAATTGAATTATTCAGATGCTCATGAGTTTATATTGTCTTATCCCATGTTTCCAGCTCATTAACTAATAACCAAAAATGCAAGTAATTAAGGCATTTAGAAAATGCCATTAACTGCCATTGAATTTGGTCTCCCTTCTGTGTTTGTTGAATAGTTGGGTAGAAAACACTTAACCTTTGGCTCACATTACCTTTCTAGGGAATGACCATCATCCTCTTGGCTTCTTTCCAAATGTACTGGGCTAGTTTTCTTCACTGCAGATTCTCGAAGCCTTTATTTCCACTAACTCTTGTGCTGTTTGGAAACATGCCATCAGTCAAAGGAAAAGAAGGAGAAAGATTGTGAGCTCTCAGTTGTCTAAACATGCTTATTGGTTTGCTTGCTTTCTCAAAGTTTGATAAAGACAAATTTTAGTGTATCCCAAGGGGCCTCCCAGACACCCCCCCGCAGCCTCTGTTAGAAAATAAAGTTAAACACCTTTTTTTAAATATCAAAATTAGGAAGTGAGCCCCTTTTATGTTTGCAGAAAGCTCTGTCTTCAACACTTGATTTCCTCAGGTGTCTCTGCACATCTACAGAGAATGCTTAAGTATTTCATACGTTTATCCAATTGGCTATCTCCACCAACTGTCTGGCTCTAGATCTCTGCCCTTCTCTGCTGCTGGGTCCACTCAGGCTTGGGCTTCTTTCTGTAACTAGGTCTGGGTTTGGGCACATTCTTTTCTTTAACTCACCATAGAGATAGCTAATACAGGCTGATGCAACCTTTTTAAATAATGGAGGAAAATTGCAGCACAAAGACTAGAAATAGATACCGAATGTAGAAGATTTCAGAATTCATAGGCCAAAGCCTCCTCTGGAAGATGTATGGAGGATGCACGATCTACTATGAGCTGATTTATGTTTCCCAAAATGTATTTCAAAATCTTAACCCCCAGTAACTCAGAATGTGACCTTTCTTGGAAATAAGATCTTATGGATGAGGTCAGTTTAGATGAGGTGATACAGGAGTGACACGAACTCTTTAGCCCCACATGATTGATGTCCTTATAAGAGAGAGACCCAGAGAAGAGAATGCTATGTGAAGATAGAGGCAGAAATTAAGGTGATATAGTTGCAACCCAAGGAACACCAAGGACTGATGGCACCACCAGAAGCTAGGAAGAGGCAAGAAAGGATTCTCTGCCATAGGCATGTCCTTGCTATTAGCTTGATTTGGGGCTTCTAGCCTCTGGAACTGTGAGACAATAAATTTCTTGTTTTTTTTTTTTTTAAGCCACCTGGCTTATGGTACATTGCTATAACATCTCTAGGAAACTATTACCAGGTCCTCCTGCTGGCTCCCAGCCTGTCATTATAATTGCAGAAGTGGGGCCCCTGGGTGGCTTAGTCAGTTAAGTGTTGGGCTCTTGATTTTGGCTCAGATCATGATCTCAGGGTCGTGGGATCAAGCTCCACATCAGGATCCGTCCTGAGCATGGAGCCTACTTAGGATTCTCTTCCTCAGGATCCCTGGGTGCCTCAGTGGTTGAGCATCTGCCTTTGGCTCAGGGCATGATCCCAATTCAGGGATCGAGTCCCACATTGGGCTCCCTGCATGGAGCCTGGTTCTCCCTCTGCCTATGTCTCTACCTCTCTCTGTGTCTCTCATGAATAAATAAATAAAATCTTTGGAAAAAAAAAGATCCTCTTCCTCTGTCCACCTCCCCCACTCCTTCTTATACTCTCTCTCACAAAATAATAGTAACAACAATAAAAATATGAATAATAATTGCAAAATCCAGCTCATCTCTTAACTAGCAGCTGCCTTTGCCCATCAGAAGTCGCAGATTAAATTCCAAGGTTCTCCCTGTCTAGCTTAATATCTGCTCCATTCTAGGATGACTGCTGCTTGAGATGTCCATTTTTTTAAGAAAATAAATTAATAAGGCTTTGGTTGACTCTCTTGCAGGAACCCCTTTGTGATGACCACCACCAGGCAAACAATATAACATAACAAGGTAGGTTCTGGCACTATTAATCCAGTTCCTTTTAGAGTCCCTCTGGCTAATTTGCTGACACAATCTCTATCATTCTCTCTTTATGTTTTTTGCGTAAATAGGAATACACATATCTTCTCAGAATAAACACACATTTTAGGAACAGCACATGAATTAGGAAATGAATGTATCCTTAGAGAAAGCATAATCTGTAAAATGTTAACACAATGAAATAAAAATTTTTACAGTCTATTTCAGAGAAACTTAAATTGTCTTTGCATTCTATTTCTACATTCTAAAACACATTGCTTTACCTTTGCATAGCTAAAAGCCACATCAGAGTGATTTTCCTAAAATAAAGGTACAATTTTTATTGCAAGGTAAATTTAAATTTCCACCTATTAGGTAATACAAAAATATTAAAAGTATTGAAATGCCCATCCCCATTTATATACCCCATCCTCCTGCTTCTAGCTATGAAGGGTTTCAAGAAAAAGAAATAGAAATATATAGAGCAATAGAGATAGAGATAGAGGTAGAGGTATAAGTGGAGAGGAAGACAGAGGCAGAGAGGCACAGAGAGAAGCCTCAATCCCTCAGCATCCAAAGTTGGCTAGAACTCTCCATTACCTCAAGAGCTTTTTTTCATTTTAGGATTTCAGTTCTTCCTATTCTTTCTTCCTCCATGAGTCATTGCTCCTTGGATTATACTTTCATATGGCAGTTAGAGTTGGAAATTCCATAAGTAAAAGAAGAAATATCTCAAGAGGAAAGAGATGTAGAGGGTACAGTGATAGCAGTGGAGTGAACATGCAGCTTTCCAGAACATTGCCAATCCCCAACCCACTCCCGTGATGGATCTGTGATGTCCACCATGGGTGTGAGAGGAGGTAGAAATGAACCCGTAGCATAGATCTTCTGTTCTGCACAGTCTACCTAATCTGACACTTTATGCAGTAGCTGTCCTTCCTTAGGTTAAACCCTCTAGTCAAGAATCAACAAATTTGGCTCACCATTATTTTCGTAAATAAAATTTTATTGAAAGCAGCCACACTTATTCATTTACATACTATCTGTGGCTGTTTTTATACTACAAAGGCAAAGCTGAGTAGTTCCTGTAGGGACTGTATAGCCCACAAAGCCAAAAATATTTACTATCTAACCCTTCGCAGAAAAAGTTTGCTGATCATTACTCTATATGGTGCCAGTCCTAGGCAAGGCCCTTCTTGTTGGATCTGCTAAGTGGATGAATTCCATCCCTCAACATGGAGTATTTCATATTCTAGTTAGAATCTCTCAGTAACAGATAAGTGAAATCAAAACGAAACAATCTAGAGTGAAAAAAACAAATGATCTAGGATGAAATAGTAGAATGTTGACTCTAAATGCAAAGTCCAGGCTTTAGGTACAGGTGGATCTTAAGAAGCAAGGATGTCATCAGAAGTAATCCCTCTATCTTTATCTTTCAATCTTGCTTTTCTCTCAGGCACCCAGGAGTCCCAGATTTATAGTTGACCCATTATCCCAATAGGGTAATGGCATCTCCTTGCCAATTAGTCCAGCAAAAGCACCAACACTGAGTGTAAAAGAACCAACGTGGATAACTTGACAGCCTTGGACCACTCCTATGGCCAAAAGGAATGAAATTTGGTAAGTAGCCTGCCTGGGACGATGGATCTATCCCTATAATTTCCAGTTCCATCCAAATTATAAGACTAGTTATGAGGAAGAGCTTGTTCTCCAAAGGAAAATCAATGTTTTCCTCCAGGTTAAGGATAAATCAATTTATAGTAAAGAAACATCCACTGTTCCAGACTAATGGGATTTCTATAAGAAGGAAGAGAAATAAAAGAGGCAGGGAACCCATCCTGTTAGATTCTGGTCCATCTAGTCCTGGATTGGTCCTCCTGGATCCCTTCTGTGATTCTGATCTGATCTGTGACTGCCAGTCATTGCATGCCAATCTGAGGGAGCATTCAGTACTGCCCTAGCCTGAGGTGGTGGACAGGAAGGAAAGCTTGGTGACCTCTGGATGTCTGTATACTCTCCTAACTGAAGATCTGCACAGGCAAAAATCCCAACTCAGAGAATTATACATTGTGACCTTATCCCAAGAGATTTTCCAACAGAGCTGCGCTCATATCCAGCTGTAATTACTGATGATGATATATCATAGCAACAGATCAAACCTTGGCTAATACCTAATAGGGAGATATCTTTCTTTTCTCCCCAAAATAAACTCAAAACAATAAAAAGTGGTTGTTAATTTGATAGCTTTTGTTGAGAAATGATCATTGTTGACCATGAACAGGAAAATGACACAGTGTGCCCATTTCAAAAGTTTATTTCCTTTTCTATCCTAAATTTAAATTGTCAATGCTTCCATCTGTAAATACTTTCAGTAGAAACAAAAGTCACAATTTCCTGTCCCTTTGCCTTCTGTTTATTTTAAATAATAATGTCTTAAGGTGGTGAAGCCCTTTCACTGTATAAAATCTGTTCCTCTACAAGTGAAAATGGGCCACCTCTTTCCACCTATCCACATGTTATATAAGGAGCATCAAGGCATTGGTATTTTTTAAAGCTCCTCAGGTATTTCTAGATACTGATGATTTAGATAGTACTCTTGTTTGGCACCTCTGAATCTTCTAAGCCCTACACTGATCATAGAGTTAGCTATCATCTCTCTTTTCATTGTGCTTTTGTTATGACTTCCTGAGTGATTTTGCAGCAGCTAATTTACTTATTTGCTTCTTTCACTAAGCTTTGATCCCTGTAGGCATAGACTCTTTCTCATTTATTTTTGAATCTTCAGCATTTAGTGGAGCACCTGGAACAAGATAGCTATTTGATAAGTTATAGCTGAATGGAATAATCTCACACCATCCTCTCAAAGATACTATAAAGTAGGTATTATAATCATTCCTGTCTCATCAGGTCAGAAACTGAGGCTTATGGACATTAAGTGCTATGTGCAGGTTTGACTTGAACCCAGACCTTCTGACTCCAAGGCCATGTTCCTCTCCAAAACATCATTCTTAATGGAAAGTACTGATACAGTTGCTACTATTTACGGCTGAAAAATGTGAAATAGCCTGTTAAAAACAGTCAAAATTTGGCAGTTTCGTAGGCTTCAACCTGATAATTTTGTTGTGGCCTTTATGTAGGGGTTGGCTTTTTGTTAAAAGAGAACAACACCCAGGAGTCAAAGCAAATGGACTGGAACTCTCAATGGCCTTAGCTGGTCAGAATAAATGTACCTCGAAGGTTGGTGATCAGAAACTCAGACCCACTGGCCCCTCATAAGTAAAGACTTCAGTCAGTGTTTCATAGGATGAGTTTAGTCTAATGATTGTATGGACATTAACCATCAGATTAGGGCTTTTCTTTAATTTATAGAGTCATGAGTTAGAAGTCAATCCATCAACTCATGGAGCCACAGAGTCATGAAGACTTCTCATGGAGTCAGATCATTGCACAAAGAGTTAAAAGACCTGAATTTAAGTCTCAATTAAGCTACCACCTTGCTATGTGAACTTATGAAAGTCCTTCATTTCTGTGAGCTTTACTTTCTTCATCTGCAAAGTGGAGAGAATAATTTCTATCATACCAGATTACTCTAAGGTTAAAAATAAATATATTATCCATTAAAAGCCTCACAAACTATAATGTAGCGTACACTCGTAAGATAATTTTATTGTGGCTCTCTTTCACATAGAAGAGAAAGACTAGCAGGCTCACTAAACACAACATTACAATATAAATACTTGAATGAACAACCTAGATGTCTTTAATGATAATACATGAGCATCCTCTTTTTAATGTAAGGTCCCCTCTGGCATGAATAGATTGTTACAGCCAGTTCATTTTCCATGTTTCCAGCAGATTAACTGCTTGTCTGAACTCGTGAAATAGGAATGATGAGCCTCCGTGGAGTTGAAGGGGCTTCCTGATGAACTCATCTGTTTTCGTCTTTTGTAATGAGAAGTTACCACTGTGCCCAGAATGTTCTGCTTCTCTGAAGGCTTGCAGTTCTCACTTTATACAGCAGGTGCGCATGCAGGTCAACAGTCTGATTGAGAAATTCACTACCTAAGACCTAGAGAAAGAAATTACATTAGGTCTGAAAACATCTTAAAAATAATACATAAGTAGTGCCATTTCCTTGTTTGTATATTTTGGATACCTCTGAATGAAATTTTGATAGTATATCTATATGGCTCTCAAAGTGCAGATGCCAGAACATTACCACCATCATCATCATCTGGGAACTTTATAGAAATAGACATTCTTAAACACTCCCTGGACTTACTAAATGAGAAAATTGGAGGTGGGCCCCAGCAACCTGTGTTTAAGTACTTTCTTGGTGATGCTGATGCATTAAAGTCTGAGAAGCATGACATATCATTATTGGATAAATTCATGCTCCTTTAAGACAGGGACAGAAGAGTAATATACATATTTAGAGTTAATCTCTCTTTACTTGAGTATTTACTGAGAATTCTTTGTCAATTATTCTCAGTTCTGATTATGGGACTTTATTGAGTTAATAGATGTGTGAGTGGAGAAAATTGGACAAAACCATGAGAATCTGAATTCATATAAATTTTAAAGAGACATGTTGCCATCTTTAGTTGAAAAATTCTGGGAAGTATAGGTGGGGCAAAAAAGGACCGAGATAGCTAAATGAACTGGTCCTTCTTTTAGGAAAAGACAACAACAACAACAACAACAACAAAAGAGGTAAAACGTGAATGTCCCTAGTTGTTTAAGCCTTCAATCTCCAGTCACACATTTAACTCATTTTCTTGTCTTCAGTGGCCACATCACGTCCATTATCAAATCTTCTCAACTCCATCTCCAAAATGTATCTGAAGCTCATTCACATCTCCGAATCTATGCTGCCACTTCCACATCGAGGACATTATTATCTTTCTCCTGGGCCATGTCTTGCCACCTAATTGGTCCTGCAGTTTCCACTCTTGTCAATCTACTTTACACACATTCTGAATCCCTTAAAACATAATTTAGATCAGTCATTCCTCGACCTGCCCAGTTCTCTTTAATGGTAATTCTTTGCATTTTGAATAAAAGCCATACTTCTAACCATGACCCGTAAGGCTCAGCCTGATATGGACATTAACTACCTAATCTTGTTTTAATCCCCTCCCCCGCAGTCTGATGCAATGCCAGGTTTTTATTGTCAGTTCCTTAAACATCCCAGGCTCTTTCCTGTCTCTGGGTATTTGCCCTTATTATTAACTCTGCTTGGGATGCTTTTCCTCCCACTCTTTCAAAGCCAAGGCTTCCTTCTACTTTAGGTCTTCACCTAACTAGCTGCTCTTCACAAGGACCTGTATTGGCAAATCTGTCTCAAGTGTGTTTCCTTATACTCACTCAGTCCTTACTCTACCTTGACTCCTTTTTTATTAGTATTTTTCACAGTTTGAAACTATTTATTTGTTACTCTAGAATGTGAAGTTCTCACATACTGACATAATGTATGTCTTATTTGATTTTATTTCTGCCCTTACAAGTATGGGCACATAGTTATTGCTCAGTAAATGTTTGTTGAATCAGTAAATTGAAGCATTTTTTTTTTTGTACTCTGTGATTCTTTAGACAGATAGATGGATATTTAGAAAGATTTGCTTGTGCTCTGTTATATAATTCTGTTATAATTGTTCTTCAAGAGAGCTTGGGAAAGGGTTGCTGGTTTTAAATGAGGTGGGCTATGAAAATATGCAGTGCTATGCTAGAACCAGTTCATACTGGCTTGTGAGAACAGATTTTGAGCATTTCTTAATTCCATGACCTTATATTTATAGCTTGAAATCTTTAGTGGTAGGAGTATTTACACTATGGCAACTGACAAAAACTAAAAATGTGAGATTTTTTTTTTACCCAGAGAATTAGTTCTTAAAAATTTCCCAGCATATTGTTGATAGATAGGTGTTTCAGGTTGTGATCCCCAGAAATAGACCCTTAATTGAGAATTTGTGAGAAAGTGATTAATTTGAAATCATTACAGAGATAAGGGAATAAGAGGAGAATAAGGAAATAGGACCAGTAAAGGAAGAAGGCCAAAGAAGAGTATGATATCAAACACAGTCCTATGGAGTTTTACTTTGTCTTAATCCCACAGAGCATCTCTGAAAACAAAGTTGTCCATTCAGGGACTAGTGATGTGGATTATTTGTACTTTCACTTATCAGTTATTGGTTAAGGACTGACCCTTGGGGAGCATGCATTCTTAGGCACTATGTTTCTGTGTGCAAAAGAAAAGCAAGTTCTGACAGTCTGAGGCCAGGGCTGTTAGAAAGAGACACACAGGTTCTGGCTGTTGGAAATGAGAGCACCCAAAAATGATAAAGGAAACCTGGGCCCATGCTTAGCTTGCTGACAGCCCTGCTACAAGAGTACCTCCTAACCTTTAACATAATTACCCAGTAATAGGGAGATCCGGATAATCAGTAGGTCTGGGGTTGCGTCTAAGATTCTGAATGTCTAACAATCTCCCAGGTAATCTCACTGATGCTTCTCATGAATCACACTTTGAGGAGCAAAGAGCAACAAGATGCTTTAAATCATTTTGTACAGGAAGATCCAGTTTTATTTGGCTTATTCAAGTTAGTTTTCATGGAAACATGGTTTATAGAAGAGTTTGAAATAGAACCACCTGAGAGATATTTGATCCCACTACTGAATTTCCCCAAACACTTTGTCAATGAGGTCAAATCTTATAGTACTTAGATTTGCCAGGGACGTTTCAGATCCCCAGTACTTCAGAGAAGATAAGTAAATGCCAGGTAAGTACTTAACACTTTTTTGACCGTGTCATAGTGCTAGTAGCCAAATCTATTCCTCAGATACCAATGATTTTTGTTCTATCTTTTGGCTTCATTCATTCAACAAGCATTTAATGATACCTATTTGATTGCAAGTCACTATGGGTGTTTTGTTGGGGATAT
The DNA here is from genome assembly GCF_003254725.2 of Canis lupus dingo. NCBI lineage: Eukaryota > Metazoa > Chordata > Mammalia > Carnivora > Canidae > Canis > Canis lupus. The sequence goes on from NC_064262.1 coordinate 10,232,500, forward strand.
AAAAACGAATTAGGTAAAAAAAAATAGACATGTCTCTTACCCTTTGTGGCATCACAGTTTAGAGTATAGATTCAGAGAAATAACTGGAAACTGGTTTCAAATTGATAAAACATCGACAGTGTTTTACTTTGTGGTGTTCAATGGGAGACAGAGCTTGAATTACCCCTGACCTGCATTTTCCTTACACAACCAACTTAAAAATGTGAGGGGGCTGCCTATAGCACAAACTCAATGAAGAAATAAAGTAGAAAATTATTTTTAAGCCTCATTGCTGGAGATGTGAAGACATAAATGTTTTTTTCATGCCAACTATACTCTTTATTTTTATATTCCTCAATGAATGCTAATAAGACATACCAGTGCAGACTGCCTTAGGCAGAAATAAATATTATGCACTTGCAGTAATTAATTTATGGCAAAGTGTAGTCAGTAGGGTAAAGTGAATTTGTGAAATTCTCAGAGTACTTGACAGCTTCTTATTGAAGCAGAAATAAAATGTAGTCAATAAACGGTAAAATGCTGAGGAAAGTGTTTAGTTATCACCACAAGGGTTATATTAAGTAATTTGGGGTACTTTGCTTTCCTACTCATCCCAGAAGTTATGCATTCATATTATTGCAACATCAGTGCAGTATTTTCTAAACCAAGTGAATAAGGAATTGAGCAGAAGAAAACTTTATGGAAGTATTCTTTGACAATCCTTTTTTTCTAACAGTATGCAAATGAGTTTCTAGGTAAGTTAGCCTTTACATGGATCTTCATGGGGCCTCCAACTCAAGTATTTTGGAAGTATTTTGGTTCAAATAATTTGGAGGCAGCTGCAATTCATAAAATGTTACTTTATAGACATGGGAATGGTTTGGCAAATAGACATTGTTAACAGGATGCTGTTGAGTATTTTCAGAATTCCCTGCCTTTAGGCATGCAGTTTTGTTGGTGGTAATCTCTCTAAGTTCAGATTCCTGAGAAGCAGAGCCTGAGATGAGAAATCTTGTGCAAGTAGTTTATTGAGGGAGGGCACTTGAGAGGACTGAAGGAAAAATATGGGCAAAATAAGAAGATACAGAGAACAAAAATTATTGGTACCTGGGGAAGAGATGTGGCTAATAGCACCATGACATGGTCACCACCATGGGGCAAAGGACCTAGACTTTTGTACCCCCCAAGTCAGTTAATCAGGAAGCAACTCTGTTTGGAGAGAAGTGGACTATCTCCAGGTGCGGTGGCTCCTTTCGGCCAAGGACAGTTCTTGTATTGCAGATTTGGAGACAGAAGCAGCTGAGATCCAATACATACAGGCAGCTGGGGATAGTGCATTAGCCAATAAAGGAAATTTGGGTGGGGCACAGACTTGACCCATTATACTCACCTGGGAATGAGGAAAGGAGAAAAAAATAACAAGTTTACGAACTAAGTGCTATGATAAAATAGTAAAAATAATGCTCTTGCACTGATTAGCAGGTTTTGGCCACAAGAACATTTTGGTTCCTGGTATTATTACTAAACTTTTCCTTCTGAAGTAAGTTAAAGGTTCATCCAGTAATGATTCCACACTTTTTAAATTAGTTTCCAGCGTAAAATATGCCCAGAGGAAATAAATGAGCTATTACAAGATTGGGGGAAATTAACCAGGCAAGGCTCATGCCTTGGATGACAAAATCCGGGGGAAATAGTATAGTGAGTAGACTAATCCTTGGTCATGAGCTAGTATTATTGTGGTGAGTGTATCACTTCCTTTCTCCATACAAGTCTTCTGCAGACCCAATTGACACACCTTGCATTCCTCAGATATCACCTGGGTAGCCGCCAGAACATTGAAAGCCCTGGTCCCTGAAGGGTAGCTAACAGTGTCATCTGTCATCAGCCATGGCCATCCTGTAGGAGAACCTAATTGGTAGAAATATCCTCCCTGGAAGCATGGGTGCAAGTCCAAGGGAAATAGGATTGAAGATACTTTTTTCTTTCCCCACTATCTCGTTATTAGATAGATGATTTTTTTGCATTTTTCAAAATCACCCAGAGTTCTCTCTTTGATCAGTCTGAAGGTGCAGGTCAGAGGGACTTGGAGTCTCCCCACTCCAATTCCTCTAGTTAGCTTTCAGGACAACTAGAACACTAGACATGATACCTTATGTGGACTGATCCTTCTCTTCTTCCCTCTCTTCATTTTCTGTTTCTTCTTTTGCCTTTTTGCTTGTTTCTTCCACCTTTCTTCATTCTTTTTTCTTTAAGTTACTTTATCTTCCTCCTTTCTTCTTGCCATCTCTCTGCCTTCCTTCTATTTCCTCTCCTTTCTTCCCAATTTCCACCCTTAATCTCCTTCCTTCCCACCCCCTTCCACCCCATTTCTTATGTTAAATCCCACACCTACCAGTTTCTTTCTCCTCTCTTCCCTACTCCATTCTTCTGTGTCCCTCCTCATCTTCCTTCCTTCTGTTCATCATTTCATTCTTGCATTTCACATCTGTTCTTTCTTTTTTCTATCCCTTTTTCCTTCCTTCTCTTCTTTAATTTCCACAGCAAAATCTATTGGTTCCCAGGTAGCCAGGGTGCCTGCATATTCAGACTGCCTTCTCAGGATCCAAACAAGGTTCATCACAATTAATTTGGTGAAAGTGATACAACCAAATGATCTAAGTATTTATGTTTCATAATTTGGGGAAGGCACAAAGAATGTGAGAGGCAGGTAATTCAACAGGGCATTGCCTTTCTTCTAAACTACTTAACACAAGGCTTAGCTCTGTCGGGCCCTAACCTGTCAGGGCCCCAGTGCTTTGGATCTACCATGCTTATGGATCCTTTTCCGGATCCCCCCATTTGCAGTTCGTGGCATTCTTTGCAGAGCTCAAAAAATGCTGATGTAAGTTCACTATCCCCACCAGCCAGCTTTGAGCAAGATCTGTCTCAACTGCCTCTCTCTCATTACACATCCCATCTGTCTCTGATGCTCCTTTGGCAGTCAAAGAGCTTGATGCATTATGCATCTCAAATATTAGAAAGATTATATAACCACCAGGCTATCAAAATCAGGAGACCAGAAATAATGGGAGCATCTCTTTCAAGGACTTTTCCCTTAGTTATAATGTCAAGGAGGACAATAGTACTGGTTGGAAAATTTTAAATGGGAAGAAAAATACACAATCACAGGTATATACACTTGCAATCTCATACTGTTCCAAGGATTGACTTTGTCAACTTGGTTAAGAAGAATGGAAGTATTAAACATCTTTTGGCAAGAGTCTCCCAGAATCATTAACTGATTTTGTGATTCAGCAAAGGTCTATAAATTGCTAAAGGTATTGCCAGAAAGATGCAATTTATGTATAAATAGATGAAAGTAGAAGATACTATATCTTTTATAGGTTGCTTAACAATATCCATGGGGTGACATGTTAGTCATAAAAATGAGTAGAGATAGGGGCGGCCCGGGTGGCTCAGCGGTTTAGAGCTGTCTTCAGCCCAGGGTGTGATCCTGGAGTCCCAGGATTGAGTCCCATGTCAGGCTCCCTGCATGAAGCCTGCTTCCCCCTCTGCCTGTGTCTCTGCCTGTCTCTCTCTCTCTCTCATGAGTAAATAAATTTTAAAAAATCTTTTTAAAAAATGAGTAGAGATAGAAGGAATTAATGCAAGCCATTTTTTTCACATTGTTGATTTGCTAATCTGACTAGATTAGTAGTTATTTTTTACACCAGAATGTTAGTTGGTTATGGTAGCAAAGCATCAATCTATGTTGCACCTTGCTCATTAGAGTATTCTAATTATTAGAAAGATTCAAGTTAATTATACACACCATAGGCAGGAAAGAGTTAACTATCCCTATGGAACATTTGCAGATTAGTGGAAGACTAGGAATTCAGAGAAGAAGAGCAGCAGAAAAATCTAACAGGGAGGGTTGCTAAAATCAAGGAGGGGTGCTTATCAAGACTTCATTACCCCCAAACCCTAAAAACCCAGCATAATTATCTTATATGGTTGCAAAGCTTCTTTTAATTTGGGAAATTTCAACCCCTGGAGCTAACTTTCAGGTGTTTGCTATGATTCAGAGATTTATCTTAGAATTCAAGCATAGAAAGTATATGCACTTTGGTCTTCTGCAGGACAGGAATGTCACTGAGAGCCACAAAGTTTCATTCTTAACCTTCTCTGGAGCCACAAGTTCTCTGTTTCTATTTCTGTATTTACTTTCAGAAGAGGAAGGGCTTCTTCTGCTTCATTGGCATATTAGCCCTCATAGCTACTCCCAAGATGGTGCCTTTGGCCACTGAATCCACATCTTATTTCAAATCTCCTGCCATAGCCAAATGGTCCAGTCTTGTCCTGTGCCCCAAATTAGGAGAAAACATCTAATGGCTTCACTTGGGTCATATGACTACCTCTGGTCCAATCAGCTATGACCAAGAGGATGAGTTACATTTCACACATGTGTTCATTTATTTGGTGGAAGGGAGAGTTATTATCAGAGCATGGATGTGGCTAGAAACATCAAAAGTCTGACACATCATTCCAGTATTTAAAAAGTTGAATTGAGGGATCCCTGGGTGGCGCAGCGGTTTGGCGCCTGCCTTTGGCCCAGGGCGCGATCCTGGAGACCCGGGATCGAATCCCACATCGGGCTCCCGGTGCATGGAGCCTGCTTCTCCCTCTGCCTGTGTCTCTGCGCCTCTCTCTCTCTCTGTGACTATCATAAATAAAAAAAAAATAAAAATAAAAAATAAAATAAAAAATAAAAAGTTGAATTGAGAAACACCACCAGCAGAAGGATGATCATGGAATGGAACTGTAAAAGTTGAATGGATCTGTAATCATATCCTAGTTTAAAAGTAATGTCCCCAGAGATCTTAAGCTGTATTATTATTTTTTAAGCTGTCTTTAAAAATATGAAGGTTGTACACAAATTTTAATTTATGGAAATTTAACATGATCTTTAAGATAAGATAACCAATGGCAAAAACATTCCTGCTTGATACTAAAACATCCAGTTTAAAATAAACAAAGCTATATGATGGCTTTAAATCGATGTGTGAATTGTGTTTTTTTTAAATCATTGAAATATGAACACTATTGCCAATTACTTGATTCTTTTAATAAAAAAGTTATTTTCTCCCAGTATGTAAGTTAAATTATCTTCTTATTTCCTAGCTCTACACTTTCCCCTTAAAGGAACTGTATCTAATTCTCTGCCTTTCAGATTAACTTCTTGCTGTTCCAATAACTTAAATAACAGAAGTGACCTGCAATAAGCCCTAAGATATGAGATATGAGCTTTATAAATAAGATCTATACCTCCATCGTTGCTACTATTCATTCAAGTGTAAAAGCCCATAACTCTTCCTTCTCTGACCCAAATTGTTCAGTCACCAAGTCTTGCCAATTTCTCTTTCTTGATGTCTATCAAATCCATCTCTTTCAATATTTCTTTCCTTCAATCTTTTGTATACATTTCCCCAGGAATACTTCCAAGGCACTGTTTTGCTTTTGTCTATTCTTTCTGCTAACAAACTTTTCATGATTCACCATTGATTTCAAAACCAAGTCCACTCTCACCACCCTCCCATTCCAGAATCTTCCTTCCTAGCTTCTAACCCAAAGGTAACAGAAAGCTGGAAAAAGAGAATGAAAAATAAGAGACAAACCTGGTGTCGACTTCTATGGCTAGTTCAGGTAGTGAAGCTGAATTCCCTCAGCCAAATGAGAATAAATCCATCTGTCTTTACCTGGTTTTGGTTGTTAAACATTCTCAGTATTATTTTCTTCTTTATTAACATAGCGGTTCCTGAAATGATGTCAGCCTCCCAGTAGCTTCTGAATGAGTCTTCATTCTATGTCTCCTTATCCATAATAGAAGCCATATGGCCCAGGTATGTTTTATTTAGACAACATGATGCCTTAAATGTTTTAAAATAAGTTACTGACATTTAAAAATGGGGAGATCGCAACAAATCTGGTTTCAGATTTGCTCTGTTAGGGGATGAATCAGAAGCAAGAGTGCAAGGTTTGATTTAAAAGTTATTCTGCTGCTTCTCTTTGCATACCTAGTTCTATAATAAATGTTAGTTTGCATTTGCCCATAAAGATATTTTATGGAGGGGGTGCTTTCCAGTTATTTCATTATTTTCCCAAGTATAGAGAAGATAAATTTTGGTCTTTGTTGTCATAAGCTCCTATGTGTACATTTAAAGTTTTTTTTTTTTTTTTTAAGAGAGAAGAGGTAAATATACAGCAATAAATTAATATATAATAGAAAAGAGTTAGAATCAGAAATTACCTTGGCATCTGCTTATGTTAGAGAATATATCTGTTTGCTCTGGAGTTATAGCCCCTAGCTAGTTCCTAATCCTTCTTCTTGGTTGGGGGTGTGCATAATCACTTTTAAAACAACCTATTTCTGGAAGTCCTGGTTCTGCTTTTTTGACTTCTTAGTTTACAAGTCTTGTAGAGCTGATAGTGTCAGTGGACCCATTCAACAAATACCTATTTTGAGCATCTTCTATATGTAAATACTCTTCTAGGTATCAAAAACAAAAGTGAATATGGTCATGAAAGAGTTTTTAACAGGTTGGATAAACAGTCTCAGTGCTTCTGTGAAAATGAGAGTAGGAATATAACACTAGCCAGGAATGAAAGAGCCTAAAACATAACATGTAATCAATACATGATCAGGGCCTTCAGCCCTGGAATGGAATTTGTTTACTGGTGCCAATGCTAGGTAGAGAGGCTGTTGTCCAGGTGTCACTGTAAAGTACAATAATCATTTACTGATGCCCTACTCTGGACCTAGTATCATGCTAGATGCTAGAGATACAACTAGAAGCAAGACATAACCCTTCCTTTCCAAAGCTGACATACAGTCTCTTAGATTGCTTGGAGGGAGGAGGAATAGGGTACCTATATTAACAAATAAATGTGTGGTCCAAGATAGTCTCATCCCCTTTTGTCTTTCCATTCTCCTCCATCCTTCTGCTTGGTGGAAGTAAGTATCTTTTAACATAAACATCCATGGAATTTATCATTTGAGAGGTGATCAATATTTGTACTGCTTTTAATCTGATTAATTATTCATCATAATAATATTATCAAAACAAATAATAGCTGACATTTATTGAGCACTATTTGCCAGGAACTCTTCTGAGCACTTTTTATATAGTACCTCATTTATCCTCACAACTTCTTTATGAAGTATGTGCTTTTATCCTATATGTAGTTAAGGAAGCTAAGACACAGAAACATTAAATAACTTGCTCAATAATTCATAAGAAAAAATAATAAAAAATAAAAAAAAATAATTCATAAGAGAATTGATCTTGTCAATATGAGGCTCAACCATTGCCAGCCTCAGAGATCTAAGGCCAGGGTTCTTGCTGCTCTGAAACACAGAGAGTGAGGGAGTGGTTTGATGAAATCAGGAAGTTGGGTGAAGGCAGAAGAGGTAGATTTAAGAAGGGAAATGAAGGACTCAGGTTTATCTATCTAAAGTGAGTACTGTCTGAAATGATTCCATGTGAACAGTAGAAAAATCCTTTGATTTAGATGCCAAGTACATTTGAACTTGGCTGGAACTAAGAATTATTTATTTATAGTAGAGATTACCTGGTTATTGTGGGACATAAGTCATATATATATCATCCAGCATCATAGGTCCTAAGACAGGTTTTTTGGGGGAGACAGAAAAGGAAATGGTCAATTTTGCTGATTGGCAGTCTGGAGATAGGGAAGGCTTCTTGATGGAGGTCAAGCTGAGTCTTAGAAAGTAAGCAGGTATTTACCAACTCGCTCTCTCCTTCTCCCCCAAAGAAAAAGAGGGTGGAGAAGGGCATTTCTGACAAAATAGTTAGCATGGACAATGGCATATAAGTAGGAAATGGTCTTCAGAGGAATCACAAGAAGTTTAACTTGGCTAGAGTTACCTTGCTGTAATGATGTTGACTGGAGATGTTGCCATGAACTGACAACGTTGTAAGCCATATTTAGAGTAGGATATAGGAAACTGTTGAGGATGTGTTAGCAGAGGAGTAACCTGGTCAGGTATGGTTTATAAAGCTCACTCTGGCATGATGCAGAGCATGGCTAGGTGAAAGATAAATGCTTCAGCATTGCTCCTAAACCCACTATCTCTAAAGAGGTGCTAACTGTAGCTTGTATATCCCTTTAAACATATCCTGAGTATATGAAAAGGAGAAGAGAGATCTCTAACATGTGTTTTGTGACTTTGAACTTCTCAGGAAAATGACAAACTGTATATTGCTCATGGAGCAGATGGAAGATCACTTGTAGTTTATATTTACATCTGTGAGAAATCTTTAGGATTGAGTGGTTTAACAGTACTTCTGTTGTATGTACTATAAAAATTCATTGGTCAAATCAAGTCTCAAGGCTGATTATGGAAATAAAATGTGCTACTCTATTTCACCATTTTATTATTTAATTAACAAATATAAATTTAATGTTTGCTATGTGCTGAATATGTCTTGGGAGATGCCAAGAACAAAACAAATACTAATACTATTACTAATAATATGGTAGTGGCCAACATTTATTGACTGATAGCTTGAAGGCATTTTTGTAAATGCTTTACTTGGATTACCTCACGAAAATACTGAAAGGTAGATATCATAATTTTTGTTATATTAATGAGGAAACATACCCAGAAAGATATGGTATGAGATTACAAAGCTAGTTAGAGGTAGAGTTGAGATTTCAAGTTTGTCTGATCCCAGAACTTAAGCTTTTAATGTGATACTCAAGGAATTTAGATTCTAACTATGAGCCAACAAAATGGAGAATAATAAAAATGTCACAGGACAGATACAAAATAAGTATAAATGGATCCAGAAAAGCAAGGTGACCACATTTATTTTGGTAAGGTCAGGGAAAACTTTGGAGGGAGAAAGTACTATGTCCTGGATTAGGTTTCTCTAGAAGAAACCCTAAGACAAGGACTCAAGTATAAATAATTTATTTGGGAAGTGATCCCAGAAAGCACTGGTAGGGTTGTGGGGGAGTGAGAAGAGGAGAGAAGTAATAAAGAACATGTTCTAGTACAGGTCACCACTATAGACAACTAAGGCTTAATTCCATGGGGGATTCCAGAAGGTAGTACAGAAAATGATTCAGAGTTGTACCAAGCACAAGGTGAGGAAGCTGAGGTATTTATGCTCCTATTTCAATCTTACAATGACTAAAGGCTGCTCCTGGCTTTGTTAACTCCCCAGAATTTCCAGCCAGTTTCAGGCACTTGCCCTCAAGTCAGTGAGTATCCGGTGACTGCAGTAAGATGAAGTTAGAATGTACTGAAGTGCTGGCTGCTGAGCATAAATGGACCAAGCACTGACAGCATCAGCTTTGAAGTTTAAAATGTGGCCACTCCTTGATGAAAAGGAGGCAAGAGATATAGTCTTTAGTTTGGTCATCTGTGTGCTCAGCTAAAAATCTAGGGTACTACTTCTGAGAAAGAGGAAAAGAACAGGTATAAGGAAACAACTCACAGTCTCTGCTACCTTATTGCCCAGAGTGGTTCAAAGGAGTGGTAATCGGTGTCCATCGAAAGATGAGTGGATAAAGAAGATGTGGTTTATGTATACAGTGGAATATTACTCAGCCATTAGAAACGACAAATACCCACCATTTGCTTCAACGTGGATGGAACTGGAGGGTATTATGCTGAGTGAAATAAGTCAACTGGAGAAGGACAAACATTATATGGTCTAATTCACTTGGGGAATATAAATAATAGTGAAAGGGAATAGAAGGGAAGGGAGAAGAAATGGGTAGGAAATATCAGAAAGGGAGACAGAACATGAAGACTCATAACTCTGGGAAACGAACTAGGGGTGGTGGAAGGGGAGGAGGATGGGATGTGGGGTGAATGGGTGACAGGCACTGAGGGGGGCACTTGATGGGATGAGCACTGGGTGTTATTCTGTATGTTGGCAAATTGAACACCAATAAAAAATAAATTTATTGTTAAAAAAAAAAAGGAGTGGTAATCTACATAAGAAAGACCAGAGAAATTTTTCCCTGAGGAAGTGTTAGCTGAGCTCAAACGGCTGAGATGAACAAAAGGTCTGTGTGGGTGGCATGGTTGCCGCACTGGACTTGAGGTAGAGGAGGATGTGGTAAATTGGAAGATCTGAGGAAGGCTGTAAGGCAGAAGTGCAGGGGTTAGGGAGAGAACAGGGTATAATGAGGTTAGAGAATGGGGAGGTAAGATGTCAAGCAGGGCCAAGTTAACGTGAACTAAACTGTAAACCTGATGCACTTAAATATCCCCCTCAAATAAGGCATTAATTTGACCTAGTTGACTATCAGCATCATCAGGAGATTAAGGACTGCCTGTAGTTTTAGGAACTTCAGCTATTGGAGTAGATGGTGGAGCGGGTACATAGGTACAGTCTGCCACTCAATGCCTCTGAAATGATACCAAGTGAGTGGCTATCTTTGTTATCAGGATGTATTGAGCTATAAAGATACTGTGACTCAAATTGCCTTAGTAGAAAGAGGTGTGTGACCAGGTTCCAGTGATGAGAGATTTAGCTGTTCCCTGCTGTTCTCTTGATTCTTTCCTCCTCTGTATCAATTTCATTCTCAGCTTGGGTTTCTTCATGGTTATAAGATGGGTGCCATCTGCAACCCTAGCTGCAAAGCACTGCTTTGTTCTAGTAGGAAAGGATAATTTATCTAACTATAGGATGGATTTCCTTCCCTCACTCTTATTAGACTTCCTTACATGTTGAGCCCACCCCTGGGCCAAGGATGATTACCAAGCAAATTTCCACAGCAGACTAGTGCAAGCTTGAAATCTAATTACCATCAAAGAGGACAAGAATACCACAATTGGCTTGGATTAATCAAGGATCACTTCTGGAGATGCAGATGGAGTTATAGTCATGAGAGCAGAGTGCATACCTGGATAAAATAATGCTTTTGAATGGAAGGAAGAGGGTAAAAACGATGCTGGGCTGATCACCAAAAATGTCAACTCCTCTACAAATTCCATCTGTTCTTCAAAATAACCAAAGAAAATACAGGACCAATAACTGATACATTTGAAAACAGAGCTTTTCTTGAAAATATCCACGTGAGGCAACACATAGTTCAGTTAAAAGCCTAGACTCTGGATCTAAACACTTGAGTCCAGATTCACAGTTCACCATTTACCAGATGTATTATCTTAAGAAATTTAAATCCTTGGTTATATTACCTATATACTAGAGATACAAAAAAATTATCTCTACCACAAAGGGTTGTATAGCTGTTAAAATTAAAAAAATGTTTTATAAATCTTGAGACAGTGTAAAGTTCGTGGTAAAACAAGAATTTAATACTATTACTCATTTGCTTAGTGCAAAATGCTTTTCTGCCAGTTATGTTAAAATAGAGTGAGAACTTGTGATTTGACTGGGAATTTCTGGCATGAAGATATTTTTGGGAATTGGTAGAATTGATATGAATTTAAAACAACTCCTTCTAAATGTCCAGTTTACAAATCTGGGTTTTTGAAATGCAATGAAGGCATTAAAAAGAGCTTTACTGATATGAAAGCATAACCAGAATATTAGTGTTTCCATGTATAGACATTACTGAGCCCCTTCAAGGAACAGATGGACTTAAATGTGAATGAATGAAGTGATAACCTAGGTATAATTAGTGGGAAGGGATAATGACACTGTAATTAGACCAGGGATATGAAGAGTTAGAGAAGGCTCCAAACACCTATCTTTCACTGCCCAGAAATCATTATAGGAGGTTGGGGCTTAGGGAGCAAGGAGAACTTGCTTCATAAGGATGTTTCCATTGCTAATGCCAAAACACATCCAGCCATTGTATAGTTTTGCAAATCACTCTCCTGAGAGAATGAGAAGATAATTTTCAAGGCAGCTAAGCCTACATAACATTTTCCTACTAAAATGGAAATGAAATTAATGGAATAGTTTTTATATTCCCTCTCACATTCATCTATAATAAATCATATGAAGCTGCAGCATTTCTGCATTTATCATATAAACAGTCCCTTTCCTCCTAATGGTTGTATTTGTGTCTTTAAATACTAGAGAAATAGATTAATTGTCTGGAGTCTGGGAAAAGACAGTACTTGCTCATAAGTAGCTATCAAATGATCATGCCTGTGCTATCCAAAAGGCAGTCACCGTTAGGACTCTTGGGCAGTGGAAGAATGTTCAGATAACAGAAATACAGGAACAGACTCATCCCTCCCACCCCACCACCCTACCCCTTTTGGTCCATCCACTAGATGCAAGGACGCTGCTCTGTTGTCAACGCTGTAAGGAAAACCACATTGAGAGGACACCTTCCCTTCTTGTCTTTGCTTGCATAACTTATTTTAAAAACTGAAAGCTGATACATCAGGCCACTCAGAGGCTCTTGAACAAAAGTACATGAGCCCCAAAGGAAACAAATAGAAAAACTCTTTAAGAACGTTAAATATTCTTTGTGCTGGTGTACTACCTCTTACCTTCAATCTAAAAAGCACTTTGCATGTATGAATGTCATGGCTATTCCCTAAACAGAGAGCTCAGGTAAACTCAGACATAGGATAAAAGAATTCCCCTTATTTTTCTTAGTCTTTGAAATGTTGATGTTTTCCCAAGACTATGCTTTTCTGTCTCGGATACATGTGGTCCCTGACATCGTGGCCTAGTGTGTCTGGTAATACATCAAACCTCACAATAAAGTTAGATCTATTGTAGTGGAGCATTTTTTCTACTTCAGGGTTAGTATATTAATTAGGAATACACTGAGCTGCAAGTAACAAAACCAGTGGTTTAAACAAATAAATAGTATAATTTGCTTACATAACAAGATCTATAGCATTAGATGGTACTTTTAGGGACTTAGATTTTTGTCTGTCTTTTTACTCTAGTAGCCATTCTTTCACCTTCTTTTGCATTTCAGCTTTTGTCTTTTTTCTTGCACCTAGTATTGCAACACAGCTGCTGTACTTCAATGGACAAGGCTGTGTACAATGTGGTTGGGCAATGTTAGTTGCCTCTGGGAAAAAAATCTTTCCAGGATCCTCTCCCTAAATATTCCATCTTACCCTCAGTTGCTGAAAATGGACAATATTTTGTCCTCACAGATAGGGACAATTATACATCAGAATTCACAATTGTCTCAATTGGCTTAGACTAATTATGATCCTGTACTTGGAGCTTTTCACATTGTCATCTTGAATGAAATTCTGATTCTGTTAATGAGGAGAGAAATGACTTTTTATTACTCAATTAATGAGGTTTACTACAGTAAATATCAGGAATATCTTGTAATAGCAAAACAAAGAAGAATATATTGCATTAAAGATGAAAAATTTGCATTAAATTTTGAGACAATATTTGAAGACACCACAAGATTTCAGAATGCACTTCAGGCCTGTCATAGTGAATAACTGACTACCTGTGCCCCCCTCCTCCAGTCTACTTTACACAGAGTAACAGAGAGATCTTTGGAAAGTACAATCTGAATGTGTTCCCTTGCTTAAGACCTGTCAGTACCATCTCAACTGTGTTGGGATAAAGTTTAAAGTTCTTATGGTGCCATTGAAAATCTCTCAGAGTCTGATCTCAGATTTCTCCCTATCCCCATTTTTGCCACTCCTCCAATTTACCTTTGAAACTCCTGTTTTACTTATTCCACTCTTCAACAGAGCTAAGCAAACTTGCCTTTGAATCTGGTACATGCTTCTTCTCTCTGGATCTCTCTACTACCACCTTCCATATATTTTTTTTCCATTGATAACTCCCAGCCATCCTTCCAGCTGTTGCTTCCTCTGAGAAGCCTTCCTTGATGTACCTCGTAGGTTCAGTGGCTGCTTTTTGTTCCTCCTGCACCCTCTTCTTGAATTTAGAGTTCTTTATCAGAATTGCTGTAGATTATTCAGAACATAGAACTATTATCTTACCTTGCTTACTGTTTGATCCTGACTGCCTAGCACATCGCCTAGCATTCAGTAGGAATTCCATAAATATCTTGAGTTTTAGTTGGTTCCTACTTGAGGTTTGTTTGAAGATCTTCTAACTCATTCATTGACAGCATGCTAATTACATAAGGGGAAGTTCCATCCCTTCCCAATGACTTTGAACAAATAGACAAAACTCAGATGCTAAGGGAAAAATAGGATATCAGAAGCAGAGAGACATTTGACCAATTGCCTAATATGACCCCAATGCCCATTTTATCAGGAAGATTTAGCAGGTGAGAATTTTATCACAGCTACTCTTAAGAGAACTGCCTTTTTCTTCAATAAATAAGGCTTTTATTTTGCTTTTGACTTGTTTTGTAAAGATGCCTGTCATCTCATATTTAATGACTTATTACTGTTTGTTTGGTTTTCCTCCAAGTTTACAAATGAGAGTGTAGGGCCTAGAATACTCATTAAGCTGGCTTTCCCTCCCTAAACTCACCGATCCTTCTTGGTGGGTCTGGTTGCCAACTATGTGAGACAGGCTGGAACCATGCTGCAGAACAGATGGTACCTGGGAGCCAAGTTTATTATTGATACCTCCAGATTCATGGTTTGTCTTTCAGAAGGAAGTCAGGCAAAGAAAGAGGCATCTGAGCTTCTGGATATAGCCATATCTGAACCTAGATGCTCCTTTAAGCTCCCAGGTTTATAAATCAGTAAATGTCTTTTTTGTTTAGTCTTCTTTGAGTTGAGATTTGGTCATTCATAAATGAAGAGCAAATACAGGATTTGGAATCAGAAGTGTAATGGTTGATTGGCTAGAAGTATTAGCATAATCCTGTGGCCAACAGTAGGAGGAATTATTCCCACCTAAACTACTGACTATTCTATTATCAGAGAAGGGGGAAAGCATTCCAAGAGACAAAAATGAAAAAAACAAAGGTATCTATTTCATCCACATCATATGCCCCTTCATCACTGCACCATTAGCTAAATTTATGAATTGCTTTTATTTCTAATTTTGGAGCATCCTTCAGGATGGTAGAAGTAAATAACTTCCAAAAATTAATTTCCCAAATGTCACTTTATCAAGAGTAGTCTACTGAAAGCCAATTTGTTAAAAATTAATTATAAATTTTAATTTAAATTTAAAAATGTATGAACAAATCAAAAGTAGCCAAAGTATATCATAAAATAAATAAATTAGGATCAAAAGAAAACTACCATATCAACACTGAGATTTTAGTTCCAAATGATAAAAGATATTTAATATGTTTCTAAATATTATATTTAATAGCCAAAGTTGTACATTTTTGTTAAAACTGTTGAATCTTTCATTAAGTTTTATAAAATTACAATGAGTACACTGACAACCAAATGCTGGCAAGGATGTGGAGCAACAGGAACACTCTTTCATTGCTAGTAGGAATGCAAAATGGTATAGCCACTTTTGAAGACAGTTGGTGGTTTCTTAGAAAACTAAGCATACTCTTACTATATGATCTAGTAGTTGTACTTCTTAATTTTTAATCAAAGGAGTTAAAAACACATGTCCACACAAAAATTTGCACATAGATGTTTAGAGCACCTTTTTCATAAATGCCAAAGCTAGAAAGCAACCAAGATATCCTTTAGCAGGTGAACAAGTAGATAAACTGTGGTACATTCAGACAATGGAATATTATTCAGCACTAAAATTAAATGAACTATCAAGTCATAAAAAGACATGAAAGAAACTTAAATGCATATTCCTGAGAGAAACCAATCTGAAAAGGCTACATATTATGTGATTCTAACTGTATGACGTTCTAGAAAAGGCAAAACTATGGAGACAACAGGAAGATGAATGGTTGCCTGAGGTTTGGGGTGAAGAAGGGATGGATAGTTGGAGAACAGAGGATTTTTAGGGTAGTGAAAATACCCTGTACACTATACTGATAGGTACATATCATTATGCATTTGTCCAAACCAACAGAATGTATAACACCAAGAGTAAACCCTAATGTAAACAATGAACTTTGGATGATTATGATGTGTCAGTGTAGATTTATCACTTGTTACAAATGTGCCCTCTGGTGAAAGATGTTGGTAATGGGGAAGGCTGTATATACTGGAATCAAGGATATATAGGAAGTCTGTCTACCTTACCCTCAATTTCACTATGAACCTAAAACTGCTCTAAAAAATAAAGTCTTAAAAAATTGCAAAGGCTCTGCAAAAAAAAGGGGGGTGGTTGGTGAGCAGTGAACAAATTTTGTATATTGGCCAAATGATCCTTTGGTAACTAGGCTTTCTCCTCTGATCTAGATCTAGAGTGGGTGTCTAGGGCTAGTAATGCTCTCCACTGGTTTATTTGACTTGAATTCACACTAATGTGGGCTTTCCATAAATAAGGCAGGAAGTCCAATGCAGGTAGATAAAGACAGTGCAGATAAAAGAAGATATCTTTCATAGGGGAGGATCTATAGTGTGCAAGCTGAAGCTGCTTAGTTGCCTTGCTTTCATCTCCTTTACTAAGTCTATGATCTGATAATAAGCTGCCTCATTGTTGAGATAATTTCTTTGTTTTGTAAACATGCCTTAGTGGTTAAAGGGCTGCTTTCTAGTACTAACTTAATCTATTTCCTGAATCTGTAAAACTTATTTAAGTCAGAATAAATTAGATTATGCTGCAGTAAGGAATAGCTCCAGAGTCTTAGTGTTTTAACACAACATGTTCCATGTCCAGCACGGGTTGACTCTCCCCAGGGGAGACTCAGGTCAATATTGTCTTTACTGGACAATCTCACAGGAGCTATACCACCATCCATGTAGAGCTATACCACCTAGACATATGGCCTCTTTGGTCAACCCAGCAAAGGAGGAGAGAACATACAGGGTCAC
Source organism: Canis lupus dingo (assembly GCF_003254725.2). Classification (NCBI taxonomy): domain Eukaryota; kingdom Metazoa; phylum Chordata; class Mammalia; order Carnivora; family Canidae; genus Canis; species Canis lupus. The sequence goes on from NC_064262.1 coordinate 10,249,298, forward strand.
ATAGAGGCTCTTCCATGGTTCCACTCAGAAATGGTACTTCACTTCCACTCACATTCCAATGGCCAAAGCAAGTCACATTGATACACTTCAAGTGGGCAAGGGATGGCAATCCTTGAGGACCTTATTAAAGGAGAATTAGATATTGATGAACATTGATGTTATCAACCACAGGTAAAGTTAATTGTTCTATGCCACTGTTAAATCATCTGTAAAAAGAGGATAAGAATATCCATGTCATAGGGCTATTTATGAAATTGAAAATGAAATAATGAATGCAAAAAGCCTGCCTAGCACACTTGGTATTCAGAAATCAATAAAATTAAGTATTATTGCTATTATCATCAGAATTAATATTTATCTTTGGTGTAGACTATCACTTTGAGTAACATCATCTTGGTCTTTTAAAAAATGTATCTTATTTATAATTAGATCAGTTTAATTAATTTTCACTGGAATGAGTAAGTTACATAATCATAAAATTTCTTCTTTTCTCCACTCTATTTTTGTAAAAAATGACATCATCACCTTTCCATTTATAGGAGTTATAAATTTAGATATCATCTTTAACATTTTTTTCCTCACCTCCCTAATTCAGTTAATTTAACAAGTCCTGTCAATTCTACTTTATGAATATTTTTCCACAATACTGCTATCACCTTTTCAAAACCACAATCTTTTCCCTGGAATGATTTCAATAGCCTCTCAAATGGTCTCCCCAGCATCCACTCTTCTTCTTCATCTCTATTTCATGCAAAATCCAAAGTCATTCTTTTTTAAAAAATGCAGACATGAATAAGCTTCTCTCTAGATGATATATCCTTAAATGGCTTTCCATTTCATTTTTTACCAAGGCCTACAAAGCTCTTTATGAGCATGGGCAGCTCTTCTACATAAAGCTACATTCTAGGGCCACCGGAATGAGAGACTCGTCTAGTGTTTCTTTAATTTGCTTTCCCTGGGCTCTAGTGCATTTGGCCAGTGTTCTGGTGTACGTCGTGGATGCCACATGAGGCCATTCTCCTCTCTTCCAAATAAAACTACAATCAAAATAAGGTAAATACAAAGGCCAATCCTGCCACCTCCCCAAGGTGTTCCAAGGGCTCTCACTTTCCCAGAAAATAGAGCTAGGAGTATTTGCTTCCACTTGTCAAGCTCTAAAATGCTAATGTGTCACAATAACTCAGAGGGTTGTAAACCTCAGTGTGATTGCAAACTTTGTGCCCATTTGAAAACTTTATTCGGCTTCTCTCTATTTTTAAAACAGCAGCTAGAATCCGACATAAGACAAATTAAAAATGATTGCTGTTACTCTTGGTTCCATCAGTCAACTCTCTGAATATGATTCTAGGAGAGACAGGGGTTTCTACTCCCAGATGAGTCTCATTTGTCAAAGCATGCGGTTCTATCCTGCTTGGTAGGCCTACAAACATTTGTGACTATAGGCTTTTCTTTTCTCTTAGGTTAGCATGATGTTTTAAATCAACATTGTTGAGGTATAATTCGCATACAAAGAATTGTGCAAACTTTTAGTATGCAGTACAATGAATTTTGACAAATGTATACACACATGTAACCACGACCACAGTAAAATATGGGGCATTTCCATTACCCCTAAATGTACCCTGAGCTCCTTCGTGGTCACCCTTCCCATCCTCTGCTGAAGATAATCACTAATCTGCTTTCTGTTACTAGAGATTAGTTTTGCTTGTCCTAAAATTTCACATGAATAGAATCATAGAGTATCTACTCTTCTGGATTTGGCCTCCTCCTCTCAATATCATGTTTTTTAAAAGTTTATCTATATTGCATATATGAGTGTGTGTGTGTGTGTGTGTGTATATATATATATACATATATGTATTAATGGGTCTGTATGTGTGTGTATATATGCATATGTATATATGCATATGTATATATACATATGCATGTGTGTGCATATACATATGCATATATATATGCACTTCTTTACATTGTATTCTATAAAGACAGCACAGTCTGTTTATCCGTTCTGCAGATGCACATTTCAGTATATCCAGTTTTTGACTCTTTTTTTTTAAAATTTTTATTTATTTATGATAGTCACATAGAGAAAGAGAGAGAGAGAGAGAGGCAGAGACATAGGCAGAGGGAGAAGCAGGCTCCATGCACCGGGAGCCCGACGTGGGATTCGATCCCGGTTCTCCAGGATCGCGCCCTGGGCCAAAGGCAGGCGCTAAACCGCTGCGCCACCCAGGGATCCCTTTTTTTTTTTTAATTTTTATTTATTTATGATAGTCACACAGAGAGACAGTTTTTGACTCTTATGCATATAGCTTCATTAAACATTTGTGTGCATTTGTGATTTTCTGTGCATATGTGATTTTATTTCTCTTCAGTAAAACACCTCCCCTAGCTTAACATAATTTTTAAATTTTCCATGATGGTCTTACAATTAGACAAATTCAGTATTTTCATTATGATATTCTAAAGATATTGTTAGCTGTACTCCCTTCTAAAACTCTCTCAATTTAGAACAATTAGAACTTTGATATGTTTAGGTTCATCAGGTCCTTTGAGACATAATTAAATAACTCACATATTTATTAACGGCAATTAATTTATTAATGGGAGGTAATCTTAATCATATCAGCAAATATTTATCATGTAATAAGTGCCAATTGAAATATATAGTATGAATAAAATCTGTGCTATACACAGAAGGAAGTTGTCTTTACCATGAAAAACACTACAATCTAGTAGTGTTTAATCAATGTTAATCAATCAGAGACTTCAAAATAATGATGAAATATTGAGTTGAGTGGTACACACCAGCATTGAATCAGGACATGCAAGAGGTTGAATGATGGATAGTGGTTATCTGGGATGCAGGTGTAGATTTCAAACTGGGATAATCACCGAGGAGGAGATACTCTAGTCTTTTTCTTCAAAGCAAAAAAGATTTGCTAATATGTTTGGTCGTAATTAAGCTCAACTGTATGGGCCTTTGGATTTATGGTTACCATGTGACAAAACGGCAAATGCCACATTTATCTTACTCTTAGTCTATGCAATTGATTGGATAAATGGACATGGGAGTCCTATGAGGTAGGTCCATCTCTCATCATGTGTTTTGCAGGAATAATTGAGCATTCTTGGATTTGGGGAGATGAAATAATAGAACGTTTTTCTTTTTTTTAAATTTTTATTTATTTATGATAGTCACAGAGAGAGAGAGAGAGAGAGAGAGAGAGAGGCAGAGACATAGGCAGAGGGAGAAGCAGGCTCCATGCACCGGGAGCCTGACGTGGGACTCGATCCCGGGTCTCCAGGATCGCGCCCTGGGCCAAAGGCAGGCGCCAAACCGCTGCACCACCCAGGGATCCCCCTAGAACGTTTTTCTCTGGAGGCTCTAACTTGGTCTTTATCAGAGACACTCAATGACAGATGCTGACTTAGATAATAATATCTGATTTGCCTTCTGCTTTGGATTTGTCTACATCTGGGTCCTTAATTTTGAGGGGAAATGTTTATAAGGTAGTGTTTAAGTCCTTTGCTGTAATACCATTAATAGGCCACCAAAATATTCACTGAGTAAATCCTGAAATTAACTAAGATAAATATTTTTAATAAGAAGTTGGAACATACTATATATGTTTCAAGCTATGGAAGGTTTAGTTAACTGAGACAGGATTACAGAAATAACAAATCAGGGAAAACTAAACAATCTTTAAAAAATCTTATGGAATATCTTCAGTTGTAAACATTGGTAGTGAATTTCATACTCCCTGCCTTGAGTTTCTACAATTAGTTTTATTATTTCTTAAAGAGAAAATGAGGGGCAGATAGGAGCAGGAGAAGTCGGAACATTTAAAAAATCTCATCCCCTGCCCCTTTTGATCTCTAATTGAGAAGGTGATATTGTACCTTTTCAAATGAACAAGGGGTTCAAAACAGAGCCTCAGGAATATTGTCTCTAGTTAGCAATTTCAATCTGAGAGAAAGATAGCAAATGTCTTTCACTTCCTACTTTCCACTTCAGTTCATTGTTAATGGTTATCCTGAGGGTTGAGGGGAGAAGGTTAAAGTGGCTTCCAATGGGGGAGAGGGGAAGCATTAAAAATGACTAGTGATCTCTGCCACCAGGCTTAATGTGAAAAAGTATTGAGATCCTTTAGTGAGGTCTGCCAATGGTGAAAGAAGAGCTAATGCAATGGTATTGTCACCCTTATCTGAGCCTTCCATCCTGGATGACAACTTTTCTCTGGAATCCCAGAAGTCATCTCTCTTTGAAGAACTTCTTCTCAAGAAGCATTCAAACATTTATTTGCTGAGAATGTCAGAAGGTTTAAATGCTGATGGAATTTGGGGGAACCTCTGAGGAAAGCGTATCACGATGCTAGGCAGGTATGACATTAGTTTCATGTCTTATACTCACTTTCACTGCTGGAGATATTTTGATTTCTCTCTTCTGTGCCACAAGAGCAGCAGAATATTTGGTTCAAATAGAACCTTTTTATTCAAAGGCCTCACGCTATAATGGTAAAAACGTGGAAAATGCCTGGAGGAAATTAACAGCACAAGTTGCTTACTCATTTTCAGCCTATTAAAATCACCCTGAACCTTGTAAACCAGAGGATGTTTTCCTCCCATGGGTCTGCATCTGTGTTGCTCTGGCTTTTAAAAATAATCCAAGAAAAGTAAGCACGGAATCTGGGGAGACACCAGAAAAGTTTCAACCTGGATGCAAAATTCAGTTACCTTCTTTTATTATTTTGTTTCCTTCTAAAGCCCATGTATCATACCACATGGTTTCTTCTGCAAAACAGTTGAGAATTACCAGTAATTGGAACTATTTACATTCGATGCCATCATGACAGAAGCAGCTTTATTATATTACAGGGGGATGATTAATATATGACAGAGATTAAAGATTGCATCGCAGCAGGTAGGCTCCTTGTCTGATCTGTCATTTCACTGATTACAAAGGCATGCAAATTATATAAACAGAAAAGTGATTTTCTTTTATGCTAATTTTACCTCAGCCCACCTGTGCATTAACTCATTTTCAATTAACTGGAGAAAGGTGGATTATAATATGTTCACTAAGGTAGATTTCCGCTTCGTTGGCCTACTGGCTCTGACATCAAATGCCATTGTCTTATATCTGTATTTCAGCCTTAGTTTTAGTCCCATATTTGTTGTGTTGTTTTTTAACCTGTTCTTTTTAATTCCTGAAAAGTTAAAATTCAAGCAAGTGATTTACATAAACTCTAGTGATTTTAGGAGGTGCTGTGTACCAGTAATTTGGGTAAAGTAAACTTATCTTTCCTGACAAACTAAGAAAATGACAGTAATATTGTAATATTTAGGTTTTTAGGTTTATTATTTAGGTTTTTCAGGTTTATGCCTGTGTACCAAGAATCTTTAATACCTAATATGGTTAGTTGCATATACTATCAATACCTTCCTATGCTTCTATTATAGGTCAAATGTGCGTGGCATGCAATAATGATAAACCAGTTTAGATTTATTGCCACTGGAGCAAGAATAGGAAAAAAAAAGTGCCATCTCAAATTCCAACTTCAAGTGATTTCTGGTGGGTTTTTAGGAGTCCTATGTGACCAAGTCCAGACTCAGTGGAAAGACAATTAGGATTAGTTAGTTATATTTCCTATAGGCAAGTAAAAATGCTTATGAGTTGTGAGAGGAATTACCATCCTTAAATTAGCATTTGCAGTCTTCTGTTAGGCCACAAGCTTCTGAGGGCAAAAGCTGCATAAACCCTTTTCATGGCCTCAATTCCAGGCACACAGTAGCTGCCCCACTTGATGGTTAAGGACATTGGGTCTGGAGTCAGACTTAGCTTAATAGCTCTCCCTGTCACTTAAGTGGAGTGATCTTTGTAAGGTTTTTTGTTTGGTTAGTTTTTTACCTAACCATGGTTCAGTTTTCTCCTCTACAGAAAGGTTATAAAATGAGTTCTTAATATATCGGGTTTTAATGAAGGTAAAACGAAATAATGAAACAGTAAGCATCTATAGAGTTTAGCATGTACCTGGGAGATAATAAGTGCTTGATCAATGCATGCTTGAATTCATATAGGAAGAAAAAGTGTTGATGTACCTGTAGTTCAGTGTTCATTTTCTGTTAAAAGCAAGGAAGCGGAGGGCAAGAAAAAAATAGTCCTACTGGTTATAAGTGTTTAAGATTGAAAAATCCTTAACCATTAAGATTTGGGTCAGAGACTTATTATTTCAGGTTGTTAGTAAATGTGAGGCCATTTCAGAGTTTGGATCAAGAACAATAAAAGAAGAGGCCAACAAGGCTGCAAATAAGAAGTGGCTTCTCTAGGAACAATATTTTCCATGATCATGTCTTTTGTCCTGTCCCATAAACGATCCTGTCTTTTATCCTCCCTTATATATCTCCAGATGTGATACCAATGCAATACAAGTATTTTTCCCCCTTCTTAGACAACAGTAGGCAAGACAAGCATGCCAGTGAGGACTAAAACTATAAGTTCAGGAGCCTTTGCTACTGCCCCTCTGCATAGTTTACTGACTCCCTTTCTCCAATAGGACTCTGCCTCATGCCATGCTCTGTTTTATATGCATCATCTTTTTCCTCTCTGCAAACTTGAAGTGGGCACTAGTGTCCCCCTCTTACAAATAGAGAAGCTAAGGCCTAGGATGAGAAGCCATTTTTCCTATTCAAGGACTTGTTCCTGCCAACTTCCAAATGGGTGATGCTTCCTCTCATAGGCATCCTGAACCAGAAAGTAGTCAGAGCTCCTGGGCTGTTGAAGTGGGTTCTCAGAGCAGGTGTCACATCACCTGGCCATGCCAGCCTTGGCTTTGAAGACAGACATCTTTTTTCCCTGTTAAAGTTTCCTGTGTATCAATTTTTTCATTTAGAAAGTGGGATTAAGTGGGTCAGGTAACATTTTAAATCAAGCTATGAACATTTGAGTACAGAACAGTTTTTAGAATTTGGTTCTATGGTTCAGTGTTGGACTTAAGTCAGTGCTTCGCTAACTGTTAGGTCCAAAGCAGCACCTGGGGTGATTATTAATGTCCACATTGATTAAGAAGCAGCAAGGCCTAAGTAGTTTGTGGAGTTCTAAAAAACTTCCAGGTGATGCTGACCCTGGTGAACAAGGACCACACTGTGAGCATCAGGGCTTGAGGTGAGGCTTTAGTCTCAAAGAGCTTTCTGCAGATGACTTGTACCAGAATGTGCAAACACTAAGAGAGTCAGTGTCACTGGGTTTGGTTTGAGACTACTTAATAAGCATTCAAGTGATTCAAATACATACTTGAGGTCGTGGCATTAACAATGCCATGTTTTCCAAACTAGCCCTATCATTAGAATGTGTTGTCAGTGAAAAGGCATGGACTCCAAGGCTCCTCCTTCTAGAGACTCAGATTTTAAAGACTTGGTTTTCCTAGTCTTGATCCTTACAATGTCACAATCTATGGCTCAGTGAGATTAAACATTTTGCCTAGAATCAAAAGCAGTGAAGAGGAGTCTTGAGCATATGCGTAGATTAATGAAGAAGAAATAAAGAGTAAATGAGAAGGGAACCCAAGAGGCTCCATCAGGAGGCACCTGAGGGCAGCCCTAAGCTACTCAGTACTCTGTGCTGGAAATGTGTTCACCCTGTGGAGGACAGCAGTGACCTTCCCACAGCATGTCCCACCTTCAGGAGCACGAGAGGCAAGTTTCAGACAGGTAAGATGTACAGTGGAGACAGCCATATCGACTCATAATTAGCCCGAGAACTTCATTGAAAGATCACAGATTTCTAGAGTTTCTAGTGTTTGTCATACCAGTAACCCGTGCCTTGAGTTCTTATTGCTCCAAAACAAACAAATGAAAAATCTACACAAAGACATAACTGGAAATTATCTTATGAAAATAGAACTTTCCCAATAATCCCCTCTGCTTCTGTATCAGTTTTTTTAGTCACTTATAATCCTTTCTTTTTTCAGTTTTTATATACACACATTCACACATATACTTTCCCAATTTTGGTAAAACTGCTATTTCTAAGAAGAGTTCAACTTTTTACAGGCCAATGAGCCCCAACAAAAGTTAGTGGAAGTCAGATTTTTGTGGACAGATTAAAGGATAATGGTTTAAAAAAAACAACATGGGAATTAATTAGACCAGAGATGGTGAAAACCCTTCATCTTTTATGCTAATCCCAATCAATTATTGGCTGCCTAGATAACTGTGTGGAAAGGGTTCTGAGCTGACAGCAGTATTTAGAGGTAAGCATCTTCTGATTATTTCATAAGTTCTGTCTGGGCTCCCCAGAGATGAATTGTGACACGTTTGCTAGGTTAGATGTTCTCTAACTCTATTCCATATAGCACCAGCATTACATTCACAAATACCATATACCACCTACTTTTTCATCTTGAGGGTGGCTGGTGGCATGAAAATGCAAAGCCGTGCTGAGCAATGCCTAGTCCTTTGCTGTTAAGTTCTCTCCTCCATCATTTTCATAGCCCAGTTGTGTAAGCCAGGGGTGGAAAAACTTCTATAAACCTCCAGATAGTAAATATTTTAGGCATTTGGAGCCATATGGTGTCTGTCGCAACTACTTAACTCAGTTTGTAGAAGGAAAGCAGCTGTAGGCAATATGATGTAGACAAATGATGGTCCTGGCTGTGCTCCAGTAAACATTTATGTACAAAACCTAGTGGTAGGCTAGATAGGGCCCATGTACCACAGTTTTCTGACCCCTGGCATAGAGGATTCTTAGGAAATTGCTACTTTATGGACAGTTTAGATGGTAGGATTAGGAAATGATAGAGTTGATTAAGGAGTAATTAAATGCTATGGGAGAGTTCTGCTGAGAGCCTCCTCGAGCTCTCCTATCTGGCCTATGGTGCACGTATGCATATGTCACCACAGATTTATATTGCATTATGAGAATTGCCATGTGGTTTTTAGATCAGGTATATTGTAAAAAGGCAGTAGTAGAGTTTTCTGGCCTTTGGTTCTGCTAATGGAGTGTTTGCAGCAGACATCAGTGGTATCTGGTGGGCACTGAGTGAAGATAGCAAATGGCTTAGCCAACTATCCCATTCACTATTAAAATCATCAACTTGTCAACATCGTTTTTGAACTTATTATGGATTTTTTTTCTCTCCATGACATTCTTATTTGAATCTATTTGCAAATATTTAAAACAGAATGGAATTCCTATTATTTGCATATTCTTTTTGTGGAATTGGTAGGTTTTTTTCTCTAAGGCAGTTTATAACTATGGTGCTTAGAGTATTTTAGGGGAGTAAAGGGTGGGGGTTTGATGACTGTAGTGACTATTTTTATTGCTTAAGTTCTCAGAACTGACTTTAAAGGAACAATTTTTAGTCAACTTTTAAAAAAGACCTTGGTGGCTGAGTCTTTTGTGTGTTAGGTATAATATGAATTGTTTCCGATTTGTCACGGTTGTGTTTTAATGGTTCTCTGGGTAATAAGAGAAAAACTCTCTAAAGGCCTGATATACAAGGGATGCAATTTTAGGTCTCTAAGTCAACGTGTCTGTTGATAAACTTTGTTTAAACCAAAGGCCTGATTTATGGCCTGCCACACATGCGTGCGTTGAACATCTGCTTTGTGTATGAGTGGCCTAAAGGAAAACTATCTTGTCTTTGAGATATCGATTAATACTCCTACTCCCTGCATTCTTTATGATAAAACTCGTAATTCCTGCCTATCTGCTAATCTAATGTTTTGAGCTTTTGCAAGATGGAAAACCTTTATAACCCTGTAAAAACTGTTCATTCTCCTTAACAGTTTCTTCCTTGTGAATAGTGTGTTTATTGGGCAACTGTCCTAACTTGGGGTCGAGTAAAACTATCTTTTTACCGTTAGAGATTCTAAAATGTTTATTTAGTTTGCATTGACATGGGTTAATATGCACTAGATTCTGGGTGATATACATTAATATGCCTGAGGATTTGATGAGGACTAGCCATTCCTGGTTTCTTATTAATATTAGAAATAAAACTTGGTTTGTCATGCTTTAGGGCCTGGCTCTTGTGAAGTGGTGGTTCTGGAGTTTAAGAACTGTGGTGGAACAAACGGAGGTGGGTTCTATCACAGACAGCCTTCCAGAGGCGGAAGGGATGAATGAGGTCATGCTTCTTGCCTGGTTGTTGGTTTACAACACTTTTGGGAACTTCCCACGTATAATCTGAAACTGGCCCTCCCTATGGTGGAGACCAGGGAGAGATCCAAGAAGGAGACGAGTCGCTCCAGGTTGGTAGGTGGCAGTTTTAATAAGCAAAGGAAACTTACATCTGAGGTTTGTCTTGAGCAGCAGGGTGAAGGGATCCCTGTACCCGTGTGCCAAATCTTAGAAGTTTACAAAGAGGCACTAACTGGGTGTAGGCTCATATACTGGGCAGGTGTTTTCAATACCACATCACTATCTCAAGGCTGTGTCTTTGGAGCAGCCTCTGGGAATGGGAAAGGCAAGCGGAACCCACATTTCTAGGACAGAGGAATGAGGAGCTGCCTAATGTCTAGGTCTAGCTCATAGGTCAGTCAGCAGTCCTGTCTTTTCAACGGTCTTCCCCAACACTAGTCTTATCCTGTATTTTCCACAGACCGCAAGGTACCTCCCAGAAAACCCAAGTGAGATTGAAGTCTTCATTTGTTACCTTCTTGAATCTACAGCATCTAGATGAAAGTCCAGTTTGTCAGTTAATAACCATGTCTTTCCTTGCTTTTATCCTGATTCTTTCACTTGCCTCTCTAACCTCCTCTCCCTACATAGGCCCATTTTGCTGTGATCATCCTATTATATTTGTCCAGTTAACTTACCCCTAAGTATGATTCAAATCTTCATATAAATCAAACCCCCAATTTTTATTTCTTCAATTTATTTGATTCTCTGCTGTCCATGAGGTTTTGGGACTCTGTGATCTTTCCAAAATTCTAGGTTTCCTTTCTTGCTGACCCATGCAAACTTCAGATTCAACATCAATTTTAGAACTGTTTGTACTTTAGAGAAAATTTAGAGACCTAGAAACTTAGAGAAAACTATTTGTATTTCACAATTGGACATTTTTCTATGTATTCTTAATTTTATGAATCTGTAAACTAGTAGAGAGCTTTATTCTTTTGGACAACACAGGGACCTTTGGATGTTTAAATTCTAATCACCTTTGCAAGGATTATATACTGCTACTGTTCAGTATTAAAATCTTACCTGTTTTAAAATTTCAAGCACTATTATTCATTTACACAGTCATTACTTGTTTAGATTCACCCACATAATCATCAGTTTACCTGGCTCACCATTCATAACTTATATCTCAAACCTTTCTGGTACAATATTTCTTTTTCCAAAAGTATGTGTTTTAGAAATTCCTTTAAGAAAGGTTTATACGGCGAACTCTGTATTTTGGTTTATATGAAAATAGCATTTTTATCTTGAGAGAGATTTTTGCTGGATACATAATTCCAATTGACAACCATTTACTTTCAGACCTTTGAACATGTTATTTTACTGTAGTCTGGTTTCCATTCTTGCTGCAGAGAAGTCTTCTGTTCTTGTAATTACTACTCTTCTTTTTTAAGTGATCTTTTTTTCTCTGTTTTTTTTTAGCTGTTTTTTTTTCCTTTAGTATCCTATAGTTTAACTATAAAATATTTGTGAATTTGTTATTAATTTTTCTCAAAACTCCTTGTCCTTCCTAAATCAGCAAATCCATGTTTTCTCAATTGTGAAAAATTCTCAACTCTTATCTATCGATGTTGGTGAATAGTCCATGTATAGTTGAAAATATAACCTGCTAAGTGTGCAATATTCTTTCATATTTGCTAGGTCAGGTTAGTTGATAGTGTTGTTCTACTCTTCTTTTTTTTTTTTTTTTTTGTATATTTTTTATTGGAGTTTGATTTGCCAACATATAGCATAACACCCAGTGCTCATCCCGTCAAGTGACCCCCTCAGTGCCCGTCACTCAGTCTCTCCAACCCCCCTCCCACCTCCCCTTCCACTACCCCTTGTTCATTTCCCAGAGTTAGGAGTCTCTCATGTTCCGTCTCCCTCTCTGATTTTTCCCACTCATTTTCTCTCCTTTCCCCTATGATCCCTTTCACTACTTTTTATATTCCCCATATGAGTGAAACCATACGATGATTGTCCTTCTCCAGTTGACTTAGTTCACTCAGCATAATAGCCTCCAGTTCCATCCACATCGAAGCAAATGGTGGGTATTCATCGTTTCTAATGGATGAGTAATATTCCATTGTATATATAAGAATTACTACTGACTTTTTCTGTCTACTTTGTTTACTGATCACTGAGAGAGTTAAGTGTTCATTTTCTTTTTTTAAGTGTTCATTTTCAACTATAATTGTAGATATATCTATTTCTCCTTTTAGTTGTGTCAGTTTTATATATATATATATATATATTCTGATATTGGGTGCATACACACTTAGGATTTTTATGTCCTTTTCATAAACTTACCTTTTTATCATTATGAAAAACTTTGCTTTTTTATCTGGCAATATAACTAACCCACAATCTAATATATCTCTCTCTTATCCAGCTTTCTCAATATTAGTGTTTGCATACTCTTTTTCCATCCATTTACTTTGACCTATTTGTGTCTTTATATTTAAAATGCATTTCTGATAGACAGCAGGAGATTAGGACTTGATATTGGTTGGAACAACCTATCCACTGTTTAGAGTGGCCCAAAGAGTGTGACCAGTTTACTAGGTTGATATAACCTCCTTATTTTGGTAATTAGAAACTTTACTTGGAGAGAAAAAGGCACTTGGATCACAAAAGGCACAGGATCGCATATCAAACTGTCACAGACATGAGCATAGAATTTAGGTACCTGATGCTCTACTCAGCCATTGTCTTGTTGCTACACTGACTTTGTCTCATGATTCGCAATGAAATTGAGGGGGTTTCTCAGATATCCTACTTTTTGTTTGATTTCCATAGAAGCATTTCAACTAAAGGTCAGTAGGATGAGTGCCATTGTTCTGGAGTAGTTGAAAGCTTTTAGCTTTGCCTGCTTCAGTGACTTGCTCATAATATGCAGTCCTTAGTGCCAAGTGACTTCTTGTAAACCTTCAAAGATTTTAGACAACTCTAAAACCTTTGTAGTGTGCAACTGGGCAGTTCAAAAGCCAAGTGTTCTTTGAAAAGGGCAAGAAAACTCTACCCATGTGCACACTTGCTCTTTGACCTCTTTTGATGTCCCCCCTTTGAGAATATATATCTTTTTTGCATTCCAGCCTCTCCATACTGATAGGTCTATAGTAATTTCCCTTGACAATGCCATGCCTTATCACATCCATTTAAACTACAAAACACTTTAAAAATTCTTCCTGAACATGTGGGATCTGCTATTTGGTTTGGTTAAAAAAAAAGTGATAATGATGGAAATAAAGAATTTTTTTCCCTTTTGAAGTTAGAATTGTAGATATTCAGGAATCAAGGAAGCTCATTTTATATTTTAATTAAATCTGCATGACTATAGTGAGCTATAAATGAATATCATCAATTATGCATACACATGGGTTTCAATTCATAGACTATAAAGTCTTGAAAAGGCTCAATCATGGAATGAGAGACACCTGATTTCTACTTTTGAGTACTAACCAACCACTTGACCTTGGGCAAGTCATTTAACTTCTCTGGGTCACAGTATCTACATCTGTTTAATAAAATGCTTGGGATTTCCAGTCTCAGAGATTTCCTTTTGTAGTGCTGTTTCAATGCCATTTAAATAAAGCCCAACATTTCTTTTTCTTTTGCATAATAATTTCTGTAATATATGTGTGTATATCTATAAATTTTACCCCACACTGAGATGATGAATTTCATAGAATCTCTTCTGCTATGATTTTTTTGCTTGTGCTTAGCAAATTTTCTCCCCTAAATTCAATGCATTCTTTTCATGATTTTATACTATTTTAAAACTACCTTTACTTTGGGAATTTGTGTGTGTATGCATGATGTCGCATATAGATTAGTCTGCATGGTGTTCAGAAAACATACTTCCTGGGTTTCTGTTGTTTTGGGGAGGGATTTTTGTTTGTCATTGACCTTTCCTAATGAAGCTGACAGTTAGCCAATTCTCTGTGCATTGTATAAGGGTTCAGTGCCATAGATAAAGTCTGATGATGGGGCATTGCCCACCAGAAATGGTATTTGCTAAAGGAAGGAATATTTCATGCACTTTAAAACAGTGGCTTCACTTATCATTTTGAAGGTCAGGTGCAGTGGGCTTTAAAGTAAACTTTGTTAGAGAGTTGATTCTGCCACAAATTTGCTTTAGATCAAGGAATAGAGACTTGATAAACTTACTGAGCCATACTTTCTTTTCTAATTTTCCATGGTTGCTATAAGGTTAAATGGTTTAGAGTATGGTAAAGTATATCTTATGTCTGGCATATAACCAGTGCTCCATTCCTTTCACTTTATACCTTAAAAAAATCACCTATGACTCTAATTACCAATTATAATCATCATCAAATCCTTCTTTATCTTTTTTATAGGATGTATTGTTTCAGAATGATCAGTTTCCTTCTTCTAAAGTGGTATCATAGTGTTCATAAGTATCAGGAAAGGAAATCCTCTTGGAATGTATCAGTTAAAGAGAACTTGTAGGAAGCATTGGGGATAGTGTGGATCTCAACTGTAATAAATATAATTTACTATCACAGGAACTGGAGATAATCAGGTGACCTCTTTCTCTAGGCCGTCTTCTTGATCAACCATTCTAGCATATTTACTTTTTGAGATTGCTCTGTTCTGCTCTTTGCAGATCTGAGTTAGGCACAATTAACCTTATCTCCTTGACCCACATTCTACTTTTGACTCCCATGACATAATTTCCTGGTTTCTCCCATCTGACTGACATCCCCATCCCTTCCCCCCTCCTTCCTCTTCTTCTTCCTGTATTCTTTTCCTCCGCTAGACTCTTGAATATTGATATGTCTTAAGGGTTTGGGTCTAATCCCTCTTATGTCTGAATACAATTTCCCTGGAAGCTTTGACTTAGTGATTTGCCTATTGCCTCTCAGTTTTCTTTTAAAGATTTTATTTATTCATGAGAGACAGACAGAGGCGGGGCGGGGGGCGGGGAGGCAGAGACACAGACAGAGGGGGAAACAGGCTCCATGCAGGGAGCCCAATGTGGGACTCGATCCCATGTCTCCAGGATCAGGCCCTGGGCTGAAGGCTGTGCTAAACCACTGAGCCACCTGGGCTGCCCTCAAATTTTTTCTATATTCCTTAGTCCCTGAGCTCCAGACCAGTATCTCCAACCTTCTACTTGTTTTATGTACTTGAAAATCTTATCGACCTCTAACATGGCCCAAATAGAATTCTTGGTCCCACAAGCCTGTTTCCCCTTGAGGTATTTTAAACCAAGTTTCAAGCTAGTTCCTCAAGCCAAGTACCTAAAAATCACTTTTATCATCCTTATTCCTTCCTTCTCTTCACCATCTACATGTAAGTCATCAGTATTTCCTGTCCTGATGCAAATATGTAATCTGAAGACTTTTACTGTTTGCTTTCTGTGTTCTCGTTACTTACCTGGATAAAATTATCATGTCACCTAATGTTACGATGGCCTCCAAACTTGTCTCCCTACTGGTATTCTTGCCCTTTTAGCTATCCATTCTCTATACTTCCTTTATCAGAGTTATAATTTAAGAATGAAAACCTTATCCTATCACTCTTCTGGTTAAAATGCTTCAGTTGTCTCCTATTGGATTGAGATTGGTAACTAAGGTTCTTATTCTCACACACAAGGGCCAGCCTGATAAGATTTCTACTGACTTCTATAACCCTAAATAAATGGTTTCTCTTCTTTCCTCACCATAATACATTGGTCACACTATGGGGTTTAATTTTCCTTTTTTTTTTTTTTTTTTTTTCTTTAGTAAGCCATGCTCTTTAAAGTATCAGGGCATTTGTATTTGACAATGTCTCTGTTTTGAATGCTATCTCATGGGTCTTTGCAGAATTGTCTCTTTACATCATGTGAGACTATTCCAGAAAACTCTGAATACTGAAAGGATGAATCAAAAACTAATAAAATGGTTATCTAGAGGATAGATGTGAGGACATAATGGCATAAATGAAACTACTATGAGTTTATTTTTAGTATTCTTACTCTGAAACATGTAAATCTAAGAACAGTGAAAATTGTAATTCTTAAAATTAAAAACAAGCAGAAATTACTAACAATAAATGATGGGAAAATGAGGAAAAAAAGCATTTATAAAGACTTCTACTTCTGGAGATGATATAATAAGAAGGGCCAGATTCACTGTGCCACTTTAAATAACAAGACAAAAGACAAAGAAACACAAAATTTCTGAAATGATGGTTTTTCAGTCATTGTGCAACAGATAGTACAAGACTGTGATCCCTGAAGAGGAAAAATTGAGGTGAGCCCAGTTGCCTACAGGCAGTTTTCAAGCAACACATAGGAGAGAGAATTCTGGGACCCCAAAGAAGCAAGAATTTGTAAGGGCAGGATATCAGAGAAGATGGTGCTAAACAGAGAGAGAGCTCTGGTGATTTGTAGAGGTATCCCTTCTGATTTTTGGCTGAGTACTGGCCTTTTTTCTTTTTTTAAAATGACGTATAGTTGACATACAACATTAAATTATTTCCAGGGGGCACAATATAGTGACTCAACAATTATATACATTACAAAATGCTCACCGTAATAAGTGTATTACAGTATTGACTATGTTCCCAATGCGTTACTTTTCATCCCTCTGACTTAATTATTTTATAACTGGGGGTTTGTACTTCTTAATGTCTTTGACCTATTTTGCCTATCCTCTAACCCCGCCACCCCCCTCTTTGGCAAACACCAGCTTGTTCTCTGCATTTATGAGTCTGTTTCTTCTTTCTGTTGTTGGTTATTGTTTTGGTTTTTAAACTTCACATAAAAAATGAAGTCATATGGTATTCATCTTTCTCTATTGGTGTGCATAACAGAAAATTATGGAAAAGGTCAGGGAGAGAATTGCTGAGCAGAGACAGGATCATGACTCTACAGCTGCTTCCAAGTTGGGAATATTTTCTGTTGTAACAACCAGTTTGGAAAGTCTCCCAGTACATGGGGAATTGATTTGAATCTTCAGGTTGTAACCTTAAGAGACAGGGTAACATTAGCCCTAGATGATAGACAGCTTTATATCTTCCCTAATAAAGGGTAGAGGCAAGTTTTAATAGATTTAGCTGTTTCAAAGTAACTGAGAGCTGGAAAATAGTTTAATACTATTTAAAGGAATAAAGCTAAGTCTGACAACTAACAACATGAAATATCCAGTGTTTAGCATCCAATCAAAAATACAAAGCATACAAAATAGCAAGAAAATCTAACCTACAACCATGAGAAAAATCTCTTAGCAAAGATAAGAAATCCAGACATAACAGATGATATTGCAGATGATTACAGCTGTGAAAAACCCACACAGATAAAATTATTTTTATTAAATGACTTTAGAATAAATTAGTTTAACTACACATGGCTAGTGGGATATTTTTTAAGGTTTCTAAACAAATAAAACACTAAACTAGAACATTTGAGCAAATGAATCCAAGTAAATAAAAAACATAATATATCCACAAAGAGACACCTTCTTTTTTTAAAAAAAAAGATTTTATTTATTCATGAGAGACACAGAAAGAGAGGTAGAGACATAGGCAGAGGGAGAAACAGGCTCCATGCAGAAGCCCAATGCGGGCGGGACTCAATCCCCGGACCCTGGGATCACTCCCTGAGCTGAAGGCAGATACTCAACCACTGAGCCACCCAGGCATCCCTAAAAGAGACTCTTTGAAGTGATTTCTGATAAAGTAGCAACTGAGTGACTGTATCGTTATTGAGATATATCCTAAGGACCATAACTGCAAGGTAATTTTAAACAGCACGGAGCAGTTGTGTTTGTAGGAATAATGCTGGTTTTGCTATCTTGAAACCATTATATTTAAATTACAGGGTAAGTAAATAATTATGTTATTATAATTAGAAACCATGATTTCTAATGCAAGAGAAAAGAGGTACAATTATAAAATAATATTAAGTAAACCTTTTAGGGCTTAATGTGACTTGGAAGTTTCAGTATGTACTCATAATTTTTAAAAGATAATTTTGCTATCTCTGCATTTAAAAAGGCTGGAAGCAATAACTTCCCAGGACCATTGAGAATGCATGGAATTTAGATTTTATTCTTTAAATACTATTTCTTACTGAAATACTTAAGGCCTTTTTAGAGAAATGGCTGATTTCTTATGGAGAGAATGCATTGGGTGTCACTGAGATCTCATAGATGTACTAGAAAGAAAAAAAAAAGGATAAGAAGCCTGTTTGAGGGGATCTTAGTATTCACAGTCACAATTTAAATAACAGTAAGAAAAGTATAATTTATTTTAGCATAATTAATATATAAAATTATAAGTCCATAGTAATTCTCAAAAAACAAATCCAAATTAAAGCCAAATAATGACAACAATAAAAAATTCCTTAGTGCTGTAAAGGTAAAGAGGTATTTATTCTGGCTCTCCTCTGCAAGCTACATGTCAGGGTGATCACATAGCTCCATCTGATAAGAGAAGGGTCTCCTTAGAAGATTGCTTGGCTAATAAATATAGAAGACAAAAGAATTAGAAAAATGACCTTTTTAAAATTACCTAATGGTAATTAGTTAGTCAGGGATCATCAATTAAATTGTTTCATCAATGAAAGATTGATAAGGATATGTGTATGGTGCCATACTACCTTTGTGTACCACCTGCTGGTTGCAAGTCAGGAACTGTCACTCTTTGAAGGCAGAATCAGGTTGTCACTGCCTTACCCCAGGAGCTTGAGGGATCATCTAGATGTTATGTGCCTTTTGACATGACATAATATGAAGTGCACAAGGCACTCTGTTAAGTAGTCTTTTCAAAAATGTCTAACTTGAATACAATCAAGCCTTTATGCCTAATTTCAAGTTTTAATGAAATACAGGGAAGAAAGAACATGTTATATAACACCATGATAAAACCTTTAAGCAAATCCAGAACTAGCCCAGTATCCTGAACTAGTCAATAACATGGGGAAAGAGGGAGAGAGGACTGGCAGGTCTTTTCTAGATTAAAATAACATAGAACTTACCGTAAAGATGGGACCTTATTAACATCTTGTTTTGAACAAATCAGTCCTAATAGACTTTTGGAGAATAACTGGATTGAATATAGTGGGGAATTTGACATTAAGAAATTATCATTTCCATTTAGTGTGTTTATGGTGCTGTTTGGGAAAATTCTCTCATTTTTCCAAGAGTACTTTATTGAAGGGTTGAAGTAGATCTGTAAATTACTTTAAAACAAAAACATGATAGCATATGTAATGTTCTCTCTTCTTTGCTGACTCTTCAAAAGTTTTTTAAAGAAATTTAGAAAAATCTATTATTTTCCATAATCACACTAGCCAATAAATCCATCTTATCACCTCTTTTCCCCATGGCACTAATCAAGGTTGTGAAGTATTTTATTTTCTAAGTATTCTGACTTCTTCCATGAGAATATTGGTTTAGTTGGAGCAGGGACTTTCTCTATCATTATTCACCAATGGAGTCCTGAGAATGGGTCCTGACACATGGCAGGTCTTCTTCTTTTTAGTTAATGAAAATAAAAGAAAGTATTATATGGATGAGTAAGTTAGAGGAAGATTATAGAATACCATGATGGGTAATAAACACAAATTAAACTGTAGTAATCAGGCAATGAAATGCTTCTGGGGACTTCTCAGCAGATCAGTAATATGATCTAAATTATAACATGATTTTTCCACCATTGTGAAAGATTTTGCAATCCTGGATGATCCAGGTGCTTTGCATAGTAAAAATGGTAAATATGGGCAGGCAGCAAGTCTTCATGAATTTCCACCATAGCTTTGTGACTGACATGTAATATCTTATGAGGCCGGTTAGCATTGTATAGTGATTCATGTACACACAGCCTATGTATATACTAAACTGAAGGGGACTTTTAAATATTCAATTGAAAAGCTGTTGTAAGGAACAAATTGTGTCTCAAAATGAGAACCTCAAGTAGTGTTTCTGAAATTATTTGCAGGTATTTGAGTAGCTGTGAAATGCCACATACTTTACTCCTTCAAAGATACTTTCATTTCTTTTTTTTTTTAGGATTATTTATTTCTTTTTTTAATTTTTATTTATTTATGATAGTCACAGAGAGAGAGAGAGAGAGAGAGAGAGAGGCAGAGACATAGGCAGAGGGAGAAGCAGGCTCCATGTACCGGGAGCCCGACGTGGGATTCGATCCAGGGTCTCCAGGATCGTGCCCTGGGCCAAAGGCAGGTGCTAAACCACTGCACCACCCAGGGATCCCTCATTTCTCTTCAGGAATTCTTCTGGGCATCTGTAACTAACTATTTTATTTATGAATGAATGCCAATTGTTTTCCTGACCCCTTTCATTTATCTGTACCCCCACTTTACCCCACAATCTTTCCTTGAGAACGTAAATGTGTTCAACCCACTACTAGGTTTCTGAGATGGGCCTGGTCTTTGTTCTCCAATGTCTGTAACCTCAACAGGGAAGGCTTGATGGCTTGTGGCTAGAACCACCTACAATTTTTCTCATTTACATACCTGAACTGGGATGATTCTGGACAGCTAAACACAGCTGGGACTGTTAACCAGAGTGCCTACATGTGGACCCCTCAGGTGACTTGGGCTTCCCCACAGGCTGTACCATTTGGGTAGTTGGCTTCTTAAATAAGCTCATGACTGCAGTACATAGTGTTCCAGTGACCAAAGTAGAAGTTGTATAGCCTCATATTAGAAGTCATATAGTGTAACTCCTATTGTACTTAATTAGTTGAAGCAGCCAAAAGACTGCCCAGAATCAAGGGAAGGACTTAGACTCACCTCTCAATGGGAGGAGTATCAAATAATTTGCAGTCATGTTTTAAGTCTGCCAGGACTAGAAATACTATCCAGTCAGCAAGACTTCACTGGAATGACTATTTTAAAAAATAAGCATGCTTGTTCTCAGTCTTATGCACATGTGCTGTGAGGCAGAGCAAACTCTGCAGGGCTGACTTGAGCAGGTCTTCATCATTTGACGTCTTGTTTTGCTGGTTCCTTCTCAGACAGTGTATGATAGTGTATAAAAACTGTGTTTTCATATCCCAGCTAACAAACTTTTCTCATTGTGCTTTACAAATGTAGATGCCCCAAATTCTATAAAATTGAAGAATTAAATGGTTAGTGGATCATTCATAAAGTGAGTAACGGATAATGATTCCTCTGAGCTCTAAACCTCTATGACTCTTAACTCATTTTCTTCAGGACACATTTAGAGTTGATTTTTTTATCAGATCGCATAGCCTAGTACTTGGGCTGTCATGGCCCAGTCATGATGATTCTGGGCTGGTTGGCCTCAAGAAGCATGAACAGCAAACAGGGACTTTTCAAATTGTTCTGACAGTCAGCCTAGTAAATTAATTATTGAACGGTCACTACCAAATGCTGTTGACATGTGTGCAGTTTGACAAGTCTGCTATAACATCCAGCCCTTTCAGGAAAGTAATTCTGTAAGGAAATTGCCTGCAATAGAAGTTATGGGACTCAGCTGGGTGACAGCCATGTCATGGCAATCAATACAGGAACAAAAAAAAATCAAATATTAATGAAAGATAGATTTATTCGTGCACAAGATTAGTATTTTTTGTAAATGCCATTTTACTTCCACTGTCTACTTTCCAGCCAAGACTGAGTGTTGTTAGCTCGCTGACACTAAACTCAAGGTGACATTTCTCATTTCAATTATTTCTTAGAGTGTCTTCCTCCTCCTCTTTCTCCTACCTCTTGTCAAGAATTGCAGGCAACATAATGAAATACTCCATCAACTATGGAGCCCACGGTCTGGAAAGGCAGGAGAGAGTTTTATTGAGATTGCTGGATGTAGAACACATCCTAATTTGAAAGCCAGCATGAGGCTTTGAGGAGAATCTTGGCCTCAGAAAAAAAAAACGATATTGAGATAATTTAATCTTAAGAAAAGTCTGAATTTCTATTTAGCAAATTAGCTGTTAGCTAGCTATAAGTTGGAAAATTTCAAGATAAGACTCCTAGGGATGCTTATCCTACTAGATAACACTTGTTCAGTACTTAGGCTGGATATTGTTAAAGAATCTCTTGTTTTATGAAGAACTAGTACCCATTTCTAATCAGTTATATTTATGGGATCTCATCAAGGTTTGCTCTTGATTGCTTTTTCTACATAATGTATAAGCAGATAGGGGAATTCATGGAGGGGGAAAAGCAATAATAATAATTGTTTGGTGTTATTTAGACTGGAAAGAACATGTTGGACAGTTTTTTGGATTGTCCATTTCAACTGAGTTGAGCTAATAATATGTCAAGCATAAAAACAAGTAGATGCCACTTACCGTTAGAAACATCGAATAACTTCCAGTTGTTGCCACTTGATCTATTTCCCAGAGGCTTCTAACATAACTTTTATCTTGTTTTTGAATGGACAATTGCTCATTTTGCTGTGGCATCCACCAAACATGCTCATTAAGTCTGAAATAATTAAAGATGATATATTTAATTAATAAAGAATGAATAAAAAATTTGTACTGATCAAGGTATTTTGTTAACCTCAGTCTGAACTCAAAAAATTTGGTTGAAGGCAAGAGTGACCAACAGATTCATAAATACATAGTGTTATAATGGAAAGTTTTTTCAGGGATCAGGTTTTAGGTAGAGTGAGGGGTTAGGAGGAGAGAATCATTCCTCCTTTTCTCCCCTCCCTTTCCTTCTCCTCCTTTCCCTTTCCTCCTCTGTGGTAGACAGAATAATGAACCACCAAAAGTGTTCATATCCTAATCCTCAGATCTGTGAATAAATTATCTTACATGGCAAAAGAGACTGCACATGCAGTGTGATTATAGATCTTGAAATGCTGTGGAGAGTACCTTAGTTATCCAGGTGTGTGCATGGTAATAACAAGGATCTTTTTAAGAAAGGGGCAGTTAGAATCCGAATTAGAGAAGGGGAGGTTGAGGTTTTACCATTGCTGGAAGGAGGCCAGGAGCCAAGGAAGGAAGAAGCTAAAAATGGCAAGGAACAGATTGTACCCTTGAGGCACCAGAAGAAATGCGACCATGCTGCCACCTTGATGTTAGCCATGTTGACTCACGTTGGACTTCTGACCTACAGAACTGTAAGATAATAAATCTATTATTTTAAGCCCGTGGGATTGTACTAACTTGGTACTTCAGACACTGGAAGTTAATACAACCTCTTTCCCCTTCTTTCTCTCTCAACTACAACTCCTGTTTCCCTTAATCTCCTCTTCTCCTCACTTCATCTTGTCCATTTCCCTCCAACAATATTTCTCAAAATACACAGTAGTGAAAAAACAGGGCTTATGCCTACGTGGGATATATGTGAATGGAGGGGGGTTGGCTATAAAAAAAAAAAGAGGCAGAAAATGTTAAATGCCTTACACAATTGGTTTGAAGGGAATAAGCAGGGATCAGAGGAAATGAAGTGGTATTTACATGGTAATTGAGGATGGTCTTGTTAAGAAGATGACCTTTATACAGAAATGCCAAAATTGAAAAGGAGCTACATGCAACAGAATTATGTGTAGGTGGAGGTGAATCCCTTCTATCCAGATGAAGGGGCCAGTAGGAGTCAGGGAAGAGTAGGCAAAGCAGTTCAGGTTGCTTCCTAAGAGTAAGAGTTGTCTAACTATAATCATTCTTTTAACCTCACTGAGTAAAAAATCAATAACTTTCATATGCAGGATTTTAAGCTCTCATCTAACATTTAGTTCAAGCTGCCAAAATTCTTGTTCTTGAAGACATGGAGAGGTTTGATTAATTGGTTTGACTCCCAAGTTCCATCCTACGTAGGAGAATAATGTCTAGTAATGTAACACTCTAAAAGCAGCAGAGTGTTGGCTTGACTGGCTTGGCATTGGAGCTGGTTATTAAGGAGAATGTAGCTGCTATGCATGGTCTCTCTCATGTACTCTGCACAATTAGGGACTCAATGGATGGTGCAGTTGATTATCTTTCTATCTTCTTTCCACCTTTAAATTTTAGTCCTCATTTGTGTTTGAAGTTTTTAATAGCACAGTCTCCAGAAATCTCACCTTTGTTGATAAGAGCTCTTGTCTCATTTATGGACCAGCTGAGGATACTGATACCACTTATCCTTTTCTCCCATCGTGCTCTTACCTGCAGCCTTCTCTACTAGAAAGTGGAAGATTGAGGGGTTATCATGGATAATTCAAGTCACAGAATGCTTTCCTTTGTATTATCCAGCTAGGTAACCAATAGGTACCTTTTGATTTGAATTACCTGGATAATTGCCTTAAAAATAGTGTATTTGAGGCTTTGACTTCTTCTTAAAACAAGTAGTAAAGTATAGCATTTATAGATGATAAAAGGAAAAACTGAGATAACAGTTGAAAGTAAATCAGTTCGTTGGCTATGTAACTTTGTTATTATTGAGTACTTGCTTTGTTTCTCTTCGCACTACAATCTTGAAATCATTCTATCTCAGTTTTTTTTTTTTTTAAGATTTTGTTTACTTATTCATGAGAAACAGAGAGAGAGAGAGAGAGAGAGAGAGAGGCAGGGACATAGGCAGAGGTAGAAGAAGACTCCCTGTGGGGAGACTCAATCCCAGGACCCCGGATTGCAACCTGAGGCAAAGGTTGATGCTCAACCACTAAGCCACCCAGGTGCTCCTCTATCTCATTTTTAAGTCATCCGTCTTACCATTCACTTTACTCCTTGACTACCTGTTTCCTCCAACTGCTTTCTCAAAGGTCCCTGATACCCTCCTAATAATTAAATTCAATAACTTCCTGCTCCTCACCATTTTTTATTTCTCCTACAGGTAAATATCCCTGTCCTCTTATAATATTTTTGAAAATAAATTCTCTGATACCTTACTCTCATTATTTGATTATTTTTTGTGGGTTTCTTCTTCCTCTCTAAATGTTGTTTCTCCTTGTCTTCCCCACTTACATACAAAGATGCCACTAGGATCTGCCCTCAATCTCCTAACATGTCATTTTTCTGTGTATACCTTCTCTCCAAGGCTGGATTCTGTACTAAGCTGTATTTCTAGCACTGTAATAGACATCTGCATCCAGGTGTCCATCTGGTACCTGTTAAGAACTTGTGAAATCTCTCTGCTAAATTCCTCAGGAGATCTTGCCATTGGACCATGCTATTCTATATCTCAGTCTTTTAAATCTCCACCTGTAGATTAGGAACATCATGGGGCTTGAGTTCTAGGACTCTAAGCACCATGACCTGGTAGTCCTGCCCCTAGAGGCCTCTACTACTCCAACAGTCTTTCTAGATTGATTTTGGGCAAAGTCACTGAAAGTGATTCCAGGAGCTGTTCAGTGTGAGGCAGAGAGAGGTATATATTTATTATAACACTGTGACCACTCCCAGTGGATACATCATTGTATTTGCAGAGGAGGGCTCAGCCTTACCCAGCCTATCCTTAATGGAATATGTTTACTCCTGCCCTTTGCCTACTTTACCTTTCTATGCCGTTCTGAGCTACAGCCTGAGAATGTATGAAGAAGTCATGATATGCTCCTTTATTTGGTCTTTTCCTGTATCATATCTAATGAATGAAGGAAATTGGTGTTTGAAGAAAATGAGACATAACTTAGACTTTGTGGACACGGTCCCATGGGGAGTTGGTGGATTAGTCATCTGTCTAGTGGGCTTCTAGCTGTGCACTGCTTCAACTCAGTGTTTTCTTCAAACAGACCATACATACTTCTTTCCCAGTGGGCTCTCTAAGTGTGCTCTTTATTTTTTTCTGGTGATTTTGCAATCACTGACAATCCAAACACCCAAGTTCCATATTCGAGAGCTGTTTTTGCTTCTGATTAGAATACTATTGAAATAGTATAGCTATGTAATAGTAAGGGTATGTTGACACAGAACTGAAGCTCTGACTATGGGAATGGGGAAGGAGGGATAAGTACAGAAAATAAATGATGAATTTAACGAGACTTGAGACTTCTTTATAAAGAAAGGGTGAAGGAGAGGGTGGAGTTGGATAGTTGGATGTTATAGTTAACATTCATCGAACCCTTACTTATGTGCTGGGCATTATTCCAAGTTCTACCCATATTATCTCCATTAAGGAGTTGTAAATAGGTTAATGTTGACGTTTGACTGGAGCCAGCTGGTGGTACATGCTAGTGCCACTCAAAGTCCACCGATGGGTGTAGGCCCACAAACTGCAGTGATCCATGTCACAGTGAGCAGAGAAGCTAAAAGTAAGGATAAGGATTAGAAGCTTTTATGGAAAATTGATAGAGTGACTTTATGTAATAAAATTTGGTCTCTGTGCTTTATGCCTTTGATTTTATATTTCACATAGTTCATTTCTGGGGGGCATCTGGAGGCTGTTTCAAGCCTTCTTCTCCCACTAAATTCAGTTTGTTTAGTCTATAGAAGTAGTAATAGCAGTGATACTACTTCTTGGGGCTCATTTAAATAGTTTTTGCCTTATGCCCTTCTTCTTAAGTATCAAATTGTTTCACATTTTTAAAGAGAAATCTTCCAAAGAATTCTTATGGACGCTTAGAAGGAGCTGTATAAATAATAAGGGCATGTTGAAACTTCACTCATTTTTGCCTGTAAGGAAAGAGCTTAATCTAATCTAATCTAATCTAAGAACTGGCAAAGGGGGGCTGCCTTTGTAAAGATTCTCTAGGGAGTACTGATACTACATATGAATCTGCTTACCTGGGTTCAGGACAGTTGAGTGTCTACCTAAGGCTCCTAGTCCTGTTCCCCAAATAATTATGGGCCCACTTGATCTGGACTTTGTCCCAAATTAGTTGGAAGGGACCAGGATGACCCTTATGAGAGAGAAGAGAGCCTGGGAGCTAAAATTCATAGCCTTTGATGATAACAACAGCTCATTTCTGTTGAACACTTAGTGTATGTGGGCAGTTTTCTAAGTTTTCCACCTATGCCAACTTCTTGAATCTTCACAACATATTTGTGAAGTTGTGATACCATAGTCTTGATAGATGAAGGAATTGAACCACAGAGTTTAAGTTGCTGATGGGTATACAGATAGATGATAAATGTCAAAACCAATATTCATACCTGGGCTGTCTGGCTTCACATTTTGGACTGTTGTACTTCTGAGATGTTCCTGCATGCTGCTGCTGCTGCTGCTTCTTTTATTTTCAGTTGAGTTATAGTTGACATATAACTTTATAATAGTTTTTGGTGTATGATATAATGATTAGTATTTGTATATATTGTGAATTGATCACCATAGCAAATGTAGCTAAATTCCATCACCACACATAGTTAGGAAAACGTTTTTCTTGAGATGAGAAATTTTAAGATCTGTTCTTTAAGCATGCAATTCTTTTCTTTTTTTCATTTCATACATGTATTGGTATATATATATATATATATACATATATATATATATATATCTGTTTCTCATGAATAAGTAAACAAAATCTTAAAAAAAAAAAACTGAGATAGAACGATTTCAAGATTGTAGTGCAAAGAGAAACAAAGCAAGTACTCAATAATAACAAAGTTACATAGCCAACGAACTGATTTACTTTCAACTGTTATCTCAGTTTTTCCTTTTATCATCTATAAATGCTATACTTCACTACTTGTTTTAAGAAGAAGTCAAAGCCTCAAATACACTATTTTTAAGGCAATTATCCAGGTAATTCAAATCAAAAGGAAAGCATTCTGTGACTTGAATTATCCATGATAACCCCTCAATCTTCCACTTTCTAGTAGAGAAGGCTGCAGGTAAGAGCACGATGGGAGAAAAGGATAAGTGGTATCAGTATCCTCAGCTGGTCCATAAATGAGACAAGAGCTCTTATCAACAAAGGTGAGATTTCTGGAGACTGTGCTATTAAAAACTTCAAACACAAATGAGGACTAAAATTTAAAGGTGGAAAGAAGATAGAAAGATAATCAACTGCACCATCCATTGAGTCCCTAATTGTGCAGAGTACATGAGAGAGGCCATGCATATATATATAGTATATAACAGCAATATATATATAGTATTCTTACAGAAAAAAAAACAGGGTCTCTGAATCATAGAACATATTGTTTATTGCTCAGAAAAAGTATCTTAGTACCCATTCCCCGAGCCCCAACCCTCTTGGGGTGATACAATGAAGGCGAGAG
Source organism: Canis lupus dingo (assembly GCF_003254725.2). Lineage (NCBI taxonomy): Eukaryota > Metazoa > Chordata > Mammalia > Carnivora > Canidae > Canis > Canis lupus. Next base: position 10,277,553 of record NC_064262.1, read on the forward strand.
AGGAACCCAGAAATTATGAGACTTTGAGTTTATTTATGGTGATTGATATATTGGCTCCTCCTCCCCTCCAGAGAGAGAGAGAGAGAGAAAGAGAGAGACCTTTATTCTGGAAAATAAGGAAATATTCTCCAGGAAGCAAAGGAAATGAGATATCTAGCTTCCCTAGCTTGGAAGAAAGTCAATGGCTTCATGAGAGATAAGACTCTAAATCTCTTCAGAGCAATATGCTATTTCCAGCTTCCAAGGGTCTATTTGCCATTAAATCATCTTTTATCCAAGTTTTTCAGTTTACAGAAAGCTTAAGCCAAGCAAAAATATAAAAATATTCATGGAGCATTAACTCCAAAGATTATTAATCTGAGAGAGAAAAGAGAATTAAATACATAAAAGGTGCACCCTCCCCGAAAAATAGTTTGGGAAGCACTAGTCAAAGTGATGCAATTAAGGAAATCAAGATGTGAAACCAGATTTGGTGAGGGCCAGGGTGAAGAATTTTGTTGCGATGACGCTTCCTGTAAAGGTCATCCTATAGCTTAAAGGAGAAGGAGAGTTAAAGACAAAGTTTCGTAAGTCATCATTAGAATGATATTTGAGACCAGGAGTGGAAGGAATCTCCAATGGGCAGAGAAGAGGAAGAAAAGAAAAGACAGAGATGAGAATATTCAGAGGCAAAACTTGGCTAAGCATTGGGATTCATGGAGGGAAGAGTGGTTTTTGAAGGAGTTTCTGGAGGATGTTAGATGGGACATCTAGATAGAGTCAAAGAGTGTTCTGAGGGAAGACTGTGGGTCAGCCTTTGCCACAGAGCAGTCCCCTCCTCTTAGCTAGAAGGCCTCTCATCAGGTGTTTCAGGACACCAGTTGCAATCCCTTAGGCCCATTTCTGTAAAATTACCTCTCTTTCAATGCTAATTCTTCTGATAATGAGATGGTAGCAGAAATAACATTTGAAAATCTGAGCTTTCTCATAAAAGTTCACATTGCTGTCCTCTCTATCTTCTCTTTCTTGCCCCCTCCAAAAAATTCAACCATAGTAGATCTGTATTTGTCCTTGCTCCTAGATACAGTTCCGTAATCCCCAACATACTAACATACCCACCCCCACAGCCTTGAACTTGAATAGCAGTTGCCCTTAACTAGTGTATCTCACTTTTCTTCCCCTGACTGGTTTTACTTATGTGCTGGATGCTTCAAGCACCTGTGATGCACAACATTTTCCTTAGAAATTTTCTTTTGGATATAGACTTCTGTATCTTAAAAACAATGCTGGTCTCCCAAAGTTTGGTGCCCAAAACTGATTCAGCGGGGGCTTAAAGAGCTGAATTTCAAATGTAAGATCTACCATGTGCTAGCTGTGGAAGAGAGGGAGGCTGATTGCCAGAGCTGATGGCCTCTGCTCAGAATGGTGAATTGTTGCTGGAAACTGGCTGCCCAGCCAACCATTACAGTTTTGAGCTCCTTTGTATCTAGGTGAGACCATTTTATTTTATGCCGGGAAAAAAAATGTGGGAGGCAATGATGCATGTCACATCCTGACCTAGGAAGTTTCTAAAAATATAGTTTGCTTTCTCCATTTTATTGTACCCCTGTGATGTTTTCACAGGACATTTAGCTCCACAAATGCCTCTAGTCTGGATTCCTGAGTCCTTACTTGAAAAAGAGCCACCCAACAGGAGTGGGGGTGACTTGACCTGGAATATTTGACTTGGGCTTTATTGCAAAAAGAATTACCTCCTCAGTGTGTTACAAGGATTTTAGGATTACCTGTTACAGTTGTTAGTCTCTTAACAAAAATGCCCCCTATATGACCTTGAATGGGATAATTTATCTCTCCACACTTCAGTTTCCTCAATTATAAAATGGAAAGGAGAACAGAGAATACCTCACGAGCTCTGAGAAGGAAATGAGGATAACTTGTGTAAACATTTAATTTTTTTTTTAATTTTATTTATGATAGTCACACAGAGAGAGAGAGAGAGAGAGAGAGAGAGAGAGAGGCAGAGACATAGGCAAAGGGAGAAGCAGGCTCCATGTACCGGGAGCCCAACGTGGGATCCGATCCCGGGTCTCCAGGATCAGGCCCTGGGCCAAAGGCAGGCACTAAACCACTGCGCCACCCAGAGATCCCACTTGTGTAAACGTTTAAAGTGCCTGCCACATCTTAGGCACTGAGAAAATAGCTATTGTCATTTGTACCATGGTTATTTGTTTTTTTTTAGTGGAACCACAGGTGGTCTTTATAAAAATGGAGCTTATTCTATTTCTTCTTAATATATGGTCAGACCACCGGGTCAAATTAGGCAAAACCTAAAATCCTCAAGTAAAAGTAGAAAAATCTACCAAGAAAGTAGAAGATCTTGTTGTCTGTATTTCTATTTGCCAAAAATTATCTAGATAATTGAATAGGACTTTCTTGAAATGGCCATTCTATCAATTCCTTCTTTTTCTTGGGATGAGCCTATGCAGCCACCAAGCTAATGGCTAATGGTGGAAAATGTGGCAAATTCCACTGCAAATAGATAGATCAAATAGTATTATTTTTACTGTTGGGCAGGCATAGCATCATGGTGGGGACTGGCTATTGTGTTGATTCTTTCTTGCATCTGATCTTCCTTGTAACAGAGGCCTCTATTTTTGGGGCATGGAACTCAATGCAGAGAACATGTTTCCTACAATGAAGCTTAAAGAAGTGCCTGAGTCTCCTTGACTCTGGGTCTCCCACATTCCACCCCACCCATGGGTGTTGGTTAGGGTTGAGCCAGAGAACAGCATTCTGGGAAGCATTGTTGGGATGGCCTGCCCTCCTGTGATGTGAGAAGACACAGGAAGGGGGGACAGTAGGAATGTTTGGAGGGGTCATACCCAAGAAACCCTAGCAGTTTGTAGGAGTCTTTGCTAAAAGGCAAAATCTGCCAGTTTCCCCCATTTAAGCTATATCAGACCTGTGTTTGTTTGAGCTTTGACTCTGTCTGATCTCTCTCTATCTTTTCCCTACCAAGTTGTTTTGTTGTTGTTGTTGTTGTTGTTTTTAAGATGTATTTATTTATTTATTCAGAGAGTGAGAGAGATACAGAGACTCAGGCAGAGGCAGAAGCAGGCTCCATGCAGGAAGCCTGACGTGGGACTCGATCCCTCCTCTCCAGGATCACACCCCAGGCTGAAGGCGGCACTAAACCGCTGCGCCACCGGGGCTGCCCCTACCAAGTTGTTTTGGATCCATGTTCCTTCTCTATTAAAACTGCTTCTTATTCCCTTGACTTAATTAAAACAAAAAAACAAAAAACTCTGGCTTCATTTAAACCCACAGGTAGTTGGCCCCCTGTCTCTCAATCCATGACTTATTTATTAAAAGACCATGAAGAGTGCCCTGCCCCTATATCAGGACCCAAAGCACATCCCTTGTATCCTCTTCCACCCCTCAGGCTGGTTTCCCTCCCCATGAGGCAGCTCTGGAAGAAGCCTGTCAGCACTGGGAAGGAAACCAAGCAGATAATCAGGAAATCAAGTATTCACCAGGAATGGGTATTTGGAGTGCAGCAAGTTCAATTTGCCAGATAATTTGCTTCCCACACTCAGCTTTACCTACAGCACAATGAAATATATTTCAATCTAAATTGCCTCCTAACTCCAATCAGCATTAATTTAATAATACATATTCAACAGATATAAACACTCTAAATGACTGGAAAATGAGTACAGATCCACATGTGTTTATGCTGATATTGGCACCTAAATACGATATTTATCAGTGATGGCAATGGAAATGTTTTTTCATTTTATTCCCCCCTCCCAGATGTGAATACAAAATCATTTGCAGGCTGCTAAGGGGTTTACATATTGGCAGGGTTGGGAGAGCCTTCAGCTACTTTTCTTTGCTTTTTTGTGTATTCACTATGATTTTCTCTGCTGGGCCTCACTCTGGTCTGAGAAATTTCTTCTCTAGTCAGGACACAGTACAACCTCTGCTGGTTGGTGTAGAGGCTCAAAGGTGATTTTTCTTCCAACTTTGTGGAAGAAGAGGGGAAACTGAGGAAGCATTATCATGTAGATAAGAGGGCCACAATAAAAGCCTCTAGAACAGAGAACATCTAGAAATGGGGTAACGTCAAGATTATTACACAGATGGGGAGACTGAGCCTCTGAGAAGGAATGAGTGTTTCTTAGAGTGTTAGATAAAGCAGTTACCAGAAATGAGGCTTCCTGACCCCCCAGTCTCTGGACATCCCCAAATGCAGCCTCCCATGCTGGGAAAAATGTAAAGGACTTATAACTTACGTGCAACTGGAATGGCCTTTTTTTTTATTGGTGTTTAAAGAAATGGTTTAGCAGCTGAAAAAATAACGAAAAAAATTTGAGACTTTAATATAAAAGCAAATGGTAGTGATATTGGAAGGAGTTTTACAATATTAACTCTGTCAAAGTACAATTTTCAAAATGTTAAAAACATGACTGTAATACAAATAAAGTATGAACATGTGTCAAATTTATTTAACTCATTAATAAGGAAACAGATGAGATAGTGAGGCTGGTTATAAGAATATTCAAGGAATTTAGCATTGATAGGAATTAAAAAATTTTAGCCCAAGTTTGCTAGGTTGGATACAAAATTGGTTGAGGTCCAATAAGGCTATAAAACCTTAAAACCTGAGTGTTGGGGGGATATCTTTTCTATCTGACATAAATCTGCAAGTTAATGTGTAATGTCACAGTGCCTGGGCTCCAATCAAACAATAAATAGCAATGTCAAACAGGTACAGTCTTCCAGAGAACTAATCCTGGAGTGGACCTGTCAAGACATGTCTCCGCATGCATTGGTTAAAAATGCCTCTGTTCCTCCTTATCATCTTATGTTACAGATTTGAATAATAAAGCAGATTTCCATGTTCTAGGTCATCATCACAATAGAATTTCATAATCACTCTTTGCATTTTTCTTTTTTTTTAAGATTTTATTTATTTATTCATGAGAGACAGAGAGAGAGAGAGAGAGGCAGAGACACAGGGGGAGGGAGAAGCAGTCTCCATGCAGGGAGCCCAACGTGAGACTCAATCCTGTGTCTCCAGGATCACATCCTGGACTGAGGGTAGCGCTAAATCTGGGCTGCCCACTTTTTGCATTTTTCTAAATATACTTCACCTACCAGACCCTGTCTGTCCTGATCGCATACACACTGTTAGCAGACTCAAAAGCCTGTATAGGCAATTAAATTTCTCCTTTCCCTCCCTGAGTCCTTACTCTTACTTCTTCGTGCTCAGTACTTCTTTCCATTCCCAACGTTAGGCCCACAAGATCTTCAGGTTTGTACAATTTCTCCTATCATGGATCAATTTAATGATCCTTAAAGTCAGAAAAGGTCATGCCAGGCAAAAGTCCATGCCAACAATAGACAGAAGGGTCAGACCTGGAAAGCAAAGACTAAATTTTCCCTGGGGAAGGAAGGAGTAGGGCAAAAACTAAGAATACTCAAGAAGTAGACATTTTATCCCTGTCACCAATAAAATCCCCACCCAGCAATAGGTCTGTCAGAGATTTGCGGTTCTGGAAAACATACAAGTCTTTGGCATTTTGAAGCCAATGTACCAGCTTAGGGTAGCATCAACTCCTTCCATGTCTATCAGTCCTACACTTTCCTGAGCTGTCGTATAACCACTTGGAAGATGCCCAGCTTTTAATGAGAAACTATGTTGGATCCATTATTTTTCCTTTACTGATCTCTGTGCTTGTTTCTGTGAATATATAATTATTATTAACCATTGGCCTGTTTATTCAGACATACACACTTAAATTGCAATACCAAGTTCTAATATTTTGAGAAAAAAATGTATTTGAAGCTGACATTTCATCAGGTTTCTCACAGGATCCAAGACATGGAATGCATTTGCTGAGCATAAATAATTAAAGAAATTTCTGCCTTCAATTGGAGTCAGTAAGTACAGAATTTGTTTACTTTTAAAATAGATCAGAGACACTTAAAGTGTGTGAGGCTTGAGGTTGGAAGACCCTGGTTGTCATTTGAGGATTCTTAAAAGTAGCTGTGTAGCCTTGGGTAAGCTCTTCAGACCCTGAGTGGGGAAGTGATCTTTTCTTGGAGCTTTAAGTTATCCAGAAGCTTGTGAAGAGAAGTGTGCATCTCGGGGGGAGGGCAGTAGATTGATGGGTAGGGACAGCATGGTAACCTGCTTTACTGTTTCTCATTGCACGGCATGTTTGTGTGTTTGCACGTAATATCTAAAGCAGTAAAATCAAGTGTTCTCCTGGACTTTATTTTGTGTTCGTGTGACTTACCTAGAGGATATAGTCATCCTCATCATTAGCAAAGCTGCATTTTGATTAATTTGCAAAGGCTGTGGAGGTAGGCAATGGGTATCAACTCAGCACATGAGTATTTGCTCTTGATTTTGGTCATGTGACATGTCCTGCTGAAGGGCACTACTCTGTTCTCCTCCCTGTGAATTCTGTTAGCCCCCACCCCTAGAGAATCACTGCTGTGAGCATGGGTCTAGGGGGAGGTCCCTGGACTCATTTTAGAAAGCCCTTAAGGCTCCTGGACTGGGTCCAGTATTTGTGTGTGTTATCAGGAGCCTCCCCATACTTGGGATGCTCAGCTCCCACAGTGGATGAGTTTCCATTTAGGGAAGTGTTGAGCACATCAACATCCCCTGCTCATGATACACATTGTCTCTATAGCCCCCAACCTCTGCCCCCAAAACAGCAGTCACTGCTAAAGACTTCTGAGCGAAGGTATTAGAACTCAGGAGGCTTCCACTTGTAAGTGTATTTTAACCAATCTCCTCAAAGGGTCCAGTACATCTCCCAGAGGTGTGAAGGACTTATCCAGCTCAACAACCTGAGGCTCACATTTGGCTCCTGCAACTTTGGTATAATTCACCTTTGCCCTATGTCTCCTGCCATCTGAATACTTCTTTCATCCTGAAGATTCTGAGTTCTGGCTCTTGATCAAATTTTAGCACAAGATCACCCACTATTTCTCTGTGGCTGCATCTCTTATATGGGTTATCTACATCCTATAAATGGGATTGCTAGCCCTATAGATTTTCTACAGATTGGCATATCATGGCCTGGGACTTCTATTATTTTTGAGACTTCTCATGAGAAGGGAATGCAAGCTCCTATGTAGAGAGGCTTCCCAAATTAACTGTGGGGAAGGGTCAGTTTTGTTGTTTTTAAAATTTTGAATCCATTGCAGACTAATATACTTTTAAAATGCAACAAAACAAGCTTTTAAAAATGAAACTACAGAAGATACAAAGTACAAGCTCCTTTTTTATAGTATTAGATTCAACAAGTATAAAACTATCCACTCAAGTCTCTATTACAGTTTCTGTATGATTTCTGCTCAATTTCAGTACTTACCTTTCTGTGGACCAGTACCAAGCAACTCACAGACCACCCCTATTATCCATCCACAGTTTGAGTAGCCCTGATTGAGAGCATATGTAGGAAGGTTCTCAGTCCAGTGTATACTGTCCCTTTTTATGGTGGAGGGTGATGGTGTGTCGCTGTGATGATACTCTCAAAGTTGGGAGTGCCTCCATCCTATCCATCCTGTCCCAAGAGGTTAGGGCCACATTTGGGAAGTCTGTTCTACCATGAAAAAACATATTCTTGTTCATAAAAATCTAATCAGAGCTTAAGGAGACTTCTTTCATAATAATGAAAATGAAAGACTTTTACCATCCAGAACAGTCTTGATGTTAAGTTACCCAACACGGTATCTTTGGTGAATCTGGGATTCACCAAATTTTCCTCGCCAACTGGAATTGCCTTAAATTACCTTATGACAAATGGCATAGATAAAATGCATTGGGATGTCAGTTTAATGGCCATTTAAATGAGACAGGCTGGAATGCAGATCCAACAGACGATAGAAGTCATTCTATGTTTTCCCAACATGTCAATTTGAGAGGGTTCAAAAAGTATACTTACTACCTGTAAAAAGGTCTGTGTAGAAGCCAGGGACTTTAAAATGAGCATAAGACCCCTGACCTCCTCTAAGTGATTAAGGTAACAACCTAAAAACTGCATGAAATAAAGGACAAAAGGGAGGGAGGGAGGGAAGAAGAAAGAAAAAACAAGAATCTGAAATTGGCAGAGCAGATGGCTTCAAAAGATACAGATTTGAGGAGTCAGTGCTAATCTTTAGATTCAGAAGTGTTTGCATTTTTAATATCAGAATCACTTAAATTCCTTTGTTACTCTGTGGAGCACATCTATGATGTTTGAATTAATGCATCATAGCATTAACTACATTAAGTGCATTTGCTCATTGTCTGAAATTACTGCATCAGTCAACAAGATTGCACCTGGCTTTGTATATAATTGTGAGAGACATTTACTTCTGAGACTGAAATTATGTGGGCCAATTAAATGGAAAAATTATGCCACTTTTTGAAAAAAAACTCCCACAAAAGAAGCCATCCCGAAGATGAAGTTATACGAGGAGGTTCTGGGGACTCATCAGAGAGAATTTCTAGGTTGACACATTGTAGAAGAGTTGATTTTATCTAATTAGCCTTACTACTTGGCAAAACATATTAGTATTACAATATATGATGCTTACCTTGTGAATATCCTCACCAAAAAGATAAATCATTTCTCTAATTAAGAACCATTTTGATAAAGTAGATGCAATAAAATGCCATAATATAATGAAAGGGGTTAAGTATTATAGTTGCCCATTTTTATTGGGTATCAAAATTGTCTGGGGTACTTGTCAGCAATAATAGATTCTAAATAATAAAAGGCCCCAAATCCAGATATTCTGAGCCATCAGATCTGAGGGAACATAAACTGCCTTCATAAACAACCTAGGTGAGTCAAACACAGGTGGCTCCTAGAACACATTTTCAAGATCCATGCAACTGCAACTGCCTCATTGCATGAACTAGGAAATGGGGGCCCCTTAGCTGTATGACCTTGATGAGGTCATTTAAATTGTAAGATGCAGAACCAAGACTGAAACCCAGTGATCTGGTCCTACCCACACACTGCCTTAGAAGTACCTGGGTCTCTGGCTGAATTGTATCCCCATACAATACCTTGGAAGCCAACACTTCTTGCTCAATTTACAACTAGAAGGGTTTTGCCAAAACCAAGGATGACTCAAACAAGAAAAGTTCTTAGGAGGTCATTCGGACTGCTTCTCAAATTCTGTCTCCGTGTTACCATATCCAGTGACTGCCTTGTATCTTCATAATCTCAAACCCAGCTTGAGGACATAGGGGGTAGACAGTCTCTCTTTTTGTTCCAGTTGAGGAATCTAGAAATCACAAAGGAGGTAGAAAAACTAGAGTTCATACCATAGTCTAGTTACCAACATGTGAAGGAAAATTCAGAACCAAGGCAGTTGTCTCTTGCATTGTTCCAACAGTAATTCTCTGACACCCCAAGGTTGAGGGTTGAGTTCCACAAGACTGCCCCTACTTCCAACACCAGCCCTAAATCCCAGGTGTCCCACACCACCTTCACCCTTGCCTGGCTCAGTACAAATTGGGGAGTTCCCATGGCCTCCCTTCAGGTTTGATAATTTCTTAGAACAACTAACAAAACTCAGGAAAGAGTTACACCATTATAGTTTAGGACCGGGAGAATGAGGAGGCACAGCTTCTGTGCCCTCTGCTGGTAGGCCACCATCCCAGAATATTAATGTATTTGCCCACCTGGATGCTCTCTGAACCTCAGTATTTCAGAGTTTTTATCAAGATTTCATTACAGAGGCATGAATGGTGAACTCTCGGTCATGTGATGGAACTCAGTCTATAGCCCCCTCTACCTGGATGGAGATTGGGGGCATGGTGCTAAAAGTACAACTCTCGAATCATCTTTGATCTTTCTTGTTGAACAGCCCCTAATCTGAGGCTATCTGGGGGCCTTACTGTGGGTCCTCTCATTCACATAAACTCAAGTGTGGTCTTTTTATAAGTAACAAAAGACACCTCTGTCACTCTAGAAATCCCAAGCATTTTAGATGCTGTATACTAGGAACTCTAGACAAAGACCAAAACATGGTTTTTTTCCCCTTACATTTTTCAATTTTGTTTTGAATAAAGACTATTGTCAGAGAAGACCATTCGTTTTATTGACTAATCTGCAGTATTGTGAAAGGAGACATTTACTATCTGAGTCTGGACTGCAGTATGTAGGAATATTAGAAATGATTATGTGTGCAGTTTGCATTTCTTACATTAAAAAAGATGAGAAACAAGATGGCTTTACAGATTATCTTGTAACTGCCTAAATGCTGTTAGGTTGCATAAGGAAGAAAAGATTTATATAGAATGGTATGTTACCTTGTTAGGGAAATTAGGCTGCAGTAATAAATAACATCCATTGGCACTTTAAAGTTTATAATGCATTTTCATGAGCATCATAATAAACTGTTAACATTTATTAAACACAACTTTGGGTCAAACTGTGTGCTAAGTGTTTATGTGTGGGAAAACTCTGGCTTTTAGGCTTCATAACTCTATTAAGTAGGCACCATTACAATCTCCATTTTGCTAACAAGGAAACTGAGGTGTATCCAAGGTTAAATAACTTGCTCAAAGTCACAAATTAGCATTAGTATCAGAACTTGAAACCTGGCTCATCTGAGCTTAGAGCCCTGCACTGTAGTTAACAATTCCTACACTGTAACCTCAAAATAGAGGAAGGATGGCCTGGGTTCTAGTCCTTGTCACACAGATTTACTATTTGACCTTGGGCACTTCACTTTGTTGATCTCTGATTTCCCCTTTGACCTCCTTGGGTGGGAGGCAAATTGAGGTAAATACTCTCTGACACTTCAAGTTTTGAGATTTGTAATCCAATGCTTTGAGTTTGGCTTCTGCTCATGGTTGTTCCTAGCATTTTGAGAACTGATGTATTATAAATCTGGGGATTTGAGTGTGAGGGATACCTGCCTTGAGAAACTCCAGGGCCAGTGCTTTATTTCTTTTTATGCTATAATTCCTGGTTCCAACATACTTAATACCAACATATTTATTTTCTCTGAATATAAATGGAGATCATTTCACAGAGCCATATGGACAATGTAAATGCAGATTTAAAGATAAACAGAGTCCTGAGAAAATGCCTTCACACTATCTAGGCTTAATATTGCTTTCATTTTTTTCACGAATGATTGAAGTCTGGGAGTACTGGCAGTTCCCCCCCCCCCCCCCCCATATTGTAGAGCATGGACTTATTCATACAGATCTCAGGTTCTGCTCTTTGGCTGTCTTATTTACCAACAGAGTTGATCATAGTCAAATGACATGGCTATTCAGAACCTCAATTTCTTTATGTGTCAAATGACAATAATACCTACTTCAGGTGATTACCAAAGGGATAAAAAGAGAGAGCCTGAGAACTGCTTGCTATATATATATAACTTGAGTTTGGACATTTTATGAGCCCCTGCCCTGTCCCATTCTCCCCTTTCTCTGCCTGAGTTTGGCAGGTAGCCCGCTGGGCTAGAAAGTAGTGTCCTGCTCTTGCCCCTGCCTGCTTTATATTCAAAATCCCGCCCCCATCTCAGCAGGATTCCATTTGGAGATGGAAAAGAGTATTTTGGGGTTAGCAGAGTAATCTTCTCTGTTCACAGACAGGCTTTATCTTCACTGTGGAATTGTTCCCAGAGCCTTGCAGTGACCTCAGAAATAAGACAAAGTTCACAGGACCTTGATTAAAGTTGGCCCTGAATTTTTTGTTTTTATGGTCGGTATGACCTGAGTAGAGCCTCAAGTACAGGACGCAAATCCATGTGGACCTCTAGGACTCTGGCTTCCTCATGGTGTATCTGTTTACCATGGCAGATATGAGGGAACCGGACTTTCAGAGCTTCCTGATGCTTCGTGGTGACACAGTATGGTCTTAGTAAGCATTAGGACTCTGAAGACAGACGCCCAGGTTGAAGCCTAGGTTCTGCTGCTTTCTAGCTTGATAATCTTGGGCAACTTAACTTTCCTGTGTTTCAGTTTCCTCTTCTGTACAATGGAGATAGTAGTTGCTATCTGATAGGGTCATGGTGAGAATGTCTGACACATATTAAACATTATGTGTTTTTGCTATTATTTTTAATATTTGCAGTAATGAATGAAACATATTTCCCTTTTACTCTTGATATATTACTATAATGAAGTAACATTGTCAAGAATCAGGGAACTGTGACAACATTAGAGCTTCTAATAGCTCTGTTTATATCAGTTTCTCAAAGGGTGTGTTAAAAAAGAGGATTTTTGGATGACATGAGGACAGGCTTTATTTTTCTTAATTTTGAACTTATTTTAACATATTCGGGGGAAAATGTGGAGAATATATCAAGTTCTTGAGTCCATGGGCTTGGGATGAGGCCAAGGGCTGGTGGTGGAAGGACAAAAGTCATTGTACATGACAGACCATGAAAGTTTCCTTTGGAGAATTTCAGCATATGAGATATTCTTAATCTGGGTGTCTGTAAGTGCTTAAGTGGCTGTGAGTAAGTGCTTTCAGATCTTGAATTCAAGTTGCAAAGGAGGCATGAATTGTCAATGACTTGTAATGAGATAAGATCACAGGTAAGAATTGGTATTTTAAAATAATTTGGAAAAACACTTTGAGAAGAAAAATGCCTTCATATGACTTGATAATAATAAATGTAGATTTTTTTCCCTTTATCCTTGCATAATGTCTCAATGATGATGAACAGTGATTCTTCCCCTAGGCCTGGTTCTGGATTTACTTAGTGGTGAACGTGCCTCAGTAAAAATGCCCTTGACTGCTGCTAAAAGGCTGTTCCTGAGTAGAAAATGCCATTCAAAAGCATAATGCAGCTGTGACTGTTGACAGAGGAGGGCTTCAGGGCAGGGAGCACTCTATATAGATTGCTTGACTTGTACTCATTCCTTATGGTGGCCCAATTCTGGCCTTGCCATTCTGTGCTGGAGAAACAGTCACAGTAAAAATTGCATCAGTTTTCTCCTTTGAGACTATGACATAAATAAGGATGATATAAGCAAACCTGGGTTCTATTTCTAGTTCAGTCTCTTTCTAAATATCTGACTTTGGGTGAGTTATTTGTACTGCCCAGGCTTCAATTCTTCATTAGGGTAGGAAATCCATCTCAGAGTCATCCACTGGTTTATCTTGGTTCCAGTTTGGATGGCGGAGAAGACTTTTTTCTGGTCTGCACCATGTTTTAAATATGAGGAAATTTCACAGAAGTCCTGCTTCTGTTTGGAATCTGGGAGATCCAATGACCTTTATCTCCTATTCCTACATGGTGGAAATCCATTGAAGCTAAATCACTGTTGCCCCTTGAAATGTAACTTTCTCATGGCTCCCACCAGTTCCATTGGCTTCCCCCAGCCTCCTGTGTTCATTTGCAGCACCTGCCTTGCCTCTGCATTTTGTAACTTCCAGAATTCTCTTTTGGTTGCTCACATGTCTTTATTTCTCCTTTCTTGGCTGTTTCAAGAATAGATAGGGTTTGCCAGATAAGCAGTTTCTGGATAAGTGCTTATAATAACTTTTCAGAATTTTCCACATATATGATATTGATCATAATTATGACTGTGAAACTTATGGCTGCACTTAGTTACATTTTGTTTACTCTTTTAAGTCTGGAACAAATCCCCAATTCATAAAATTGATTTGCTCTTTTAAAATGATTTGTTTTGATGTAACCTGGAAATAAGAGCTAAGCTTTCTTTGTTCTCTTAAATTATCAAGGGAATCAGAAATAACTTAAGGGCAAAAAAGCCCTGGTGTTCACTATTATTTGTGAATATATTATCTCCCTATCTTTAAGGAGTCCAAAGAAATGTAGTCATTGGGGAAAAAGACATTGAGTAGAAGAAAAACTAACAGGGAAGAAAAAATAATATAAGAAGCACTGATTTAATAATAGAATATTATTATATATAATAATAAAAACTTTTTAAAATTATTATATGAAGTAGATATGGAACCTACCATACTTTCAACTCTAATTCCAAGGTTATGAAATTTTGGCAGTATGCCATATTTTACAAAGATTCTTTTTCAGAAATTATTTGTGCTAGGATTTAGAAGGAGAAAGTTTAATATCTGACAAACCCTGTATGTGATACAACTTTTATAAGCCAGCATGACATTCTTGGGGAGCCTATACAGCTTGATGGGAAAAATCACTTGATTGGTGTCAAACAGAATCTGCTCCATGTCCTGGCCCTAAAATTTGTTAAGGTCACAAAAAAGTCCATTCTTGAGGCTCTCAGAGCTACAGCTTCCTCCTTTATAAAAAGAGATAACAATTGGGCTTACTCACTGGTGAGAAGGTCACTAAGACCAAATAACACAATCTTTCTAAATCATTATAGTGTCTGGCATAAAATAAACATTTAAATATTTTTATGTTTTGGTACAGAAAATAATTATTAGTACTTGAATAGTCCTAATAAATCTTGGGAAGTCATCTTAGATGTTTAGACTATTGTCTTATTTTTTTTTAAGAACAACATGTAACACCCACTGAAAATTAATTAATGCTGTTTCTTTTTCCTCTATTAGTGCATCATCAAGATTTATGAGCAGATGTATGTTACATATATCTTGACATCTGAACTAAATTGTAATAGCTCCATGTATTCTAGAGTAAAAGGTTTTCACAGGCACCCCCTGCCAATGTTCCCTTTTTTTTTTTTTTTTTTTACAAGATTTGGTGTTAACTAGCCTGATCCCACACAGCCTTCATAGAGTTAATATGGTATGGTCAGAGATGGAGACACGTGCAGATCTCTGGTTTTGTTGAGGTTTTTGGTGAGAATACCTTTGGTACCGGAAGCTCTCAGGTAGTTGTGATACCTTGTAAGCAAAAGGGCCACTTGGCTGGGTCTTCCACCTTCCATCTGGTTGTTTTTGGTGTTCAATAACAAGGGATTATCCCCACACTTCGGGGTTGGTAGGAGGATTGAGCACTTGGTAAATCAATGTGCTATAGCATGAAAGCTGTTAACATCCTAAATGCAAAATGTTGGAAGTCCTTTAAGAAATGGAAATCAAACATGTTGTTCCCTTTGAGATTTAAGACACAGCACTTCACAGTAGAGGATGCAGAAAAAGGAAACCCGACTCCGGAGAGAAATACACCAAAGCTCATAAAATTCACTTGAGAGTGAACTAAGGCTTTTAACTCCAGCCTTTTAAGTTACTGCTTGGTATTGTACTCAACTTGATTCCTAACTTGCTTAAAGAAGAAGAAAAAAAAAAGGGAAATATCTGTAAAGGCAGAAGGAATTAATCCCTTTTTGGTTTGTATTCAAAAGTAACCCACATATTTAAATAATTCGTTTTTTTGTAGAATTATTGAATATTTCTTTTTCTTTGTTTCTTCTTTTATTGTTTTAAACTTTTCTTTACATGTCATCTTAGTTGTATTTACTTTAGGCATCATATAGCTAGCTATTATTTTGTCTTAATGAAAGGATGTAGCCATTCAACATTATTGTGATATATTGTCTTATTTCCTCCATATTTTTTATGTCTATTACTTATTTTTTTGCATTTGCTTTGTTTTCCATTTCATTTATAAGATTAATAATCCTTTCATTTCCTGCTAACTTAGTATTTCAACTATATATTTGCATTTTGTTAGTGGTTATCTTCATAGATGAACTGTTGTATTTATGCCAATTTCAAACTTCCTATTTTTTTCCAATGCCTTATTTTGAAAACATTTGGACATATAGTACAGTTTAAAGAACTTTACAATGAATACTTGTATGTGCTCTACCAAAATTGTATAATTAACTTTTTAATGAATTTAATTCATGAATTAAGACCTTGCCTTTCCAAAACGTCTTTGCTAATGTTTGTAATAGTACTAGAACATTTTAATTAACTAAAAAAGTACATTCAAGCTTTTTAAAGTCCTTCCTGAAATAGAGGTGGTTGAGCTAATATACTTTACTCATTGAATGTAGAGATGGAAACTTCCATCTAGGAGATCCAGCTTTATGTCCAGTGATCTCAAAAAGGATTCATTATCTCAACGCTGGGCTTCTGAGCTAGTATCATATTCTGATAACAGAGAAAACTCCTCAAAGTTTTACCATTAGAATTAAATTTATCAGATGCAAATAGATGTCATTTGCTGTCATTTCCAGAAAAAAAGTCATTGATCTAGGTGTTTATCTTGATAAATTTGCAAGAAGTTGTTGATTTTTAAGTACACTCCAGATAGGAAAATCTCAACCAACTTTTTTGTTGTTTTTTTGGAAATCTCCTCTGTAATAAATTTGAACTGATTTTATTCATTTAATCTCTCCAAAAGGCAACACTATTGGTATATTTAATTTAAAAATAATCTTTTTTTATTATTTATTTATGATAGTCACAGAGAGAGAGAGAGAGAGAGAGAGAGGCAGAGACACAGGCAGAGGGAGAAGCAGGCTCCATGCACCAGGAGCCCGACGTGGGATTTGATCCCAGGTCTCCAGGATCACGCCCCCGGCCAAAGGCAGGCGCTAAACCGCTGCGCCACCCAGGGATCCCTAAAAATAATTTTCAATTACATATTATTATATATTTGTTAATACATGTCTTTTTAAAAAAAAAAAAAAAAGGTTTTATTTATTCATGAGAGACACAGAGAGAGAGAGAGGCAGAGACACAGGCAGAGGAAGAAGCAGGCTTCCCGCAAGGAGCCAGATGTGGAACTCGATTCTGGATCCCTGCATCACACCCTGAGCTGAAGGCAGACGCCCAACCAATTGGAGCCACCCAGGCATCCGATGTTAATACATGTCTAATTATTCCCCAAACATGGATTTCATGAAACTAAATCATCTGGTTTCAAAATATTGAAGCACAAACACATATTAATAATAAAATAAAATAAATAAGAATCATGAAGGAGAATAACGTTGCATGTTACAAGAAACATAAAAATACATATTTTATAATCAAATATTTTGGCATCCCATTATCAAATGATGACAAAAATATAAAAGAAGTATAAACTAAGGAAACTTTGTAGATGGTTTCATAATAAGTCATCTGTACTAAAATTAATGAAATAAATACCTTATCACTTTAAATGTATTATGGCTATACATGAATATCTACAAGCTTTTAGTCTGCAAGATCATGATGTATTCCAGATCACCATTCTGGGCCCAAGGTAGACTTGGTTTTTTTCCTATGTGGCCTCCAAACTATGAACATAGCTTATACAATGTCTTTGAGCAATGGCTGGACTTGGCATAAGTATATGCTTTGCCAAAGTCAGAGAAAAGGTTGTGAGAAAACAAGGGACAAATCAAATATCTGTCTTCCATACCATTCTTTCCTTCAAATACCAGTGTATTTTTCCTGTTCTTTATAGCCAAAATCATTAAAGTTTATTGTCAATATTCCTTGTCTCTACTTCCTCATCTTGCAATTACTCCTCCTCAACCTATTACCTGGCTTTTGCATCTTCAGCATCACTTATACTGGTTTTCTAACTGGATACCACTATATCAACTGACAGTTTCCATTCTTAAGCTTTCAGCAACATGCCGCAGGGTTGATGACTACCTCGTTTTAAAATCTCTACATTTTGGATTTGATATTGCTGCCTTTTCTTGGCTTCCTCTAATCCTCTTCCTGTTCCTTCTTACTCTTTTTTTTTATGGGCTTTCCTGGACCTTCAATGATAGCTACCCCTCTGGGTTCTGTCCTAGGCTGTCATCTCAATCAACATATTATTCTTGAATGAAATCTTCGATTCTCTCTCTGCTATGGAGATTCATTTCTAAATCACCAGCTCAAACTTCTCTCCTTATCTTGAAACCCATATATCCAAAATCCTACTGGAATTAACCATCTAGATGCATCCAGGGCACCTAACTCCATTTGTCCCCAAGTGAATTTACCTTCCATTTTCCTCAACGCAGAATCTGTTTCTTCCTTCTGCTTTCATATTCCAAGTGGCACCACCTTTCACCACATGGTTGGTAAGGGAATCTGGGGTTTTATGTGTGCTTTCTCCCTTTCCTATTCTCTTCTTACTTTGAATAGATGGCTAAGGTCTCCTTATTCTGCTCCCCAAATGTATCTTAAATACCTATCACTTCTCAGTGAGTGAAATCCCTATAATTCCGCCCCCCCCCCCCTCACCAACATAAATTGACTCCATTAGTGAAACATTAGTTGAATTACTCCTCCTGGGTCTCCCAACAGTTCTCCAGACTGTGTCCACTGTTGTTGCTTAAGTTCAAATCTGATAATAACTCCCCTTGGCTTAAAATTCTGGAGTTGAATGTTCATGGTTCTTGGGCATTGTCTTCAACATGACCTTAGCTCCTGCTTACGTTTCAGCTTTATGGCTGACTATTCTGTTGCCCTACCCCCACCACCCCATTTATCATTTGGCTTTTCCTATACCCATTCTGAATGTAGTTCATGCCTGTCAACCTGATGTGGCCTCTTGATCTTCCAGACTTGTACACATTCTATTCTCTTTTGCCTTGACCCTTCCTACTCAAACTAGTTGTTCTTATTCAGTATTCATGTCTTAATTTGGACATTGCTTGCTTTGGGATGACTTTTTTAGGTTTTCAACATGCTTCTGAATATCCTTGCTTATGTCACTTTTCAAATTGTAGAATGTTTCCCTCTTGCCTTTTCTGTTACCAACATTTATCATTTTGCTAATAATACATTTATAACAGGAACTACTACTAACATTTAGTAACTGCTTTTTTTTATGTGAGTCACTATTTTAAGAGATTTACATGTTAGTATTAAATGAATTAAATCCAAGAATATATGTGGTGGTATTATTAAAATTATTACAACAGTGGTATGTGGCAGGTCCTGTTAATACTACTGGAAGATGGGACAGGCATATAGAGGTTAAGTTGATTATCTAAGGTCTTATAGCTGGAAGTGATAACATCAGTATTCAAGCCCAAGCAGCTGGATCTCAGGACTGACATTTTTAACCTTTGGAAGCTGGGACCTCATCTACCTTATTCTCACATCTTGAGTATCTAGCATAGATCATAGTACATGGTGCATACTCAATTAATAGTTGTTGAGGAAAGAAAAAATGATTGATGTAACTGGGCCCGGGGTCAAAGTCATCTAGAATTTGTGCATAAGTGAAGAAATTACTGCATACAATGCCTGATTCCCTCATGTTACCAGGCTGCAAGGTAAAACTTTCTCAAGCACCAGATACTACAGTTTTCCCTTACTTCCTCTCCAAAGCATGTATTACCCCATAGGAAATCAAGGAACTCTGCTTGTTGGCAATACTCCCTCTACCAGAGTATGCTCTTATCTGTGAATCATTGAAACCAAATTTGATTAAATGAACTTGGAAGGGGATCTCTTGGAAGGCCATTGTATAGTGCATAGAGTCAGTGGGAAGAGGAGGTTTGCAAAATGGATCAGAACCAAGATATAACCAGAAAACAGGTATGCATATGATCCCTCTAAGTAAATTTTTGGGATTCTCCAAATTTAGAAAAATAATTTGGATGCCTGGTAGTCCCTTTTATTCCCACCAAAAATACATAGGTGGAGAATGTACATCTCTAAAATTAGAAAGTGATGCTTTAAGAAATCTTAGCATTGCTACTAATTCTTACTCATTCTCTTTTGAAATTTAGGTATTTAGTCTGAAATAAGCTCAGTATTGACATCTTTTGCTGTATTAAGTGATCATATTATATTCATTCACCTGTCATGTTTATTAAACAGTTGCTACAATGTGCTGCATACTACCCTAGGTACATAATTATAAGGAAAGATGGTGCCCCAACCTTCAAAAAAACTTATAAATCCCATTTAAACACTAGGAATCAGAAGTTAAAAAGGCTAATCAGAGAACAGAAATTCTCTCAGGAGAGTACAGAGGGCTCTGAAATTTGAAAGGATGATGCAGCAAGGTATGATTCATTATTCTTTGTTTAGGAAGATTGGGAGACAAGTTATTATATTTAGTTTGACAAAGACTTTACAAGCTCATTTTTAGCTTCTTTGCCTCAAGGGAACTAGCTCACTATCTTCTCAGCAGGCTGGAAGCCATCTCAGCAGATGGTCCTGGGCTGTGTGTGCCAGCCATGGAGCATTTGCCTGGCATGTTTGCATGTGGCTCTGTTCTTGTCCAAGCAGCAGGCTATCAGTGCAGAGTGTTTTCCAGTGCTCTCCAACGGAGAAAGGGGCGGGAAGAGGAATCCATGGGAGGAGATCCAGAAGTGCTTTTCTTTCATTTATGATCCTTTGCAAGTAGGCTCATTTCTTGACAGGTTCCAGAAGCAGAACCATGGGACTAACACAATCCTAGAAGCTCACAGAAATTGGAAAGCCTGAAACGGTACCGACTAGGAAACCTCACTGACAACTAATCTGCTGAATGTTCTTGTATCTCTAATCATTTGGCTCCCATCTGAAGACCAACTAAACATTTAAATCCAGAAAAACCCTGGTCAGTTGCTGTTTGTGCCTGTCTTCTCAGCATTACCATACAGTGTCAGTTCCTCAGCTTATCTCTTGCCTAATCCAGGGGCTTGTGTATACGATTTACTTTAACAATGCATTCAACTGCTCTTTTTTTTCCTATAGCAACATCACTTGCATCTGGTCCAGGTTCCAGTCATGACTTTTACTGTGAGCTCTTCCTTGAACTATTCTGAATTTCAATGTCTATATCTATAACATTAGGAGAAAAAATAACCTCCTCTTTGACTGTTGAGAAGATGGAAATTAAGGACGCATAAAAACATTTGTAAACTACAAATGGCTTTGCAAATAGTCATGTTGTAGTTATGACAAAAGTGATATTTAGAAACCTCAGATATTACTAAAGGAAAAGGTTTAAATAGGTGAAAAGAACACAAGACTCTAAACTATGTATGGATTTAAACTGTTATCTATAACATGGGAATGGTGAAATGTAGGCCATAAGGCTTAGATATGAGGATTAATGAAGTTCAAGATAAGACTGACAATAAGTCTCTACTCCTACTCTTTGAGACTCTAGATAAGTCTGTTAACCTTTCTGAGCCTCTATCCCTTCATTTCAACAAGGAGGATAATATCTACTTTTCATCACTCTTAGAAGTACTAAATAGGATGATTTATAGAATGCATCTGGCCCAAAGTAGACTTTGGGTGAATGTGAGCTATGGGTATCTTTCATTGTTATTTATAAGGAGATAAGCATTTCCAGAGTTTTCTGATTGTTCATGGGGAAAAGGGTAGACACATAATCTCAACTTTCTCCTCCTCCAATTTTAGGGGAATAATCTGTTGTTAGCAAAGCGATTACAGAAAGAAATGACAGCTTATTATTAATGGATTCTTTTTAGGTAAACTCTATGAAGAAAAACAATTAGATATAACACATAACAGTTGGTGGTCTATTTTGTCACTTCTTCCAAGTCTCCTCTCAAACTCCTTTTACCTAGCTGATAATTTTTCTTTGAAAGATGAGAGAGCAGGTGGTCTGGCTGGCTATTAGCTTCTTTATATGTTGATGTATAAAAGCACTGCACTACTAGGGATTTTACTACATGTCTGTATCTGGCTCTTCCAATCTCTTTTTACTTCCATGCTGTGTTTGGGGTTGAGGTACCTTAAAGTATCTTCTTTCCCTTTCCTTCTTGTCTTTAGTTTTTGAGTTTACACCATTTGTGAGTCATTTCTTTGGAGTCTACCATTACCCTCTTCTTTGAAATGTGAATATCACTTAGAAGGGCCTCCTTTTTATAGTGTGTGATTTTTCATGTCACAGATCTTGGGATATTGCAGCCTCCTTTTTACAACAGTCAGTGACTTCTCACTTACAGCAGTGTTTTCAAACTTTTCATTTATTTTATTTTAGAGGCAGATATTTTTTTTTTCCAAATGACATCATAGGCAGAAGACCAATTTAAATCATATAAAAGGTTCTTCCTTATTGTAAGGCAGTTTTTCAGAGCATTCTGTAAGAACCACCAGTCTATATCTGGGAATTTTCTGTTTTTAAATTGGTCCTGGGTTGGAGTTTATTTTATCTTGTTCCTTGATTCACAACACACTGTTATTCCTAAGCTGTGCATGATCTGCTTTTGTATCTAGATACTGATTTTTAATAATATAATAAACACCCACAAACTTACCACCCCAAGCAAAAGCTAGCACTTTAACCACATGACTTCCCAACCCACTATATCCTCTTGTCATTTGAAAACTGAAAAACCACTGTCCTGAATCTTGGGCTCATCACTCCTTTCCTTTATTTTATTTTTTTTTGGGGGGGGGGGGGTAATTTTAATGCCTCTCTACACTTCTACAAAATATACTTTTATATATTTATAAAACTATTACCCATATTTTTAATTCATTTTAACATTATAAAAAATATAATTTTTCCCCACTTATTATTATATTGCTAATATTTATCCAGCTTGTCCTATACCCTTTTAGTTCATTTGTTTTCATTGCAGCATAATATTCCATTGGGTGAATATGCCACTGTTTATTCTCCTATTAATGGGTGTATAATATAGTTCAATTTTTTTTTCTCTTTGAGTAGATAAACAGTTTGTAATGTCTCCTCTTATAAATGTGGAAAACACATTGAGAATTTAGGTGTGAAATTGCTATGTCATAAGATAGAGGACTATTGTACTTTGTATAGTGTAGTGATTCTTAAACTTGGCACTAGCGAGTGGCATTTTAAGCCAGATATTTCCTTGTTTTGGGAGCTATCCTGTGCAGTGTAGGATCCTTGGTCTGTACCTACTGCCTGCTAGTAGCATCTGCACCCCAGTTGTGACAACCAAAAATAACCTCAGACATTGCCAAATATGACTAAGGGCAGTGGGTGCAAAATCACCCATGGTTAAGAAGCACTGCTTTAGAAGATGAAGCCAAGCTAGTTTTTCAAAGCAATTATACCATTTGATATGCTCACCAGGAACGTTAAAGAGATCCTAAGTATCTGAAGATACTTGGTATCTTCAGACTTCTGAAATTTTGCCAATATTCTTTAGTATGGCAACTTAACCACAGCCATCTTTTCTCATTTCCAGCTATTCCCCTAATCCTATGCTGTAACCAACTATCCTATTCTCAAATTGATTAAACTGGCCTAATATACTTACAAGTATAATGTATTACTCCAGCAAATATTAGCAGAAACTTCATGCCAAAGTATGAAGTTAGATGCTAGGCACAAGATACTGTGGTAGTAGAAACAAGTGTGGTTCCTACTGTTATAAACTTGCACCCTAGTGAAGGAAACAGATGTGAATCAAACAGACATCTTATTCAATGGAAAAGAATGGGAACAGAGCACTGATAATCAGGAGACTTGACAAAGTCAGGAATACATAAGGGGGTAAAGGACTCCTATTTCTGGAGGCAATAGAGTGTGAGGGGACTGGTGTGAGGTGAGGCAGGAGATAGAGGTGAGGGTCAGACCATGTAGGACCTTGCTGGCCAAATTAAATGTGTGGATATTAGATGCATTTGGGTAAAATACATGGAAACCTATTTGTGTTAGTCTGCTAGGGCTGTCAGAACAAATATCACACAGTGAGTGGCTTAAACAACAGACATTTATTTTCTGACGTCCTGGAGACCAAAAGTCCAAGATCAAGGTGCCATCAAGACTGGCTTGGTTTGCAGGTGGCTGTCTTCTTGTTGTGACCACATATAGCCTTTCTTCTATAGGTGCACACCCCTGGCATCTTTTCCTCTTCTCATATGGATACCAGTCATATTCCTCTTATTATATGAGGACCCACCTTTGTGATGTCCTTTAACCTTAATTACCTCTCTAAAGGTCCTGTTGCCAAATATAGTCACATTGAGGGTTAAGGCTTCAACTTATGCATTTGGGAGGGTTACAGTTCAGTCCACAACACCTTTGAAATGTTTGAAATATGGAAATAAATTGGTTCATTTTCAAGCAAGATGATTTCCCTGTAGTATGGATTGGAAGGCCACTTGAAAGATTAGTGTAGGGATCCCTGGATGGCTCAGCAGTTTAGTGCCTGCCTTCAGCTCAGGGTGTGATCCTGGAGACCCGGGATCGAATCCCACATCGGGCTCCCTGCATGGAGCCTGCTTCTCCCTCTGCCTGTGTATCTGCCTCTCTCTCTGTGTGTGCATCTCTCATGAATAAATAAATAAAATCTTTAAAAAAAAAGAAAGTTTAGTGTAGCAAGGACCAGGATGGTGATAGAGATTCAAAGAGGTGTTGTCAACTGAAGCTACAAAGGATCTGACATGTTGATGGGGAGAGCACCAGCAAAAGGAGGATGTGACAGATCCTTGGTTTCAAATTTGGGAAACTACCAAACATTATTGATATTACATGAGTCTAGGGCTGGGTGGAGGAACTGAGAGAGGGCCAGGGACAGGTGTATGGAGCACTGTTTGTGATTTGGTTCAAGGAGTGTCCTCTGCCTAGAATGCTTTTTTTCTCTTTTATCTTTTCTTATTCATCTTTAACTTTAACTCATCTCCCAAGGCCCACATTAAATATTGCTTCTTTTTTTTGACCTTTCTTAGATTTTCATCTCTTTTCCTATCTACTTCCTACCTCTATATTTATGACTATATGTATGTATACTTGCCTTATCCCATATGGACTGAAGGCACAGTCTTTATGACATCAGAGTACAGATAGTCTAGTTTTGGATCTCAGTTCCTCCCCAGGGGGGAAGCTTCTCCAATCCAGGAAGTATGTTCGGTTCATCCTTTTGGTCTAAGAATTTATTAATGTCTACTATAAGGAGATGAATCAAATGAATTGTTCAGACAATTTTCTCAGCAAAGGGAGAAAGTTAATACCAGAGGGGGAAAAGTATGCTCAATGGAGAAATGAGCCCCAGTGACAACCTTCTTTGCTAGCACTTATGTAGGTTCTTGAGTCCACCCTGTTTGGTCCTTGCCTTTCTCTTGTTAGAGATGGGTGAGGTTAGTGCCTGGAAGTCTTACCCAGATTATGTGTGGATCCTTTATTCCTACTCTAATTTATCTGTCTCTGCCTCTTTCATTCATGTGTTCATTCATCCACCTATTCATTTACTCATTAATTCATTCATTTAATAATTAAGTCCTCCATTCAGTATTTATTAAATAATAGCCACAGTTCTAGGTTCTGGAAATAGAGCAGAGAAAAACAGATGAAAATTTGTGCCCTTATAGGAAAAACCATGTCCTAAACCTGAGCAAAATATTGTCAGTAATGTCCAATAGGAGGATAGGCGAGGTTGTTGACTTCTTCCTTCTTCTTAGCAAAATTTTAGAGGAAATAAGAAGGGGTCTGAAGAGAAGTGGTGGTGATCACTTTGGAAGGAAAAGAAAATACAGATTTCTGGGATGGAGAGAAGGGGGAAATTGAGGGTCTATCTTTGGAAATCATTGCACAGAGAGACAAGAACCTGATACTTGTCCATTATGTGACTTTAGTTCGATGACTTTTTCCTTTTTTTTTTTTTTCTGGTATTTGAGATCCTAATCTGTTAAAAGAGCAGGCTAATCCAGATGATTGCTAAGGCACTTCACCCTTAATAATTCTGCATGTCTCATCTGTGGACATACTGTGAAGTAAAAAAAAAAAAAAAAAAAAGAGAGAGAGAGAGAGAGAGAATGAGCTTACTATGTATATAAACCTGTGCATTAGGAAACAATAGGGCTTAGAAACCCTACATATTCACCATTCACATTAAATTTAAATGTCTACTTCCTATTAGGTAAACAGCCAGTTCAGTGCTTTGATTAGTTCTATATTCCTTTTCCTTCTCAGCAAAAGCAAAAGTCAGATGAAAATTGATCAACCATCTAACATTAAAACAATTAAGTTTTTAAAAACATACTGCTGCAATGATGCACTAAAAATAGGGAAGGTATTTGAAATTCATTGCAGCATAAAACTAAATTAAGTAGATAAGCACCTATTTTTTATTTGAACCTATGTAAAGGCTGCTACTGAAGATATTAATTTTTAAATAAAGGGCTGCTGTCAGGGGCCTGAAATAAATAGCACATGTTCAGAGGTAAAAGGAGCCCCAAATTAAACACATTTAAATAATCTAGAATCCTCAAAGAAGACATAAATATGCATTTGCTTATATTCTCTGGGAAGTGAGATAAATGCCTCTAAGCTCTAATTCAAGAATGTTGACATTCTCTATCCATTCATTTTAACTCAAATGTAATTTAATACTTTGCCCCTCATAGTATAAATCTCCCCATCTGTTTATTTTACTCACTAATGTTGGTTTCAAAATCATTCCTTCAAAAGCAAATATACCAGGTAGCATGCTGTATAATAATTTAAGGGTGGGGGGGAACCTTTTCATGAGGAAAATATAATAGAAATAATACACCCTGTTAATCTGTTTCTTGGTGATGCATAAGTTGTAATGGGAACCTTCATCCTAGCACTTCATTAAATTAGTCCTTCTTTCCTTGACATGACTTATTATGGGCTGATGCAGTTCCCCAAACCCTGACTTTCTCATCTCCAGAAACACTATTATTTCAGGTAGATTACACTACTTCACAGATAAACCATGTGGGTAGTAAGGTTAAGGTTATTTTGTGAAAAGTTGTGAGGAAGACCTAGGTTCTTGCAGATAACAGAATCTACCTATGCTGGCTAGGCAGAGAGGAAATGATCACAGACCACGAGGTAGTTTACAGCATTTCTAGGACCAGGACCTAAGCTTGGATCTATATAACCAAGATGGTATGACCAGGAGAAATGCTCAGTCATAGCATGGAATGTTCTGAATGAAATCCCTCTTCTGACCTTCATGTTACTTGGTACCAGCTACTTGGGGACTTGCTCCTGAGCTGCCCTCATAAGAACCATATACCCCTTCCCCATCATGCTTGGCAGAAGCTCCACTCTCCCTGCAGGCTGTTACCTCATCATAGTGCTCATAATTAGGTTCTGAGTCTCATGGAGGTGTCTCAACCTGACTGATCATAGGTCACCTAAGGAACTCACTGCAAAGGCATCTTGAAACTATCATTCCCATATAGAAAGGAAGTCCCGCCAACAAGGAACTATGGTGGGAGCCATAGGAGCCTACCTTCCCTAAGTGAGTGGATTTACCATGATGTTTACCAATTTTTAGGTAATTAGAAAAAATGGACAAATTTAAATAATCTAGAATTTTCAAAGAAGATAAAAGTATGCATTTGCCCATATTCTCTGAGCAATGAAAATCTTCTTCCATCTTCAGTTCCTCTTTTGAAAATCAGTTGGTCCAGGTAAAAGGAAGCCCTTTGACAATGTTAAACTCTATGGTACTTAATACACTTTTAAAATATTTTTAAATAAACTAATAGGGGAAGTACTCACTTCTTAGAATTTATAGATTCTAGATCCAGATATTGATTTTCTAGCTAGTAATGTTTGACATTCATCCATTCAACAAATATTTGAGGTCTTTTTCCAGGCATCATCATTAGAGATATACAAATGAACATAACACAGTTCTTGTTTATTGGGGAAGTAAGTAAATAAATACATAATTACAACCAGGGAGATACATGTTAAAATATAAGGTAAGCATGGTAGAGTGAGAGCTTGCAGAAGATAAATTTTGCATCTTTTTTGGGCGCTGGGACAACTTCCCAGTCATGTTGGAAGTTATATCTAAGCTGAAACCCAGATGCCAAGCTTGAATAGGAGTCAAGCAAAGTTGGCTTTTGTGTGTGTTATTTCCTCTCTTTAGAACACTTGTAGGAAATAGGAGAGTTCCAAGAGATTAGAAACAGTATATATAGAGGCCCATATTAAGAAGAAGTAGAAAGTGTTTGCAAGGAAAAGCCTGCACTTGCATGTGGGTGGTGTGAAGTGGGCTGCAGGATCAAGAGATTTGGGGGCACCTGGGTGGCTCAGTGGCTGAGTGCCTGCCTTTGGCTCAGGTTGTGATTATGGGGTCCTGAGATCAAGTTCTGCATCAGGCTCCCCTCGGAGCCTGCTTCTCCCTCTGCCTAGGTCTCTGCCTCTCTCTCTCTGTCTCTCATGAATAAATAAAAAATAAAATCTTAAAAGATTTGTCTGGAAAGGCAGTAGGGCCAATCCAAGAGGGATTGTGTGTATGTCAGGTTATAGAGTATACATTATACAAACCATTTCACTTCTCCCAAATCTTTTATATTAGAACTCTTCCATATTGACAAACTTAAAGCCACAAAACAAAACAGAACCAGTGAGAGAGAAAGAGTGAGAGCATTTACTAACTTGTGGATTGGGGAAGATGGTCCATGGGATTTTAGGAATAAATTCAGTCAGCAATAGTAAGTAAGCTTTGGAGACTGGAAATGGGATTGAAGATACTCAGGAAAGGTTTAGTGGTTCCTAGTGTGATGTGTATAGTGCTCTGTTGGCACCATCAGAAATTATCATAGGAGGAGAAGAGTGTATGATTCTCAAAAGGAAAGGAAGGATAGAATGCTAAACAGAGGGCAGCCTGGGTGGCTCAGCGATTTAGTACCACCTTCAGCCCAGGGTATGACCCTGGAGACCCGGGATCGAGTCCCGTGTCAGGCTCCCTGCATGGATCCTGCTTCTCCCTTTGCCTCTGTCTCTGCCTCTGTGTGTGTATGAGTGTGTGTCTCTCATGAATAAATAAATAAATAATCTTTAAAAAATGCTAAATACAACCTGTGCCCACTAGGACTTCATCCTCCCTTATCTTTAAAATTCCAGAAAGTTCCCCCACCTGTCACAGTTGCTAGTACCTCTGTACTTAAACATAAAAGGTTATGGACAGGTATCACTGAGAAGGTTTCTGGGAATAAAAGGAAAGATTATTTTGTTTGGGTTTGGTCTGTCCTGTATTAAGAAGGCAGATTTTATTTTCTACTTGTCTTTCAGGAAGCCAAAGCCGTCCTGTGCATCACCTTTTGATTTATATCAAAGACTAAGTGACTGTTTCATCTTCTTTTACAAACAAGACTCATCATTACCCATTTTAGTTCCCAGGAGGTTTGATAAAAACTAAAGCTGCAATCTCAAATAGAGCTACATATCCATCCCACTTACATAAATATAACCTTGCTTTGTACCTAATCCCAGACCTGTTTTTACCTCAAGAAGCACATGAAACTAGACCCACCTGGGGGAGGGAGTGTGTGTTATCTACACATGTGTGACCATCTTGCCTTGGTGGCAAGCGTTCCATTTAATGACTGTGCTTTAGAGAAATCTGCCAGACTAATTTGGGGCCACCAGTTTGTGCTGCCTTGTGTGATCAGTGAGAAATTATATGCTAAACCTATTGAAAACACCATCTGTAATTAAAATCTGAGCCCTTATAATATATGACTAAATGAACACCATCTATTATCTTGTATTGTTGAAGTCTAACATGTAACATTTCCTCAGGAGCTGCCTTTGGGATTTTAAGCCTGAATTGAATTATTATTGGTAAATTAATCAATACTTTTTTCCCTGGATTTTTAAGCCCAGAGTCTACAAATATGTGTTTTCCTAAGGTGTCATGCTTATTCTTGAGCCCAGATGATCAGATGACACAGAGTTCTCACTGTCATCATATATCTAGTTTAGGATTTTTCTTCTAAAGCATGGTTGTGTGTGTTTGGGGGTGGGGGGGAGGGCGTTGTGCCTGGATGGCTAAGTGTGTTAAGTGTTTGACTTTGGCCCAGGTCATGATCTTAGGGTCTTGGGATGGAGCCTCAAGTCTGGCTCCCTGCTCAGCAGGGAGTCAGCTGTCCCTCTCCCTCTGCCCACTCACATGCACATGCTCTTGCTCTCTCTCAAATAAATAAATAAAATCTTAAAACCTGTAATCAAAATTCTAGCTATACCTAATATGTTACTTATGCTAACTTACACACAGGAGATATCAGGATGTCTCTGAAATATTTCAAAGGGAATCACAGGCCCAGTACAAAGCATCATGGGATACGTGGCTTCTTCTGCCATCAGTCCACCTGACTGTCTAGATGAGAACGTCAAGAGCCAAGATATGGAAAGTCTCTGGTGGCAAGAACCTGTGCTCCTCTGCTAGGAAAGCTGAGAAGGAAAGAGTTTTTTCTCAGAGCCAACTAAGGGCCGAGTTCAACACTCCCTTGGGTCTCATTTCAACTCCCACCCCAGGGAAGGCAGGAACATCATCCTCACATGGACAAGAACACTCCTACACAGAGGGGTTAAGAAAAATCAAGCTCTGCCTGACTCCAAAGTCCTTGTATGTAGCTGGTTCTGTACAAAAATGAAGAGGAAAGAAGGAAGGTCATTTCTGAAAAGAGGAGGACAGGTAAAGGCCGTGCCATTTCGCATCAGACAGTCTGCGGGAGCGATCGGTCCTGTGCCTGCTTCCACCTCACCCTGAACCACTGCCCGGTGTGCAAAGAAAAGTGAAGGATCTCTCATATGCAAATACTGATGCGGAGAAGCAATCATGTATGAGAAACACCCCAACAACAGAGGCTAGCTAAGTGGGCTGCTGGGAGTTGTCTCACTTCCGTAAAGAACAACTGAAAAACACTGGGCCTTCTAGCAGAACTCTGCAGTCATGAATTTTCTAGAGATTTGTGCACCCGTTCACATTCCTTGCAGATTCAAAAGGAGAGAGCTGATGTTCATGGAGCTCAGAGCCAGACACTGTGGGTGTTCCATGCTCAGCCCTACATAGTCATCACAAAAATCCTGCCAGGTAGACTCTATTTCCAGATAGGAATTATTCTCCCATTTAACAGAAACGGATGTCAGGAGGTCAAGGAAGAGAGAAAGTTCCTGCATGAGGTGGAGCTGTGAATTAGTAATGGTGGAACTGGGGTAACTACCTACTTTCGTTTTCTCTTCTTTCTGGTGAGCCAACACCAAAGTGCAGGACTCTTACTGGTGATCCTTGAGATGAGTTTAGAGGGTTTCATGCTGGAAGAATCATTCCCTCTTCATTCTCTTTCATTCTTTCACACTCCAACGAGGAGATGGTCTTGGTTCAGTGTCCACCTGTGCCTTTGTGAAGGCTTGCTAATGTTTGTTGAACAGAGACACTGAGCCCCATTAAATTTTGTTACATTTAATAACATAGCTTTGTTTCCATTGAATTTATTTTCACAGTTGCCTTCTCCTTATGAGAAGTGTTACTTCTTTTTTATTTGCAGTAGCTACATAAGATTCCTTTCGACAATAAAAATGTTAAGTGAGTTGATTCAAAGAAAAACATGAAGGAAGAACTAGAGGTGGCATAAGGATATGGTAAGAACTGAAGGTTTTCTGGAGCTGTCCTTTGGGCAACATGGAACTGTACTATCTTGCTTTTCAAGTAGACTTCAGAAGCAACTGATCAGCCTTCCTTACAACTTTTGTATCTACGTCCTCTATGTACTTTTTTTAGGGCACAGTTTGATTTCTTTCCTGACTGGCTGAATTCTATCCAGTCTTGGGCTACTTTTTACAGTTGTCTTAAGGCAACTTCCATCTGCACTGCAGAACTTTTAAGTAAACAAACAAGCAAGCAAACAAACAGACAAAACCTCCAGTAACTTTGATAGATAATGCTTTTGATTTACTTTTAAAGGATGTGCACACTCATTGGAACATAGAGAACAGGAAATTTTGTGAGAAGAATCTTGCTTCCCGGGATCTAGATTTTTAGAATTTTCAGTCATATTTCCTCTTAGCCTCCTGGTCAAGTGGCTCTATTATGAAGGATGACTGCACGGAGCAGTGTCTCCAGTCTGGACTTTATCTGGTCTCCCTGAAGCTGTCAGAATGCTTGTCCAGCCCTCAGGAAATGGAGGTAGCTCATCTGATTTAGTAGGAAAAGAGATTAATTTGGCCCCATCTATGATGGCAACACTAGAACATAGCTTCTGATTAAGCTCATGGAGCTAATGTTTCTTGAATGCTTACTAGCCTCATGCTTAGTGGTGAATACTGTGTGCATGTTATCTTGTGAAATCCCTTCAGTATTTCTAGAGGCTTCTATTGTTATAGCAGTGGAAATAGAGGACCCCCTTGCTCATAATATTTGCTTTTCTTATCTTAAAGGACCACACCTTTACACATAAAGAATGGCTACAGTTCCTAGATTCTGTGTTGGGAATTCACTCACCAAGTAAATATATGTTCTCACCTGTGAAACAGTTTATTGAGCACTTAGTATATGTGAGTAAACTGGGATACAGAGGTAAGTCATGAAACCAAACTTCTGGTGATTTTCCAGCTAGTCTAAGACACAAACATGTACATAGATCCATCCTGATACGGCTTGGGATAGGTGAGGGAACCAATTAGATAGAAGGAAGCCAAATTCGAGCTTGACTTTGAAGAGATGAGAAAGCAGATCAGGTAAAGAAGAAGGGAAGAGGACAGGAACCGGCATGTATTGACTTCTCATGTCCAACAGGCTTCAGCCCAAAGAATAGTGATAATAGCCATTTTTAAAATTTCTACTACTTAGCTGGCCTGGCATAAGGGACACCATTTACCTCATTTAAGACTTTAACAACTATAGTTGTTATTATGGCTGTTATTAGCATACCTAGTTTTTAGAAGAAGAAACTGAGAGTTGGAATAGGTGAGACAAAGATGCCATTTAAGAAAGAAGCTATGCCTGTGTAGCAATAGAGGGATAAAATTTATGTTCCTTAGCAAGTTGCTGATAGGAATAAATGAAAGTAGCCGTGAGAGTGCTCTGTGGGGAGCATGGTGAGACCATGTCTTGGCTCTCTGGAAAGCAATGGTATGATTATTTGGCATGGGCTTGGAGAATGGAGAGCAGTAGTAGGAATGACATGTGATCCCAGAATAAACAGAAAATGTGAATAGTTGCATGCAAGATCCAAGATCCCTGAAGGACAAATGGTTACATATATCCAAGGAACTGAACCTTCCTTGAGCCACCACTTCCATTTGAAGCCTTGTCATTTCTGTCCTCATGACTCTCGATGCACAGACAAATCCCCTACCCTCCATTTCCTCCCCCTTCAGTTCACTCTCCACACCTCCACCAGCTTATTCTTTTATCATTTCACTTCCCACTGACTGCAACCTGGAGTTTAAGCTCATAATACAAATACTTGGCTGTCTTTCCTTTCACTATTAAATGTCATTCTCTAGTACATTCTCAAGAAATTGGTTGCTTCTGAACATCTCCCTGCAGTCACCATAGAAACACAAAGTCAAACAAGTCTTTTAAAAATTATCATATAATTTTCTCTTATTTCTAAAGAAAAGCTTTTGGTTGCACTTTGCCTTGATTTGACAGACATCATAACCTGTGATTGAAAGTCTAGTCTTTTTATACTTGCAATTTCCCAAAGGTGATTACTGTGATATTGGCAAAGATAGTGAATTAATTTCCATGCATTAGAAAAGAACTATATGAACCATATCCTTCTAACGAACATATACTTCATCAACAAAATGAGCCACCCACCTTGAGGGGTGGCCTTTGGAGGTCCAGCTCAGCCCAGTACACAGGGTAGGTAAATCTATCTAATTCAGGGCAATCAGGTAAATCAATCTAATTCAGGGCAAATCTATCTAATTCAGGAACAGTTTTGCCCACAGACTGAAGTCATACTCTCCAAAGAGCTTTCTCAGCAATAAATTCAATATTCTGATTTCCATGTGTCAGTCTCCTTTGTCTTAATTTTCATTTGGTTCCTATCTGATCATTTGCTTGTTTGTTTCCTCATGTCCTTTAGCTTGCTGATTACTCTCTCTTCATTACAGGAGGCATGACCTTTCTAACTACATTTCCAACTTTCTTGCTGACTCAAGAAAAGATAGGTGCTAGCAGGGTGGTGGAGGGCAGGAAGAGAGGGAAAGCCAGGATATTTTTTTCTGTCTCTAACTGCTTAGGGTAGGTGCCTTCCAGAGAGCTCCAGTGTTTCTGCTGGAGGCACCATCTCATGGGTTCCTCTGACTCTGTTCCTTTGTCCATCCAATCCTAAAGGTGGTAGGAGCTTCCTCCAGATACTCATGTCTAGATTGCAACCCCTTTTCATTTTTTTTTCTCTTTTGGACATCATTATAACTAATTCCCCATTTTTAGTCCTCTCTGTTGAGTTACATAAACAGAGGTAGGTTTTGTTTTCTTGCTTGGACTCTGTTGAATATAGTCCCACATTCAGAAGGGGGAAAGGGTACTGTGACTACTTCATTGATCACCTGAAACACCATCAATATCCCAGTCCCAAATCCACAGCTTTCTGGTGTGGCATGACCTCACTGAATACAATTACAGTCCATTTCTCACACTGTAGATGTGAGCTGGGAAAAATAGATTAATAATCTAAACACAAACATATAAATATAAAAACGGACTATGGAGAATATTTAGGTAATTGTATTGAGAAGACCTGCAAGTCTTCATTTCATTTTATATCTGAAACTCATTGGGACTTAGCAATTTGTCTGAGAATAGAAACAGCACTAGAATTTCAACCCCACAGGGGTGAGAACCTTGCTTGTCTTACTTACTGCTATGTCTTCAGAAATTAGAAATATTTATTAAGTGGTATGGGCAGCCCCGGTGGCGCAGGGGTTTAGCGCTGCCTGCAGCCTGGGGTGTGATCCTGGAGACTCTGGATCAAGTCCCACGTCGGGCTTCCTGCAGGGAGCCTGCTTCTCCCTCTGCCTGTGTCTCTGCCTCTCTCTTCACTCTCTCTGAATGAATAAATAAATAAATGTTTAAAAAAATATTTATTAAGTGGTATGGTGTTGCAGAGTAGAGCCAGCAAATGGCAGAAAGAGAATTGAGGTGTATTTTTTAGCCTCAGCCTTTTTAGCCTTAGCCTCTCAGCTTAGCATCCATCAATAGTACCTTCTCAGGAGTCTCAGGTGGCCAGTGCTGAAGGTACATGGGATCATAGGAGGTGTTCAAGGGATGCAGTATGAGCATTTAGCAGTGGTGTGGTATAGGAGGACTAGTTAGGATGTGGGATGCTGTCATCCTCTTGGCAAGGAGATACAGTTGCTCACTGGATTTACAAAGCACTCAGTTTAGGGAAAAGTGACCTTATCACAATTATGCATAAAGATACAATAAAGATGAAGAGACATGAAAGCCTGTCTCACCCAAAAATACAAAGTAGACCAGAACACAGATGACAGTCTCTGAATCAAGACAGTGTTGGAACCTACTAACACAAGATGAATGCTCTACTTGGCCTCATGTTGTGTCTATTGCTTCATTTGTGATGTCAGGGTTATTCATAAAGTTTGCTCCTTTTTGTTGGCTTCTAATCATGACAGAAAAGTGGCAGGAGGAAAGAGAAAGTGCAGCAACAGCAGGTCCAGAGTGCAAAATACATATATAATAACAAAAAAGTACAGGAAGTCAGACTGCCTTCCAAGCCATATGACCATAATTTGGCTCTTTTATAGGTTAAATTATTGTATTAGTGAGAAAATAAAAAGAGAAAGATAATCCTTTTAAAAATGGACAGTGATAACAAAGCCCTCTGGACCTAAGGAAGCACACTAGCTTTCATTATATTGAAATGTTTCTGTACTGTTACCACCAAGCCCCATGGCCCTCCTCCCAACAACCCCTCCTACCCACCATAGTTCTGCACCATCAGGATCCCAAATCCTTGCTCCAGCATCTATTCTGATTGATCAAGATCCAGGCTATGTTTCTTCTTAAATATAGCCAGTATTATCTCTGGAAACATTTTTATCAAAAGTAGAACTAAATAGCACGTGATAGAAACCTTACTTCTATATGATCTCCGATGTTACCATTTTTTTTAAAGATTTTATTAATTTATTCATGAGAGACACAGAGAGAGAAAGAGAGAGGCAGAGACACAGGCAGAGGGAGAAGCAGGCTCCATGCAGGAAGCCCGACGTGGGACTCGATCCTGGGACTCCAAGATCACGCCCTGGGCTGAAGGCTGTGCCAAACCGCTGAGCCACCCGCTGCCCCCGATGTTACCACTTTGCAGAGTATTATGGATTGAGTTTTGTCTCCCCTCAAATCTGTATGTTGAAGTATTAATCCCCTATGTGACTATATGTGGAAGTAGTACCTTCAAAAAGGTAACTGGGAGGGGAACCTGGGTGGCTCAGTGGTTGAACATCTGACTTTAGCTGTGGTCGTGATCCCAGGGTCCTGGGATCAAGTCCCACATCAGGCTTCCCATGGGGAGCCTGCTTCTCCCTCTGCCTGTGTCTCTGTCTCTCTCTCTCTGTGTCTCTCATGAATAAGTAAATAAAATATTTTTTAAAAGGTAACTGGGATTAAATGAATTTATAATGGTGGGCTCCTAATCCAATAGGACTGGTGTCTCTGCAAGAAGAGGAGGAGACACTAGAAGTGGGTACACAGAGAAAAGTCCATGCACCAACCAGGAAGAGAGGATCTCACCAGAAACTCACCCTGCCAAAAGCGTGTCCTTAGACTTTCAGACTCCAAAACTCAGAAAATAAATTTCTCATGTTGAAGCCACCCAATCTGTGGTATTCGTTATTGCAGTCCTGGAAGATTAATACAAGTAGTAATGAACTTAATAGGGAAAATGAGTTCTCATGACATAAGAAAGGGTGAACACCTAGAAATAGCAATGGATCAGTATAATCAACCTTATAGCATGAAGACCCTGCCAAAGCAATGCTGCTCCTATGCAGATCTGATGGTACAAAGCAGTGTGATGTGAAACAAC